>NC_142873.1:145155000-145467500 GCF_051225735.1 Oryctolagus cuniculus | reverse complement strand
CTTTGTGGGGCGTCTGGGCGTGCCGCAGGGTCACTCGCGGCAGGCTCGAGTCTCCAGGCCGCTGCGCCCACGCTGCCCTGTAAGGTCTTCAGGACTGTTTACGGCCCTCAGAGCGCCCAGCTCGGTCGGCCTGGGCGGGTGCGGGGGCCGGACTGGGTCACCGGGTGGGTTTCGGTCGCTGGCTCCCGGTTTCTGCAGTGATGACGGGCAGACAGATCCGCCCGCCCCTTTGCGTCTGTGTTCCTGTGACCTCCACTTTAAATGTGGTCCCCGGCGGTTCCGATGGGTCCTCTGCTGGGTTCTCTGGCCCATTTCGGTTCTGAAGGCCCCGGTGTCGGGTTGTCAGGAGCGGTAGGCCTTTGGCAAGTCAGGCATTGAGCCTAGCAGTCAAAGCTGTCGGTCGACACACCCATGTTCCATTGGGGAACGCTCAGCGCCAGCTCCCGACTGCTTCCCACCCAGGCAGACCCCAGGAGGCAGCAGACCCCAGGAGGCAGCAGCCACGGCTCGGCTCGGGCTCGGCTGGGATAACCGGGTTCCTGCCACACAAGTGGGAGGCGCGGATCGAGTTCCCAGTTCCTGGCTGCTGCCGGCCCCAGTCCCTCCTGGCCATGGCGGGCTCTTGTGAGTGAACAGGCAGATGGGATCTCTCATGCCTCCCAAATAAATTGAATTTTTAAAACCTTCTTTAAATAATAGTAATCGTGAATGTAAATGGAGTAAATTTCCCACCACTCACCACTATGAAGCCAGCATCCCACACTGGGTGCCCGTTAGAGTTCTGGCTGTTCCATTTCCTGACTCGGCTCCCTGTTAATGTGCCTGGGAAGGCAGCAGGAGGGGCCCAAACTTAGAGCCCTGCCGCCCGGGTAGGGGTCCAGGGTGGACTTCCGTCTCCCAGATGTGATCATTTGGAGAGTGAACCAGCTGCCGAAAGAGCTTGCTTTTTCCTCCCTCTCTCTCTCTCTCCCTCTCCTTCTGCCTTTCAAACAAATAAATGAATCTTAGGGGAAAAAAAAGATGCAGGCTGAGGCGGGTGTTTTCACAGCAGTTAGGGTGCTCCGTGGGGTGCCCACCTCCCCGGTTGCGGTGCCTGCTCCCAGTGCCAGGGCTGCTACGGTCCAGGCTCCTGCTGCTGCACGCCCTGAAGGGCAGCAGTCGGTGGCTCGAGTGCTTGGGCTCCTGCCCCCGCCGTGGCGGAGCCAGACCCAGCTCCTCGCTCCGGCTCCAGCCTGACCCAGCCCCAGCTGGCATCTGGGGAATGAAGGGAAGATCTCTGTCTACCCGCCTCTGTCTCTCTGCCTGATACAAAAGTGAGACTCAAAGCTGTGCTACCCGGGCTGGCAGCGTGGGGCAGAGCGAAGCTGCCGCCTGTGATGCTGGCATCCCTATGGGTACTAGTTGGAGTCCCCGCTGCTCCACACTCAATACAGCTCCCTGCAAGTGTCCCTGGGAAGACGGTGGAAGGTGACCCAAGTACACGGGCGCTTGCCACCCACGTGAGAGGCCTGGATGGAGTTCTACACTCCTGACGTGGGCCTGGCTCAGCTCTAGCCTTTGTGGCCACTCAGAAGTGAACCAGCAGATGGAAGATCTCTCTCTCTCTCTCTCTCTCACTCTGCCTTTCAAATAAACAGATAAGATCTTGAAAAAGATATGCTACTTACAAGAAACTTATGTCACCACTAAAGACACAAACTGAAAGCGAAAGGCTGGAAAAAGATATTCCATGCAAACAGAAACCAAAAGCAAGCAAAGTAACTACATTCTGCTTATATCAGACAAAAACAGACTTTAACATGAACACTATAAAAAGAGACAAAGAATTGATCAAGAGATCAATTCAACAAGAAGATATAACAGTTGCAAATGTATATGCATTTAATTCTAGAGCACCCAGTTTTATAAAACAAACATTCAATATAATCGGGGAAAATAAACTCCACTACATTAATTGTGGGGAACTTCAACACCCCCTTTTCATCAATAGACGGATCATCCAGACAAAAATCAATGAAGAAACATCAGAGTTAAATTGTACTATAGACTAAATGAACTAACAGACATTTATAGAACGTTTTATCCAACAGTTGCATAATGCATGTTCTTCTCTCGTTTTTTGCCAGGCAAAGAGACAGAGACAGACAGACAGACAGAGCTTCCAGCCACTGGTTCCCTTCCCAAATGCCCTCAACAGCTTGGGAGGGGCCAGGCCAACGCTGAGAGCTGGAAGCTCAATCCAAGTCTCCCTTGGAGGCGGCAGAGCCTTCATCCTCGGCTCCCAGGGTCAACATCAGCAGGAAGCTGGAGTTGCAAACAGAGCTGGGATGCGGGAGCCTTCGCCACTAGGCCAAGCGCAAGCCGCACAGTGCACATTCTTCTCATCAACACATGGAACATTCTCTAATAGCAGCATACATTAGGCCAAAAATCTCATCTCAATAAATTCAAAACAATCAAAATCTGTGCACACTTGGTTTGATGGTTACACCACCAACTGGAACACCCGCATCCCAGTCAGAGTGCCTGGGCTTGGGTTCCAGCTGTGCCTCTGTTACCAGCTTCCTGCAAATGCACACTCCTAAAGGCTACAGATGATGACTGAAGAACTTGGGTAGAATGAGTTTGGACACAACCAAAAGAGTTAGAACTAATGAGTTCAGTAAATATTAGAAATATTAGAACTGGGGGGCCAGCGCTGTGGCTCACTTGGTTAATCCTCAGCCTGCAGTGCCGGCATCCCATATGGGCTCCGGGTTCTAGTCCCGGTTGCTCCTCTTCCAGTCCAGTTCTCTGCTGTGGTCCGGGAGTGCAGTGGAGGATGGCCCAAGTGCTTGGGCCCTGCACCCACATGGGAGACCGGGAGGAAGCACCTGGCTCCTGGCTTTGGATCGGCAGAATGCGCCAGCAGTAGCAGCCATTTGGGGGGCAAACCAGCAGAAGGAAGACCTTTCTCTCTGTCTCTCTCTCTCACTGTCTAACTGTGCCTGTCAAATAAAAAAAAATTAGAACTGATAAGTTCAGCAGGTTACAGGGGCTGGTGCTGTGGCACCGTGGGTTAAGCTGTTGCCTTCAGTGCTGGCATCCCACATGGGTGCTAGTTCAAGTCACGGCCACTCTACTTCCAATCCAGCTCCCTGCTGATGTGCCTGGGAAAGCAGTGGAGGATGGCGCGAGTGCTTGGGCCCCTGCACCTACATGGGAGACCAGGATAAAGCTGCTGGCTCCTGGCTTCCGCCTGGCCCAGCCCTGGCTGTTGCAGTGATTAGGGGCGTGAACTAGAGGATGGAAGACCTCTCTCTCTCTCTCTCTGTCTCTCTCTCTCTGTCTCTCTCTCTGTCTCTCTCTCTCTGTCTCTCTCTCTCTGCCTATCCCTCTCTACATATAACTCTGCCTTTCAAATAAATCTTTTTTAAAAAATGAAGTTGCAGCTTACAAAATAAACACAAAAAATCAGTAACATTTGTATACACCAATAACAAACTCATTGAGAAAGAAATTATAAAAGCAATCCCATTCATGGTAGCTATAAAATAAAGTATCTTGGAATAAATTTAACCAAGGATGTGAAAAAGCCCTACAATGAAAATTACAAAATATTAATGAAAGAAATTTAAGAGGACATGAAAAATGGAAAGACCTTTTATGTTCATGGATTAGAAGAATTAGTATTATTAAAATGTCTATACTATTGGGGCTGGTGCTGTGTAGTTGACTAAGCTTTTGCCTATGGTGCCGGCATCCCATATGGGCACCAATTCATGTCCTGGCTGCTCCTCTTCCAATCTAACTCTTTGCTTATGGCCTGGGAAAGCAGCAGAAGATGGCCCAAGTGCTTGAGCCCCTGTACCCTGCGCGAAGTTCCTGGCTCTTGGCTTCAGATCAGCCCAGCTCCGGCCATTGAGGCCATTTGGGGAGTGAACCAACAGATGGAAGACCTTACTCTTTGTCTCTGTCTATGTCTCTGTCTTTCTCTCTGTAACTCTACCTCTCAAATAAATAAATAAAACCTTTTTATTTTTTTTAAATAGTCCATACTGTACAACTGACTTAGTTTCAATTCAATCCCCATCAAAATATCAATGACATTCTTTGCAGAACTAGGAAAAACAACCCTAAAATTCATATGGAAGCACAAAAGATTCTGAGTAGCCAAAACAATGAACAAAACTGGAGTTAACACCTGATTCCCAGACACGCTGAAGAGCTATGGTGACCAGAACAGCACGGTGTGGGCAAAAAAAAAAAAAACAGACGTACAGGCCAATGGATCAGAACGGAGACCCCAGAAATGAATCCATGGGTCTACGGCCAACTTATTCTCAACAAAGGTCACAAAAAATACAATGGAGAGAAGACAGCCTCTTAAATAAGAGGTGCTGGGAAATCCACATGCAGAAGATTGAAACTTGATGAGGGCCAGCGCTGTGCTTAAAGTGCCACCTGCAGTGTCGGTTCAAGTCTCACCTGCTCCACTTTCAATCCAGCTCCCTGCTAAGATAAGCAGTGGAAGATGGCCCAAGTCCTTGGGCCCCTGCACCCACATGGGAGACCCAGATGAAGCTTCCGGCTCCTGGCCTCAGCCCTGGCCATTGCAGCCATTTGGGGAATGAACCAGCAGAAAGACAGACAGGAAGAGAGGGAGGGAGGGAGGGAGGGAGGGAGGAAGGAAGGAAGGAAGGAAGGAAAAAGAAGAAGAAGGTAAAGCATCATGACCCGAGTACTTAGACCCCTGCCACCCATGTGGGAGACAAGGATGGAGTTCTTAGCTTCTGGCTTAGGCCAGGCTCAGCCCCAGTTGTTGTGGGCATTTGTGGGGAGCAACTCGGACTAGACTAAGTTACTGGAATTAAGACTTATTCTATGCATCTGCTCTCCCACAATATGGCGCTGGGAGAGGAGGAAACAGCTTCTACACAGCTGCCTCCAGTTCAACCAATAAACAGCAGGACCTGCTCCTGATTGGAGGAGAGCAGCGTACTCGGCGTGTGGGTAGCAGAGTTGGGATTGGTGGAGGAGGACTATAAAGGAGGAGAGAGACAACATGCACCAGGAACATCTATCTAAAGGGAACACCTGAGCAGCCCCCGAGAGAGCCGGCCAGCGGTGTGCCGCTCCCCCGCGGAAGTGGGGAAAGTGGCAGGGGGAACCGCCCTTCCACGGAGGTGGAAGGGACGGTAGCCAACCTGGGAAGAACCAGCAGCAAACCCGGGAAGGGCCGAGCAGACAAAAGAACAGCGCAGGGTCCTGTGTCATTCCTCCGCGAAGAGGGGGAGCGACATAATGGTGCCATGACTCGGATATGAAGCCTAGGCAGGGTTTAGTGTCGTTCCTCCACGAAGAGGGGGAGCGACAGGCATTTGGGAAGAAAACCAGCACATGGAAGACCGCTCTGTCTCTGACTCTCTCTCTCTCTCTCTCTCTCTCTCTCCCCTTCAAAGAAATAAACAAATAATGCAAGAAGAAAAGAGTAGTGATTGCTATAGGCTGGGAAGGGTGTGGGGGAGGGACAGAGGGAGGTTGGATAAAGGGTGGGAAACACAGCTGGAAGTAACAAAGCCTAGTGTGGCACAGCACAGTGGCGTGACCTTGGTTCACACCGACGTATTACACACTGCACACTGCGTGACAAACTGGAGGAGGGATCAGCTCCAAGCGGAAAGAAAAGATAAGGACGTGGAAATGCTGATGCCTGATTGGAGAACATGCTTCCTACATGTGTTGAAATATTTTATGGCACCATAAATGTGCAAGTATTACATGTTAATAAAAGAAATTTAAAAATTTTTAAAAATTAGGTAAAGTTTGGCCGGCGCCGTGGCTCAACAGGCTAATCCTCCGCCTAGCAGCGCCGGCACACCAGGTTCTAGTCCCGGTTGGGGTGCCGGATTCTGTCCCGGTTGCCCCTCTTCCAGGCCAGCTCTCTGCTGTGGCCAGGGAGTGCAGTGGAGGATGGCCCGAGTGCTTGGGCCCTGCACCCGCATGGGAGACCAGGAGAAGCACCTGGCTCCTGCCATCGGATCAGCGCGGTGCGCCAGCCGCAGCGCAGCGGCCGTGGCGGCCATTGGAGGGTGAACCAACGGCAAAGGAAGACCTTTCTCTCTGTCTCTCTCTCTCACTGTCTGCTCTGCCTGTCACAAAAAAAAAAAAAAAAAAAAAAAAAAAAAAAAAAAAAAAAAATTAGGTAAAGTTTGAAAACAAGGACTCTGACCCTGAAAGGTTTTCATTAATGAAGAACAACGTCCATCGTGCATTATCCGCTCACAAGCAAATCTGTGAGGGACAAAGGAGCAAACCACCGCGGGCCACATTTCTGAAGAGGGACCCCCTCAGCCAGGGCCTCAGGCTGGTCCCTCAGCAGGTGTCCAGAGACAGGAGCGACAGCTCCGTCCTTGTCCTCATTACCTCCTTACCTGTGCAGACTGCTCAGTGAGGCCGTGCGGGCCTAGGCTAATGCGTGTGCCTGTGTCTTAGTTGTTTTTTTCTTTTAAAGATTTATTTATTTATTTATTTGAGAGACAGAGTTACAGATATAGAGAGGGAAAAACAGAGAGGTCTTCCATCTGCTGGTTCACTCCCCAAGTGGCCACAACGGCCCAAGCTAGGCTCATCCAAAGCCATGAGCCAGGAGCTTCCTCCCAGTCTCCCAGGTGGGTGCAGGGGCCCAAGCACCTGGGCCACCTTCCACTGCCTTCCCAGCCCATAGCAGAGAGCTGGATTGGAAGAGGAACAGCCAGGACACAAACCGGTGGAGGTGGAGGTTTAGCCCACTACGCCACAGCGCTGGCCCCTGTGTCTTAGTTTTTTTTGTTTGTTTGTTTGTTTTTAAAGATTTTATTTATTTGAGAGGTAGAGTTACAGAGAGTGAGAGGAAGAGACAGAGAGAAAGGTCTTTCACGCACTGGTTCACTCCCCAAATGGCTACAACGGCCAGAGCAGGGCCGATCTGAAGCCAGGAGCCTCTTCCAGTTTTCCCATGTGGGAGCAGGAGCCCAAGTGCTTGGCCCGTCTTCCACTGCTTTCCCAGGCGCATTAGCAAGGATCTGGATCAGAAGAGGAGCAGCTGGACTAGAACTGGTGCCCACATGGGACGCCAGCACCGCAGGTGGAAGATTAACCTGCTGCACCACAGCACCAGCCCCTCTGTGTCTTAGTTTTTAACCAAACATTTTTTTGTTATTTTTATTTTGAAAATTCTATTTATTTACTTATTTACTTATTTGAAAGGCAGAGTGACAGAGTCTCACATGCACATACACACACACAGATTGAGAGGTTTTTTATCCATTAGTTCATTCCCCCAGATGCCAACAGCCAAGGCTGGGCCAAACCAAAGCCAGGAGCAAAGAACTCCATCTGTGTCTCCCACATGGGTGGCCGGGACCCAAGCAGTTGAGCTGTCACCTGCTGCTTCCCAGGTGCATTAGCAGGAAACTTGCTCAGAAGTGCAGCAGCCACCTGATAGGTAGTGCTGTCATCGCAAGTGGCGCTTAACCTGCTTTACCACATGCAAAGAAAGTAAAATATATATAAAGGTAGAAGAAAGCTTACGGCATAAGCCAGCATAAGCATATAAAGGAAAAATGTTTCCGTAAGCTGCATGATGTGTCTGTTTTTAGCTAAGCATTATCAAGTCAACAGTATAACATGTCCTTTCCGTCGGCCGGCAGCCATCGGGGAAGCTGGGTGCGTGCAAGTGCCTCCAGGAGCTATGGAGAAAGGAGCAGCCGGCCGTGTGTGCTTCCTCCTGCGGGCCCGCTGCTGGCAGTGCCACCAGCTCTCAGCGCTGCACAGGGCACCCCGCCCCACTCAGCCCGACAAGGCACACAGACTGGGCTACAAGGCCAAACAAGGTAACGTCATCTACAGCATTCGTGTGTGCCCTGGTGGTCACAGGCGCCCAGTTCTGAAGGGTGCAACCTACCGCACGCCTGTCCATCATGGTGTTAACCAGCTAAAGTGTGCAGGAAGCCTTCAGTGTGTTGCCAAGGAACGAGCTGGGCACCGAGAGTCCTGAATTCTTATTGGGTTGGTGAAGATTCCAGGAACGCATTCTTTGAGGTTACCCTCATTGATTCATTCCATAAAGCCATCAGAAGAAATCCTGTCACCCACTGGATCACCAAACCAGTCCACAAGTGCAGGGAAATGCGTCGGCTGACATCTGCAGGCCGCAAGAGTCATGGCCTTGGAAGGGGTCACAAGTTCCGCCACACTATTGGTGGTTCTCGCTGTGCAGCGTGGAGAAGGCGCAGTACCCTCTAGCTGCACCGATACTGCTAACTCAAATAATGTTTGTAAAATTCATAACTAATAAATCATTTAGGATTTAAAAAAACATATAAAATGTTTAAAAAGTCACAGTAAACTAAGGCTAATCTACTATTGAAGAAAAAAAAACTTTTTAAAAAAGATTTATTTATTCATTTGAAAGGCAGAGATACAGAGAAAAGGAGAGAGAAAGAGGGGGGGGGGGAGAGAGAGAGAGAGAGAGAGAATCTTCCATCACTGGTTCACTCCCCAAATGACCGCAAGGACCAAGCTGGGACAGGCTGGAGCCAGGAGCCAGGAGCTTCTTCCAGGTCTCCCAAGCAGGTGACTCACCCAGAGCAGCTTCCAGTCCGGCAAGCTCCGTCCCCCTGCGTGCCCTCACTGTTGCACCATTTGTGTGTCTCGTACACCATACTACTCTACCTTTCCTGTGTCTGGGCACATTTAGATGCACAAATACTCTCCACTGTGTTACAGGTACTCGGGATGGTGATGCTGCACAGGTGTGTAGGCCAGAAGCAACGGCCCACACCACGCACCAGGCACCATGCGGGCTGGGAGTGGAACAGCCATAGCGTCCAGGTTGGTGACAGCACACTCTCAATGCTCACACCATGACGACATCCCTAATGATGCATCTCGCAGGATGTGTCCCCATCGGTAAGCAGCTCATGCCCATATTTAGTAAATAATACAGATCATTTGGCTCGCTGACCCACAGAGTAAGGGCCATTATGGGGGCCGGCGCCGCGGCTCACTAGGCTAATCTTCCACCTTGCGGCGCCGGCACACCAGGTTCTAGTCCCGGTCAGGGCGCCGGACTCTGTCCCGGTTGCCCCTCTTCCAGGCCAGCTCTCTGCTGTGGCCCGGGAGTGCAGTGGAGGATGGCCCAAGTGCTTGGGCCCTGCACCCCATGGGAGACCAGGAGAAGCACCAGGAGCCAGGTGCTACTCCTGGTCTCCCGTGTTCAGATCAGCATGGTGTGCTGGCCGCAGCGCGCCAGCCGTGGCAGCCTTTGGAGGGTGAACCAACGGCAAAGGAAGACCTTTCTTTCTCTCTCTCTCACTGTCCACTCTGCCTGTCAAAAAAAAAAAAAAAAAAAAAGGCCATTATGGGAGGATGCCCCTGGAACTTCCCCTCTCCGTGAGGATGCAAACTGGAGGTAAATTGCACGCCTGGGTGTCCTGGGCTGAATTGTGTCCCACCTCCATCTTACACACTGAAGCTCCAATCCTTCAAGCAGGCTTCAAGGAAGCCCTGGAGGAGACAGCTAGTTCAAGTGAGGTGCCCTACTCCAGTAGCACCCGGGTCCTTTAAGGAAGAGGCAGAAATACCAGGAGTGTGTGTGTCCACGGAAGAGAAGTCCACCTGGGGACACAGCAAGATGACAACTGGTAATGTGCAAACCAGAGAGAAGCCTTACTGGAAACCATCGCTGCCGGCACCTTAAACTTGGACATCCAGCCTTCAGAACTGTGAGAAAATTTCCAGTATCCAAGCCCCACAGTCTGTGACCCTCTACCTGGACAGCGCCAGCTGGCTCACACGCTGGCGGAGCCGCAGAAATGAGTGTCGCCATCCGAGTCGTGAAGGGTGCTGGGGTGGTGCAACCAGTCACTTCCCTACTGAGTCGCGTGTCTGGCCTGTAAATATGGTGGCCACATCTTGGAGCGTGACTATGAATTTTCATTCATTTAACAGGGCAACGACTACAGTTCCAGCAGCCGTTCCAGCTGCAGGAGTGCCCCTGGCATTTGGTATTCACTACCGACCCGGCAAGTGGTGCTTTCCTCCATGTGATTTGTAAGAAACACCAGGAGTAATTTGCTTCCACAGAGCAGGGCGCAGAGTGCACATGTCCTCAGGGCTGCATCGGCGGTTCAGTTATCCGCCATGACGTGGTCCACCACGGCATTAGGGGCTGCGACGCCAGCATCGCCTGGGAGCGCCGACCTGTTGGTGCACCTGGGAAAGTAGCAGGATGACATGGTTCTGGTTGGGTCCAGCAAGTCAGAAATAGCAAGGATTTTATAAGGCTCAGTAAAGCATGCGAAATAAAGGGTGGGATGTAAGCACGACAAAAATTAAAAACTGGGACCTACTACTACGAGAATGATCGGGGCCCACAGCTCTGTCCACGCAGGCTGCAGAGCACGCTGTTCCTCTCGTGCCTCGGGAACCAGCAGTTACTGACACAGTGGCTGTGGCAAACGGAAACGCGGTACGGGCATCTGCAAAACACCGAGAGTGAATCCCGGCACAGGCCTCTGGGACTCGGGAGCAGGCCCAGGCCCTTCTCTGCACACCGTTCTTCCACTTGCTTCCGAGCCCTGGCATCCTAAGTAGCCCTGTGGCCTAGCGTCCACTGTGAGTTGGGTGGTTTCTCACCAGCGCAGCCATGAGCTCAGGCAGGCACAGCCACATGGGAGGAGACGGCACAGGTGAACCGGCAGGCGCAAGTCGCACGAGCAGGGAATTTTCCTCTGACCCCAGCTCCCGCCCCTCACAGAGAGCTCCCCGTGCCTGCCTGAGCAGCAGAAACCTCAGCCTGGCTGACAGATGGTCCTGCACCATATGCTGCACTGCAGGACGGTGGAAGGCTGAGGCGAGAGCTCCGCCCAGGGCTGGCCCCTGGGGACAGTGGTGTATCCCCACTGAGGAGTCAACTCCTTCAGAAATGAAGGTTTGAGTCACCCTCCCAAGTATACAGCCTCTGTACGGCAGAGGCCCTGGCAGAGGGCAAAGGCAATACGGGATGCACAGTTGAAAAACAAAGTCACGGCTGGCGCCGTGGCTCACTAGGCTAATCCTCCGCCTTGCGGCGCCAGCACACCGGGTTCTAGTCCTGGTCGGGGCACCGGATTCTGTCCCGGTTGCCTCTCTTCCAGGCCAGCTCTCTGTTATGGCCAGGGAGTGCAGTGGAGGATGGCCCAAGTGCTTGGGCCCTGCACCCCATGGGAGATCAGGAGAAGCACCTGGCTCCTGGCTTCAGATCAGCGCGGTGCGCTGGCTGCGGCGGCCATTGGAGGGTGAATCAATGGCAAAGGAAGACCTTTCTCTCTGTCTCTCTCTCTCACTATCCACTCTGCCTGTCCAGAAAGAAAAAAAGAAAAACAAAGTCACAAATATCAACTATGGCATTGTGACGACTTACAGAAACGAGAACAGTTGGGGAGCACTGTGGTGCAGCAGGTTAAGCTACCGTCTGCAGTGCCGGCATCCCATATGGATGCTGGTTCAAGTCCTGGCTGCTCCACTTCCGATGCAACTCCCTGCTAATGTGTCTGGAAAGCAGCAGCAGATGGCCTAGGTCCTTGGGCCCTGCATCCACATAGGAGACCCAGAAGCAGCTCCTGGTTCCTGGCTTTAGTCCTTGGCGAACCATCAGAGTCCTACTTCTGTTTTTATGCAATCCACTTCATGGCCATTAATTCTGTGCCATACAGGGTTTTTGTGTGATCAACTTTTGCTTATTTACTTATTTGCATTTTAATGGGGGGGAATAGAGAGAGAGAGAGAGAGAGAATCTTCTATCTGCTGGTCCACTCCTCAAATGCCCACAATAACCACAGTTGGGGCTGAATCAGGAGCCAGGAATTCAAACCAGGTCTCCCAATGTGGGTGTCAGGGGCCCAGCTACTTGAGCCATCACCACTGCTTCCTAAGTTCTACATTAGCAGGAAACTGGAACTGGGAGTGGAGCCAGGACTCAGACCCAGGTACTCGGATACGGATGAGGGCACTGACAGCAGAGTCTTAACTGCTAGGCTAAGCGCCTGCTCTTTTATTACTATGCCAGCACCCACTCTTGGGACACATTTACATATTAACAAGGGTCAGAGTTGCTCTAGGAGACAGCCTCCCAAAATCAGTGGCTTATACAAAAAACTTTTTTTTTTTTAATTTATTTGACAGAGTTAGACAGTGAGAGAGACAGAGACAGAGACAGAGAGACAGAGAGAAAGGTCTTCCTTCCACTGGTTCACCCCCTTAATGGCTGCCACGGCCAGAACTACGCCGATCCGAAGCCAGGAGCCAGGTGCTTCCTCCTGGTCTCCCGTGCGGGTGCAGGGCCCATGGATTTGGGCCATCCTCCACTGCCTTCCCGGGCCACAGCAGAGAGCTGGACTAGAAGAGGAGCAACCGGGACTAGAACCCAGCGCCCATGTGGGATGCCGGCACCACAGGTGGAGGATTAACCAAGTGGGCCAAGTGCCGGCCCCAGCAACACTTTATTTCTTTCTACATCCGAGTTCAGTATAAGTGAGAAATAACACAGAGACACTCTGCTCCGTACAACTATGCAAGCACCCAGGTTCCCCTCCTTTTGTGACGGACACAACGTCTGTGCCACTGTAGAATCTCACACTCTCCTTTGCTCTGCATGCAGGTGGGAAGAACAAGGATCAGCACCAAGGTGCAGCACCTGTCACGTCCACGCGCCAGAATTCAGTCATGTGACCATAGCTAGCTGCAAGAGAGGCTGTGAACTGTGAGTACTGGGGAGAGGAAGTAGCTCATACCACACGATTGTGGTCATTGGTGGCACTTAGGATAGAAGCTGCCAGAGAGTGATGCAGAGGCCAAATTGTTAAAAGTTGAGAAATCATAAGGGACAGGAAGAGGTAGCTGCTCTTTAATTTGACCTTGATGGAAGCAAAAAAAGACAAACCTGAACCAGAGTGAGGAGGTGACCAGTGGTGCAAAGTTCTGTTGGTGTTTCCACCTGCTCTGCAATCGACAGAGAATTGAGCACGTGTTGCAGTCTCAATGATACATCTCAAAGAGAAACAGGACGGGAGTGGAGGGCTAGCCATGGGCAGAGGGAGGCCTGCATCTTCCAGGACAGACAGATGCAGAGTCACCAAGACAGAGAGAGGGGAACACCATCAAGCAGGCTAGCTCTGCTTTCTGTGAAGTGACGGGGCAAGAAAAGGTGCCGGGTTGCAGAGGACCCAGCTGGGCTGGGACAACAGGAGCAGTGTGTCTAGTTGTGTCACTCTGCCCTGCAGCCAAGGAGCAGGCGGGAGCAAGTTCTCAGTGTGCTTCACTCCAGTGAGGTTCAGCACACCCGCAGCCTTTGGCCCCAGGGGCGTGGGGGGGGGCAGCCTGCATGTGTACCAATTAGTCACCCCGTCGTCACGGCTGTTGGCTTCCTAACCCTCCCCGTGGTATAAGTTTTTCAAAGTTTTATTTATTTATTTAAGAAGCAGAGAGACACAGAGTCGGAGAGAAGGAGAGAGTGAGAGAGAAAGAGAGTTCCTATCTGCTAACTCATTCCCCAAATGCCTGTGATGGCCAAGAACAGCGCGGGGCTGAAGCCAGGAGCTGGGAACACCACCCAGGTCTCCCACGTGGGTGGCAGGAACCCAGGTACGTGACCCAGCGCCGCTGCCTCCCAGGCAGGAGCCAGAGCCAGGAGTTGAATCCAGGTCTCACCTGGGACGCGGCCGTCTCAGCCAGCAGCTGAAGCGCCAGGCCGAACACCTGCCACGCTCTACTCCTGTGTATTTTGATTTCGCTTCTTATTGTCCCCCATCCTAATCCCCGGTGCTCTTTCCCTGCACATTTTGGGTTTTCCGGTAACCCCAGAGTGATGCGCAGATCCTAAGTGACCCCGGTGACTCCTGCCTCCTGGTGTTTGTGTGGTTCCTTCGCCTCCAGTGCAAGTGGGACCTGTGGCTCGCTTCTGTCCGCAGACCACAGCAAGGTGGTGGGCTGTCACTCCTGTCACTTGTATGTTAAGTAATATGAAGCTCTGTGTTAGCAGGCTGGAGCCAGAGACGCCTCTTGTCAGCTTCATGGTATGCAGCCAGGCTCTGCAGAAGGCCACGTGGTGGGAAACCGTGGTAACCTCTGGGGAGCTCTGGGAAGTCTCAAGGAGGTACAATCCGCCCGCAGCCTGAACCGGTGGCAAGTGGCTCCCTCCCCAGCAGGGTCTGCAGGTGAGAATGCAGCCTGGCCGACGCCCTGGTTGAGAAACTCTACACATAGGACCCTCTCGGGACTCCTGGTCTGGACCCCGTGAGATAATAACGCAATATTTTACACCTTAAGTTTGTGGTAATGGGTACCACAGCAGAGAATGAAACACTCAGAATTCCCAAAAAGCACTCAGGCCCTCGGCACGACCCATGCATTAGGGGACAATCAAGGAAACTGGGGGTCCGGGCCCAGGACCCGGGGCTGGGTGAGGGAGGCGAGGGGGTGTGCTGACACACCCTTCGGGCACTGCGAACTTCAACGCAGAAGTGAAGACGCCCCCGGCTTTCCGAGCACATCGTGGTCCCCACACCCATGACCTCCCGTCCCCCCGGGTGCCCACGGAGGCCTCAGAGACGGGCGACGCCGGGCCCTGCCGTGCAGACCGCCGGGACTAGAGCACGACGCCCGCCCCTGGAATCTCGGCGCTCGGGCGCCCAGCAAACCCACGGGCGGCTTTCCACAGCCGAGGAAGCGCCCGGCGCCATGCCGGGCCCAGGCGGAGGGGGCGCTGCGGCGGGAGGCCGCGGCGGGCGGCGGGCGGCGGGCCGGGGCGGAGCGGCGCGAGGCCGCCCCCAGCGGGAGCCAGCGAGCGAACGAGCGCCGCGCGCGCGCGCGCGCGCCGCCGCCACCTCCGCTGCTCGGCCCGGTCCCGGAGCGGCCCGGCCGGCGCGCGCGGCGCGGAGCCGAGGCCCGCGGCCGGCCGCATGAAGGACTGCGAGTACCAGCAGATCAGCCCCGGGGCCGCCCCGCCGCCCGCCTCCCCCGGGGCGCGCCGCCCCGGCCCCGCCGCGCCCCTCGCCGCGGGCCCTGGGCCCGCGCCCATCGCCCCCGCAGCGCCGCGCTGGAGCGGCAGCGGCAGCGGGAGCCTCGGCCGCCGCCCGCGGCGCAAGTGGGAGGTGTTCCCGGGCCGCAACCGCTTCTACTGCGGCGGCCGCCTCATGCTGGCCGGCCACGGCGGCGTCTTCGCGCTCACGCTGCTGCTCATCCTCACCACCACCGTCCTCTTCTTCGTCTTCGAGTGAGTTCGCGCCGCCGGCGCCCGCCCCGCCGCTCGCACCCCACCTCCCCGGCCCTCGCCCGGTGCCCGGTGCCCGGCGCACGCCGTCCCCGCCCCCTCTCGGAGCCGCCTCCGGCCTCTGCGTGCGGATCCCCGAAGCCGCCGCGCCGGCCCGGGGCGTGTGGGGGCTGCGTCCGCGACCGTCCCGGCCCTGCCTAGAAACCCCGCTCGACCGCGCCCCTGGGGTTGTCTCGGCGCGGCCCCCAGAGCTGCCGGCCTCCTTGGGGGGCCCCCTCCAGTCCGCCTGCCCGGGCCAGCTCTCGCTCCCCGAGGGCGCCCTTCCTGCCCGCCTCGCGGCCCCCGTGCGCTCCGGCCCGTGTCGCCCGCCGGACCTCTCCTCACCTTCCCCGGGCTCCGCTCGCAGGCCGCCTGGGACCCCGAGGCGCCTCCGTGGATTTTCGCCAGGGCTCCCCCAGCGTCTCTCGGCCGCACCCCTTCTTTGCCATGGCAGGAACAGCTGCAGCGCCCCGTTATTTTCCAAGGAAGACTCTGGAGCGCTTTGGGGTGTCAGGGCCCATTTGCTCCCCCGACTGGCCCCTGGCGTGCCTCCACGTTGTGGGCGGAGGAGTGGGGGCTTAGGTCGCATATGCCTGTGGGAAATTTTCCTACCGCGCCCCCGCCGGTGGTCTCAGCTTGCGCCCCCCCACCCCCAGATGCCCCTGCTGTGCGGACGCTGCCTACATTACACCGTGTGGCTCAGGACTCTGGGGCGAATCTCCGCTTCACACACTCATCATGGGTCGGAGCAGTGGCTTCACCTCTCGGAGCCCCATTTTCTTCCTCTGTAAAATGGGGCCTCTACTAGTGCTCGCCCCTGGGGTTACCCCGAGGTCATGCACGTGGGCTGTGCCTCCCTGGCAGCCCTGGCGTGTGGCTTTGGAGAGGCTGTGGGCGCGGCGGCCCCAGGTCCGCTGTCCAGCGGCCAGCCGGGGCCTCTGCAGCCTGGCCGCTCCCCTTGAGGCAAGGTGAAGGCTTCCTGCCCGTTAGCTTCTCCTTTCACCCTCGGGCACGCCCTTTCTCTCTGACTCAGGGAGGATGCAGGGTTCAGGGATGGTCTCTAAGCAGAAGCCCGGCCGCCCACACCCCTGAGCATGGCCCCCGGGCGAGTTTCAGATCCAGCTTTTCCAGGCCACCTTGGCCGCGGCGGCCGCCTGCAGGAAGGAGCTGCACTTGCTGTGGTGGGTCCCTGGGGCCCACCCTGCGGCGAGGGACAGGGTCAGTTCAGAAACAGGACCTTGTCCGGCGAGAGAGGAGGCAGGACCTCTGGGTTTGGGGAGAGCTCATGCATCATCTCGCCTCTCGTCTCTGCTCTTCCTCTCCCGGGGCGGTAGGTTGGGCAAGGAGGTTTGGTTTGGGCTGAGAGCTCACCTAGGCTGGGCTAGGCTGGGGTGAGACCTCTGTAGGGAGCTGGTGTGGTGCTGTTGGTGAGAGTGGAGGGTGGGGAGACACTCACCCCTCCCCTTTGTGCAGGGGCCCTCCTGCTGTGAGTGGTTGGGTGCGGTGTTGCCAGGCCTACCTGGGGGCTCCAAGCTTGTGCCCCCTTTAATTCCCAGTCAGAGCCCCGTTCTCCTGGACTGTCGGGGTAAGAGCAGGGCCGCTGATCATGGGCTTCCTCTGACCCCTGCTCCCCTACTGGGCGTTCCCCTTGGCCCGCATCCTTGGTGACATGCGCAGGGCCCAGGGAGGGCTGAGGTCTATGGGCAGAGCGTGGCCCTGGCGGTCTCTACCCTCCAGGGGAAGGACCTCGATGGAGGCTCAAAAAAGGGTGAGTGCGTGTCCACGGGTTTGCTTCCTGCCTCTGTAGGGGCTCCTGGGATCTTGGCTGACCTCTGGCCTCCCGTGGCAGGGCGGCCCCTCCCCCGCTCAGGTCCACCTGGCTTCGGGAGGGAAGGCAGTGAAGGGTGGTGGTTGTCAGCCCTGACACAAGTCCCACATTAGTGCCCCGAGATGCGTGGCCTGGGGTGGATTCCTTAGGCAGTCTTGAGCTTCAGTTTTCTCACCTGTAAGGTGAGGACTTGAGTGAGAAGTGGGACCTGGCCCACCGCAACCATCTGTACTTCAGATGGTGTCAATATCTGGCTGGTTAGGGCAGTGTCTAGCACATGGTAAGCCCTCGGTAGATGGAAGCGGTTTTTCTGTTTGGCACCAGGCGAAAGCTGTTGGTTCAATAATGACTGCTTGTGTGTGCAAGGAGAAGGGTGCGCGAGAGAGAGGGCGGTCCCTGTCTCAGGGGCTTATGTTCTGGCAGGGGAGAGGCAGTCGACACAGATGGACAGTCCGAGCGCTGAGAGACGCTGTCGGGGAGCTGGAGTGCTGGGAGGCCTGCTTTGCCGGGGGAAGGACATTGCAGGGAAAAGGACCAGCAGGTGCAGAGGCCTGAGGGCGGGAGGAGCAGGCTCGTTCAAGGCGAGGCCTCTGGTGGGCTTAGAGGGGATGGGGGGAGAGTTCCGTGGATGGGCATGGGGGGGGCGGGGGGAGAGTTCCGTGGATGAGGCTAGAGGAGCCTTCAGTGGGGTGCAGAATGCTGTGGCCAGCAGTGTGGTTTTTTTTTTTTTTTTTGACAGGCAGAGTGGACAGTGAGAGAGAGAGACAGAGAGAAAGGTCTTCCTTTTGCCGTTGGTTCACCCTCCAATGGCCGCCACGGCCAGTGCGCTGCAGCCGGCGCACCGCGCTGATCCGATGGCAGGAGCCAGGTGCTTTTCCTGGTCTCCCATGGGGTGCAGAGCCCAAGCACCTGGGCCATCCTCCACTGCACTCCCTGGCCACAGCAGAGAGCTGGCCTGGAAGAGGGGCAACCGGGACAGAATCCGGCGCCCCGACCGGGACTAGAACCCGGTGTGCCGGCGCCACAAGGCGGAGGATTAGCCTAGTGAGCCGCGGCGCCGGCCCCAGCAGTGTGGGTTTTGTTTAAAATGTGGCAGGAAGCTGTTGGACGGTTTTAAGCAGAGAAATGACACTCTCAAAAGCTGGCTCTGGCTTCGGGGTAGACAGCAGAGAGCCCGGATGGGTTCACTCTGTCGTGAAGCAGTGCCCCCCACCCCACCTGGCATCCCTGGCATGGAGAAGGTTCCTGCCCTACGATGGAGGAGGGGCCTTGGACAGGGCTGTGGGACCCTGTGGCAGGCAGCCTGTCTGGCGGTAGAGGAGGTGTTCTCCCAGCCACCAGGGCCAGGGGCTGGGATGCCATCCCGTGGGTGACAGGGGCAGCAGCTGGTCCGAGCTGTCTTCAGACCCTCTGCCCCTTCTGCGGCCTCTGGCTTAGGTGGCATCTCCTGCAGGCATGCGGCCCCCTGTGTGGCGGTTCCCCGTCTCCCTGTCTGGCAAGCTGCGTGGGGGCAGGGCGCCCGTCTTGGTCATTGCCTTGCTCCTGCTGCTTGGTGAAGGTGACGACCTCAGTGAATGTTTGTGGAGTGCGTGACTGACCCACTGGATGAACGGTTTGCTCTGGAATGATGGTCACTCGTGCCACAGCGGGCATCTGAGGCTCTGGGTTTAGAAGGACCGTGAGGATGCAGCTCAGCGCAGGGGTCGGTGCTAGGGCCTATTGGTTACACCTGCCTGTGCTGCAGGGGAAGGTGCAGGATCAGGTGGTTATCTGGGCTGTGGGCGCTTGTAGGGAGAGTGGCCGCGTTCCCCAAGGGCCGTACCTGCCTCAGGGAGAGGCAGCAGCACTTGCTGGTGCTGTGGCCCGGTGCTCCAGGCAGCCCTCCGGATCTGCTGACCTCCCCCGCCCTCTCGTTCCAGCTGTCCCTTCCTGGCCTGTGAGCTGACTCTCGCCATCCCCATCATCGCCGCCATCCTCTTCTTCTTCGTCATGAGCTGCCTGCTGCAGACGAGCTTCACCGACCCCGGGATCCTGCCCCGGGCCACCGTCTGTGAAGCGGCTGCCCTGGAGAAGCAGATCGGTGAGGCACGGGCCCCCAGCCCAAGCTGCAGGTTCCCTGGCTCAGGAGGAGGCCTGGTGCTCTCTCCTGACTGCGTGGAGCGAGCAAGGCAGACGGGCAGCCTCTGGCTAGCAGGAGACAGAGGGTGAACAAGTGAGCAAGCGCCTAAGCCAGAAATGCCAGCGAGCAAAGGCTGTGGTGGCGGCCAGCGGGGAACAGAGGGCCTTCCGGGGGCCCGGCACTGTTTTAAGCTCTTTATTTGCAGGATCTTTCTTAATCCCCTAATAATCCTATGAGGTAGGTTAGTTGTGATTCTCCTTGTACCGTTTAATTCAGTTGAGACACAGAGAGGTTAAATGGCCCAAGATCACACAGTAAGTGGAAGAGTTGGGGTGAGACCCCAGGCAGTCTGGCCAGTGCCCCGGCTCTAAAACTTATGCTTATTCATTTCTCTCATCAAACATTTATTGAGCCCCTACTGTGTACCAGGCACTTCTCTAGATTCTGTAGTAAACAGAACTGACAGTCACCCATGCCTCTTGGAGGCGACATCTCCCTGTGAGGAAGAAGATGGCGAACAAACAAATCATTTTTTTTTAGATTTTTAAGATTTATTTATTTATTTGAAAATCAGAGTTACACAGAGAGAAGGAGAGGCAGAGAGAGAGAGAGATTCTTCAATCCAACTGGTTCACTTCCCAGCTGGCTGCAATAGCCAGAGCTACGCCGATCTGGAGCCAGGAGCTTCATCTGGGTCTCCCACGTGGGTGCAGGAGCCCAAGCACTTGGGCCATCTTCTGCTTCCCCAGGCCATAGCAGAGAGCTGGATCGGAAGTGGAGCAGCTGGGACTTGAACTGGCGCCCATATGGGATGCCGGCACTGCAGGCGACGGCTTTACCCACTACACCACAGCAACAGACTCCAAACAAATCATTAAACAGAGAAGGTGTCAGAGAAGGGGGGGACTGGAGGAGGATGTTGTGGCTTTAAACAGGGCGCTCAGCGGACATCTTGCCAAGCAGGATCTGCTGAGCCCAGGCCTTAAGAAGTGGGGGTGGAGGCGACAGGGACCTGGGGACCACTACAGTGGGCGTGGGGCTGCCAGCTGGTTCTCGCGAGGTGGCAGAGGAGGCCTCTGGGAGACCTGGATGGCGTGGGAATCTGACGACCTGGAAAGAGGAAAGGCAGGAGCCCGGAGCTGCCAGCAGGCTGGGTGCATCTGAGGAACAGCAGGACGTTCCAGTGAGCCGGAAAGCCTCTGGGCTCCCTGCAGCCGAGCTGGGCCCTGGTTCCTCGCAGGCAGGTGCCACCTGGCTCCCCCGGTGGCTGGGCACTAGAGCCGGCCTTGGTCTCGGCTCGCTCCACCCCAGCCCCTTCCTGCTGAGGAGTGACGCCCAGTGTTTGCACACGCCGGGGTTTCCGCCCCGTGGCTGGCTCCTTCCCCTAACAGCGTGGCTGCACGCGGGGCCCTCAGGAGGTCTGCTGGCGCGTGAATGTCAGGCCCTGCCGCACCCTCCTCCGCAAAGCCTTTCCCTGGGTCCCTGGAGCAGCTCCAGGGCCTTCTCTGAGCTTTGTTCTTTGTCTCACGCTCCTGCCCAGGCCCGCTCAGCCACGCCCATCCTCGCTGCCTTCCGCAGCGCCATCCAGCTTCCCCTCTGCCCTCCGCCTGCCTCCCGGGTGCAGCTCCTTCCGCGGCCCTGGGCCTGTGTGCCGGCGGCTGGGGAGGCTCGGTGGCAGCCTGTCCCCCACCTCTGAAGGTCGGGGCTAATCATGAGGCAGGATTACTGTCCTGCTCAGCCGGGCAGGTCTGGCCTCCTGTGGGCTCGGGTAATACCCACAGCTGTAATCCCCGTGTTTGGGGAGTGGTTGGCATGTGCTGAGTGCTTTGCGTCCGTTAGCACACAAATCTTCACAGCATCCTGGTGAAGGTGGCCCTGTTAACCCGGGCAGCAGACTGCTCAGCCAGGGGGAGCAGAGATGGAGTGAGTGTGCCTTCTCCCAGACCCCTCAGCTTTGTCGTCGTCTTTTTTCTTTTTTCTTTTTCTTTTCTCCTCCCCTCCCCTCCCCTCCCCTCCCCTCCCCTCCCCTCTCCTCCCCTCTCTCCCCCTTTCCTTTCCTTTATTTCCTTCCTTCCTTCTTTTTTTTAAAGATTCATTTATTTGAAAGACATAAAGAGAAGGACCAAGAGAGAAAGAGATATTGTGCCCATTGGTCCATTCCCCAAATGGCTACAGCGGCTGGGGCCGGGCCATTCCGGAGCCAGGAGCTCCGTCCAGATCTCCTGTGTGGGTGGCAGGAGCCCAAGTACCTAGGCCATCTTCTGCCTTCCCAGGGAGCTGGCTCTGAACCAGAGCAGCCAGAACTCAAAGCGCTGCTCACATGGGAGGCTGGCGAGCAGGCTCTGCTGAGCCCACTGCACCACATGCTGGCCCCAAGTTTGTCTTCTGAGATGGGAGCAGGGACGCACCCCCTTCATCCTTGTCTCTGCTGTCCTGTGCTCTGGGAACCCCACCCCCCAACCGGGCACCCCCGGAGCGTCCTCTCCTTCCTCCCTGTCCCCATTGTGCGACTGTCCTTTCTGCTGGGCTGTGAGGGCGTGGGACGTGAGTGCCTGTCCACCTGTCGCCCTCGCATGGCTCAGTGATGCGGCCTCGCGGGTGGGTGAGTGAGTGAAGAACCGCAGGGTCTGCGTGAAGGCCCTGCCTGCTGTCCCGAGGGGAAGGATGGAAAGACAGTAGGAACTGCTCCCAGCCAGGAGCATCCGTGTTTGCTCGCTCGTTTGCATGTTAATTCTGAGGGAAAGAGGAGGAGGTAAAAAACGGATCCGATGTAGAGCCTGCCCTCTGGAGGTCTGCAGTCTGGGTCAGCCGGGATGGAGGACCCGACCGACCAGCAGGAGTGAGACAAGGAGCATCTCCTGCCTGGAGGACGTGGGGAGGCCACTGGAGATGCCTGAGCCAGGCCTTGCAGCTCGGGTGGAATTCGGCACAGGACGGATGTGTGGAGAGAGCCCTCTGGGCAGGTGGGACTGAGGGAAGAGGCAGGACTGGGAAGGAGGAGGGGCAGGAATGGAGCCACTGAGCTGGCCGTGTCGGCTGGCGTATGAGGCGAGCCTGTGGGTACCAGGGAAGCTAGAGGTGCAAGGATGGGGTGGAATTCCTCTGGTTGGGTCCTGAACGTCAGGGCAGAAGGTTTTCCTTCGAGAACCGTTCCCAAGCCTTAGGGAGGCATCTTTGGGACCTTTGGACTTTGAATTCTCTCACGCTTTTTTTTTTTTTTTTTTTTTTTTTACTATTTATTTATTTGAAAGGCAGAGTTACAGAGAGGGGCAGAGTCAGAGAGAGAGAGATGTTCTATCTATGGTTGCAATAGCCAGGCCTGGGCCAGGTGGAAGCCAGGAACCTGGAACTCCATCTGGGTCTCCCATGTGGATGGCAGGGGCCCAAGCACTTGGGCCGGCTTCTGTTTGCTTTCCCAGGTGCATTAGCAAGGAGCTGGATCAAAGGTGGAGCAGCCAGGTCTCAAGCCAGTGCCCACATGGAATGCCAGCATTGCAGGCTGCCGTGCCACGATACTGGCCCAGCCTTTGAATTCTTGAACTTGAGTAAAAGCCAAAATTCCGGGTGTGGCCAGGAGGCTTCTGACCAAGGTAAAGCGTGTTTTCTCAGAAAGGACAAGGGTCACTGCCATCTGAGAAAGGTGGCGGCTGGCTCCCAGGCGGATGGCTCTGCCCGTGTAGGCGTGAGCTGCTGGCCCAGGTTCCTGCCCTGCAAGGACAGTCTGAGGTAGGGTGACCGCTCGTCACGGCATGCGCAGGACTGCCCCAGGTTAGCGCCAACAGTCTCCTGCCATGGGAAACCACTCCGTGCAGGCCACCTGGGAGGTTGGTCACTATCCTCTGAGAGCTGGACTTGTCAGCTGATGGGTCACATAGCTAGATCATCCTGCAGGCTCCTGGCAGTGGGAAAAGGGTAGGGGACGGGAACATTGTTCCTAAGGAGCCCCCAGTCTGGCGGGAGACGCGAGGTGTCTGCATCTGAGTGACAGCTGCCCGCCCAGACGCTGCTGCCATTCGCAGGACAGAGGCAAAGGCAGCTTCCCCTCTGCCGCGCACGGCTCACACTCCCTGCTGTCTGTCCCCCCAGCGCCTTGTCCCAAAGCCACCTTGCCAAGGCACACCTGCCTCACTTTCCTCCTGGACTGGCTCTGCTGACCAGGCCCCACACACCTGGTCTCTCCCTTCCCTTTTAGTTGTCTCCCAACACCCAAATTTGTCCCCACCCTCCTGGACTCAGAATTTGGGGGAGTCTCAGTGCCATCAGCATTGTCTCTGAATATTGGTCACCTGAGCTCAACCTATGTGATTTTTGCCCTTTCCATATCCCGTCTTGTATCTTCATTTCTTTAGTATTTTCATCTAAGTAGCTGGCTTTTAAGAATGGTTGTATACTCTGGGCGGGTGTTGTGGCTCAGGGGATCACAACTCCACGTGCTGCGTCTGCAGCCCCTCTCAGAGGGCCAGTTTGAGTCCTGTCTGCTTCTGAGGCAACAGATCATGGCCCAAGTACTTAAGCCCCTACCACCCACGTCGGGGATCCAGGTGGAGTTCTGGGCTCCTGGCTTCAGCCTGGCCCAGCCCTTGATGATGACATCTGGGTAATGAGCCAATGGATGCAAGTTGTCTCTCACTTTCTCTCTCTGCTTTCAAATGGATTGAAATAAATAAATGTTTTAAAAGATGTCATGCACTGCATAATGATGTTTAAGCCAATGACAAGCTGCGTATACAACAGTGGCCCAAATGAGTGTATCGCTTGGTGTCGTCATGGTCATCGTGTGTGTAAGCACCCTCCATGATGTTGCACAATGAGGAAATTGCCAAATGACCCACTTCTTTTTTTTTTTTTTTTAAGATTTATTTATTTGAAAGAGTTACAGAGAGGCAGAGGCAGAGAGAGAGAGAGAGAGAGAGAGAGAGGTCTTCTATCTGTTGATTCACTCCCCGAATGGCTGCAATGGCCGGAGCTGAGCCAATCCAAAGCCAGGAGCCAGGAGCTTCTTCTGGGTCTCCCATAAAGGTGCAGGAGCCCAAAGACTTGGGCCATCTTCTTCTGCTTTCCTAGGCCATAGCAGAGAGCTGGATCAGAAGTGGAGCAGCCGGGACTTGAACCAGCGCCCATATGGGATGCCAGTGCTGCAGGTGGCAGCTTTACCCACTACACCACAATGCCAGCCCCCAAATGACCCATTTCTTAGAACATATCCTGTTCATTAGGTCATGTGCAACTCTGTGTATGTGTGTGTGTGTATATACACACATATAATTTTAATTTTTACTCGAGAGGCAGACTTACAGAGAGCTCCTGTCCTCTGGTTCACTCGTCAAATGCCCACAAATGCCCACAACTGGGACTGAGCTGAAGTCAGGAACTGGGAATGCAGTGCAGGTCTCCAACCTGGGTGGCAGGGACCCAGTGACTGGCACTCAGTCACTCGAGCCATTGCCGCTGCTTTCCAGGGTCTGAATGAGCAGGAAGCTGGAGGCAGGGGCTGGAGCTGTTGAACCCCTAGTAGGATATGAGAGGTGGGTGTCTTAACTGTTAGACCAAAAGCCCGACCTGTGTGTTTTAAAAGGAAAATTTGTATCACCGTGTTAAGGGGAAAGGCAGACGCCCTTGCTTTCATACAAGATAATCGTAGACAAACGTGAGAGTGTGCCGATTTCTTGGTGACTTGTGAAGTGTCCTGAGGCTCACAGGTGATGAGAGTTTCCCCTTGATGGAGTCAAAAGACTGGAAAGGCAATGACTTCCTGGTCGGGTGATTCAGTGTTGCTTTCTGTAAGGTCAGGAAACAGGCTCAGGCTCAGGTACTGCAGGCTGCTGCCCGCCTTCCTGCACCCCTGCCTGCTGTGCCCCCCTCTGGTGAGCCTGTGGTCCCATTCTTTCTGGTCCAGCCTAAGTGCCCCTTCTTACTTCCTTGCTGTCTTGAATGCTACCTCCTGCCCCTCACCCACATAGGCCTCTCTGTATGGTGGAGGCTTTGAGTGTAGATGTCGTTAACTGATAGACCTTGATATTACATCATCTGTAACTTACATAAACCTTGCAGGGTTGCTATTATTACCCATTTTAGAGGTGAAGAAACAGAGACCCAGAGCAGCTGAGCTGCTTCCTCCAAGTCACATGGCACGCCTGGTTTCAGAATGAGAGCGTGGCGGCCTTGACTCACGGTGCTCCCACAGGGCCCTGCAGTTAACTACTTCTCGGACTCTGCCCTCAGGCTGAGCTCCTCCTGTATGCCCAGGCCTCGCTCTAAGCCGGGTGTAGGGCGGGACTCCAAAGACCTCTGAAATGAACAGAAATGGCCAGCAAACCAGCCCGGACACTGTGGCTGACCTTGACCTTGACCTTGACCTTGACCTTGACCTGGCCCCGGGGTCTGGGAGACCGCAGTTGCACAGCTGTTTCCTCCACAGGTAGCCACAGCGGAAGGGCAGCCGGCTCTCAGCAGCCTTCCTTCACTTAGGCCTTCTCAGTAGGCCGGGCCAGCCCCGGGGGACTTCCACGGAAGCGTCAGTGGCCGCCCCAGCCGCTCCTCGAGGGCTCTCCGGGGATGGGGAGGTCCACAGTCCGCCCCTTGGTCAGCAAGGCGTGGGGAAATCTGTTTGCTTCCCACAGACACTCATGAGGGTGAGCGCCTGCCCTTGCTGCCGCACCGTCAGAGCTGTGGCTTCTTGTCCGGGAGGGATGGGAAAGCAGGCAGGCCTTTCCCTCGGGGAGCAGCCTGGCCTCGCGGAAGGCGCCCTGGAGCGGATCAGGTCTGCAGGGCAGGCATACATCTCTGTCTGTCACTCCTGCCCCTTTCATTTGTCAGCAAACATTTTGAACATCTGTGTGCCGGGAAGGCACAGGATCAACAAAGCAAATAGCTTTTTTTTTTTTTTCTTTTTAACATTTTATTTCAAAGGCAAAGAGACAGAGAGGAGTGAGATCTTACATCCACTAATCATTCCTCACACACCTGCAATATCTAGGGCTGGACCGGTCCAGGCCTTGGAACAGAATCTTGCATATAGCAGGCCCCAGTGCTTGAAAGAAGGGACAAATGAATGCTGTGGAAAACAAGGGTTCTCACTTCAGCCCCACCTTGTACTACTAGAGAGAGCTTGGCTTCCCAGCTGTGGCGTGGGAGTGTGGGTTCCCTGGCCCAGGGGCTGTCAGGACGCTTTAAAGATGAGTTTTCTGTAGGAAACTTAAGAGGTTCAAGCCTTCTGGTGAGGGGTGGCCAGTGGACTTGCTCCAGGTACTGGGAGGAGCAGGTGGGGAATTCAGAGGCTGCGTCCGGAGCGGTGATTGGCCAGCACTGGCCGAGACGAAGCAGTAGCACGGCTGCCCCCGCACGGCATCGCCAGCCCCTTCCCTGCTGGTTTCCCTTCAGCACCTGGATGGCCCCCTCTCCAGTGCGACCCCTCCTCCCGCCTCCCTGGCTCTCGGCAGCTGGGTGGGCAGAGCCCTCGGGCAGAAGCCTGGCAGCCGAGGCCAGGACACACTGCTCCGCAGTCCCTCCCTGCCTTGCGGAGGTCCCTTCCTCTCTGGGGAAGAACTGTAGGGATCCAGGGAGCTTCAGTCACTTCCCTGGTGCTGAAGCGGGTCGGTGGCTGGCGGGCGCTCGCCGCGGGTTGCGGTCTGAGGATCTGGAATGCAGTGTTTCATACAGACCGCAGGAATAACGGCAGCTAGTGCCAATTCAGCTGCCGCCGGGCGTGAGACACTTTGCTAAACCATGCCTGCCGAATCCTTGCCTGAAGTGGGTTTAGTTTTTCTCTGCTTTATTTTGAGCAAATGATGGCTCAGAGAAGTTCAGTGACTCAGCTAGGGAGTGGCTGGCTAGAGACTGGTAGCTGCGGGGCTCACTGGCTCCAGAGCCTGTGTCCCAGCCCAGGAGGCAGCAGTGGGCTAGGGGCCAGTGGGGCAGGGTTAGAGCCTTGGTTTGGAGCAGCGTCAATAGCTTTGCAGAGAGCTGGGGAGTCTGCACGCTGGACTGCTGGTCAGGACCAAGGCCAGAGCTCCCACGACTCCGGTTCTGTGCCCATGGCCATCCTCACAGCCGCTCATGCAGTCCTCACCCCAGCCCTGTGGGGTTGAGGCGGCTCCTGTCTGTCTCACGGATAGAGACTGAAGTGAAGGGACTTCCTTGAGCAGCAAGTGGATTGGATTCCAACGGATTCCCAGGCGGTGTTCTCAGGCTGCAGGGGCCGCCCCGCCCCTCCTGAGAGGAACCTGAGTTGGAACCTGAGTGCCGGTTCCTTTATGGGTATTACTTCGGCTCCTCACAGCCCTGCAAGGCAGCTGTGTGCAGCAGGCTCTCAGAAGCTAAGTAACTGCACCACAACCCCAGCCCAAACGTGGAAGGGTCAGGATTTGAACCCCAGGCTGAGCCCAGGGCAGGTCTCTCTCCTCCGTGCTTGCTGCCTCATCGATGGTGGTTCCAGGACTGCCTCTTCATTACACTGTCCCTGCTGTCAAGGGGCGTCCAGTCAGTTAGAGAGGTCAGTACATGACAACACAGGCTGGGGCCTGCACTGGGGCTCAGCAAGTCAAGCCGCCACGTGAGAAGCCCACGTGCCACATAGCAGTGCCTGGATCGAGCCCTGCCTCTGCTTTCATCTAGCTCCCTGCTAATGTGCAACCTGCAGATGATGCCCAAGCACTCGGGTCCCCCCACCACCCTCCTGGGAGACCCAGGTGGAATTCCAGGCTCCAGACTTAGGCTGCCCCGGACCTAGCTGTTGGGGCCATTTGGGCAGTGAACCAGCGGATGGGAGAGCCCTCTCTGTGTCTCCGTCTCTCTCTCTCTCTCAAACTAGTCTGCCTTTTAAATAAATAAAACAAATCTTTTAAAAAAGAAGAAATAACGGACCGGGAAGGGACCGTTCTGATGCTTAACACTTACTGAAGAGTTCTTGCCCAAGCTTTGGAGACTCGGGTACACGTCCTGATTCCGTAGTCCTGGCCGTGTGGCCCCGGGCAGGTCGCCTTGCCTCACTGGACAAGTCTGAGCTGTAATGGGGCAGAAAGGTCATGTCTGCCATGTGCTCGGTATACAGTAGGCGCTCAGTGACATGTCCCCCCATGCCTCTTCACTTGTTTCTATAATTCCATGACTGATAAACGCAGCTCGCACTTGGTTAAACATTTGCTTTGCTCTTTCCACTTCACATGTATCCAGTCATTAACTCTTGTACCAGCACTTGGAAGATCTGCATTGAATTCCAGGCTCCTGGCTTCAGTCTTTTTTTTTTTTTTTTTTTTTAAGATTTTTATTTATTTATTTATTTATTTGAAAGTCAGAGTTACACAGAGGAGAGGCAGAGAGAAAGAGGTCTTCCATCCACTGGTTCACTTCCCAATTGGCCACAACGGCCAGAGCTGCACCGATCTGAAGCCAGGAGCCAGGAGCCTCTTCCAGGTCTCCCATGTGGGGGCAGGGGCCCAAGGACTTGGACCACCCTCTACTGCTATCCCATGCCATAGCAAAGAGCTGGATCGGAAGTGGAGCAGCCGAGACTAGAACCGGCGCCCCTATGGGATGCTGGTGCTTCAGGCCAGGGCATTAACCCACTGCGCCACAGCGCCAGACCCTGGCTTCAGTCTTGCCCAGTTCTAGCCTTTGCAGGCATTTGGTGAGTGACCCAGCACATGGAAGATGCATTTTGTCTGTATGCCTTTCAAATTTTAAAAATAATTTTTAAAAAATATTTACTTCTTTTGAGAGAGAGAGAGACAGGTCTTCTATCCACTAGTTCACTCCCCAAATGGCCTCAGCAGCTGGAACTGGGCCAGTCTGAAGCCAGGAGCCAAGAGCTTCTTCAAGATCTTCCATGCGTGTGCAGGGGCCCAAGGACTTGGGCCATCTTCCACTGCTTTCCCAGGCCATTGCAAAGAGCTGGATTGGAGGAAGAGCAGCCAGGACTCAAACCTGTGCCCATATGGGATGCTGATGCCACAGATGGAGGCTTTAGCCCACTACACCACAGCCCCAGCCCCATAAAATTAATTAAATTTTTTAAAATGTAATGTGTTTAGGGGCCGGTGCCTTGGCGCACTAGGTTAATCCTCCACCTGCGGCGCCGGCATCCCATATGGGCACCGGGTTCTAGTCCTGGTTGCTCCTCTTCCAGTCCAGCTCTCTGCTGTGGCCTGGGAAAGCAGTGGAGGATGGCCCAGGTGCTTGGGCCCTGCACCCGCATGAGAGACCAGGAAGAGGCACCTGGTTTCTGGCTTTGGATTGGCGTAGCTCCAGCTGTTTCGGCCATTTGGGGAGTGAACCATCGGATGGAAGATCTCTCTCTCTCTCTCTCTCTCTCTCTCTCTCTCTCTCTCACGGTCTGTAACTCTACCTGTCAAATAAATAAATTAATCATTTTAAAAAGTAATGTGTTTAGGGCCACAATCTGTGCAGAATTGAATGTTGTGTTTGGTGAGGGGCTGGGTATACTTCCCCCCCTTTGTATTTCCAGGGGACCCAGTGCCATTTGGGGGGAAAAGGCCATCTTCCTTCGCCACCCTGCAGTGTGGCCTGTCAGAGTCACACCAGCAAACACATGCTGGGTGTGCGTCTGGTCCTCCGCTCCACTGGGCAGCACCTCTATCTTTGCACCCAGCCAGGCTGTCTTGGGTACTGTAGCTTCTTCCGTATCAATCCGTGGGAGTCGGAGCCCCGAGCTTTGTCCCTCAGCTGTCCTCTCAGTCTGGTCCTTTGCATTTCCCGAGGAATCAGAACAAGTGTATCAGTTTCCACAAAACTGCTGGGCTTTTTGACTGGGCTTATGTTAAATTCCTTTTGGGGAGAATAAATCTTTTCATAATATTTTCTGTCTTCCACTCTTGTTATAGCACTGCATTTCTTTTTCTTTTAAATGTTTTAACATTTTTCTAACACATAGGAGAGTGGGAAGAATCATAGTACAGCAGGGACTAGTGTTGTGGCGCAGTAGGTTAAGCCACGGCTTGGGACATCAGCATCCCATGTGGCTGCTGGTTTGAGTCTCAGCTGCTCTGCTTCCATTCCAGCTCCCTGCTAATGCACCTGGGAAGGCAACAGGAAATGGCCCAAGTGCTTGGGTCCCTGCACCCACATGGGCAACCCGGGTGGAGTTCCAGGCTCCTGGCTTCAGCCTGGCCCAGCACCTGTTGTTGCCACCATTTGGGAATTGAACAAGCTGGTGGAATACCTCTCTCTATCCCTGTTTCTTCGTAACTGCCTGTCAAATAAGTAAATAAATCTTTAAAAAATTATAATACAACAAATTCCTATGCATTCATCATCTAGATTTGGTAGTTATTAAGAGTGTCTTATTTGTATCATATGTTTGTATATTTTTTACCTTTTTAAATTACAGATTTTGGGAGCTGGCATTGTGGTACAGCTACAACCTGGGAAACCAGCATCTCACATTGGGGCGCCAGTTCAGTCGCTTCCTATCCAGCTCCCTGCTAATGTGCCTGGGAAGGCAACAGGAAATGGCCCAAGTGCTTGGGGCCCTGCCACCCACATGGGAGACCCAGATGGAGTTCCTGGCTCCTGGCTTCAGCCTGGTCCAGCCCCACCTGTTGTGGGCACCTGGGGAGTAAACCAACAGAGGAAAGATCTCTGAGAGAGAAAGAGATTTTCCATTCACTGGTTCACTCCCCAAGATGGCTGCAATGGCCAGGGCTGAGCCAGGCCAAAGTTAAGAGCCAGGAGCTGCTTCTGGGTTCTGGAGCCAGGAATGCAATCCATGCCTCCCCCATGATTGGCAGGAATCTGAGTATTTGAGCCATTATCACTGCCTCCGAGGGTCTGCATTGGCAGGAAGCTGGAGTTGGGAGTCAGAGCCAAGCACTGTGATGGGGATGTCTTAATCACTAGGCCAAATGTCCACTCCCTAATTTTTATTTTTATTAAACCATATCATAGTAAATTGTAGAAAGCATCGATGTTACCCATAAATATTTCAACATGTATCTTCAAAACCTAAGGACAATCTCCTACATAACCGCAATTCCATCATTGTATCCAGGAAAACTAATAGTTCACTAATTTTTTAAAAAATTTATTTATTTATTTATTTATTTACTAAAAAGGCAGAGTTACAGAAGCAGAGGCAGAGAAGGAGGGATGTAGAAAGGGAGGGAGGGATGGAGAGAGAGAGATCGATCTTCCATCTGCTGGTTCACTCTCCAAGTGGCTGCAAGGGCTGGCATTGGGCCGATCTGAAGCCAGGAACCTGGAGCTTCTTCCAGGTCTCCCACATGGGTGCAGGGGCCCAAGGACTTGAGCCATCCTCTACTGTTTCCACAGGCCATAGCAGAGAGCTGGATCAGAAGCAGAGCAGCTGGGACTCAAACCGGTACCCATATGGGATGCTGGCACTGCAGGCGGCAGCTTTACCTTCTACGCCACATAGTTCACTAATTTTTAATCTACATTCAGATTTCCCCAGTGACAAGACTTTGGGACAGGTGTTAAGGCTGTTTGAGCTGCCACTTTTGAGCCCCAGCTGTTGCAGGCATTTAGGGAGCGAGCCAATGGGTGAAAGACCTCTCTCCCTCCCTCCCTCCCTCTCTCTCCCTCCCTCCCTCCTTCCCTCTCTCTCCCTCCCTCTCTCCCCCCCTCTCTCCCCCTCCCTCCCCTTCCCTCCCTCTCTCCCTCTCTCTCTCCCTCCCTCCCTCTCTCCCTCCATCTCTCTCCCTCCCTCTCTACCTCCCTCCCTCTCTCCCTCTCTCCCTCCATCTCTCTCCCTCCCTCCTTCCCTCTCTCTCCCTCCCTCCCTCTCCCCCCTCCCCCCTCTCTCCCTCTCTCCTTCCCCTCTATCCCTCTCTCCCTCCCTCCCTCTCCCTCCTTCCCTCTCTCTCCCTCCCTCCCTCTCCCTCTCCCCCCTCCCCCTCTCTCTCTCCCTCTCTCCCTCCCCTCTATCCCTCTCTCCCTCCCTCCCTCCCTCTCTCCCTCCTTCCCTCTCTCCCTCCCCCTCCCCCTCCCTCTCCCTCCCCCTCACCCCTCTATCCCTCTCTCCCTCCCTCTCTCCCTCTCTCCCTCCTTCCCTCTCTCCCTCCCCCTCCCCCTCCCCCTCCCTCTCCCTCCCCCTCTCCCCCTCTCTCCCTCTCTCCCTCTCCCCCTCTCCCCCTCTCTCCCTCTCTCCCTCTCTCCCTCTCTCTCTGCCTTTCAGGTTAGGTAAATAAGTAAATGCACTTGTACAAGACAAGCCCACTCCAGGATCATGTGATCATGCATTGGATTTGCTGACTCCGAGGTCTCCCCTGTGTCCTCGTCAGTGACGCTGGCTTCTGTTAGAGATCAGGCCGGGTCTTGTAGATGTCCCACGTTCCAGACGTGGTTGCTTCCATCTCCCGAACCTCCTGTAAACTGGAACCTAGATTGGGGCCTGCTTAGATGTAGATAAACCTCCCAGCCCTCCTGGGGTCTCCCTCTGTGAGGGCCCTGATCGGGGTTGTATTAGGCCCGCAGGTGTGTGAGCAGGTGGGACACGGAACCTGGCACGCAGGAGGTCTCTGTCGGTGCTAGCAGCTCTTAGAGTCTGCTGCTGCCTCTGCCCGTTTACCCCGGTGTTCATTTGTTCCTGGGAGGCTTCTCGGGCCTGCCAGGCAGCCGCAGCTCCCCACCACCCCTGCTAGGGCCCCTGGCCTGGCTGCCTTGGGCATCGTCCGTCTTTCTGACCTCCACCCTCAGACAACACCGGCAGCTCCACGTACCGGCCGCCCCCTCGGACGCGGGAGGTGATGATCAACGGGCAGATGGTGAAGCTGAAGTACTGCTTCACCTGCAAGATGTTCCGGCCACCCCGGACCTCCCACTGCAGCGTCTGTGACAACTGCGTGGGTGAGCAGAGGCTGCAGGGGCGCAGGGGTCCCCGAGAGACCGAGTCCTGGCTGGCGTGGGCAGGGTCTCCCAGCCTTGCCCTGCCTGGGTAGCTTTGAGGGCTGCCAGTGGCTTGTGGCTTCAGCCCGGGGTTGGCAGGTTCCTTCCCCGAGCTCTGACAAGCGCAGTGGACACAGCCAGGCCGTGAACCCTTCTCCAGGCTTTAGCCTGGTCCTAAGTAGGTCCAGGTTCCCAGGCCCCACAGTCTGGGGTGGTAACATTCCAGGTGTGTTTGGGCCAGAAAGATTTGTCACCCAGTGGCTGAAGGCCGCCTCTGTGAGACTTCCTGGGTTCCCAGGGCATGGGAGGGACAAGACTCCGGGACTGCTGGGCTGGAGAGGGTGTCCAGGAACAGGACGCTGGGCTCCTGACCCACACTGCTGCACTGTCCCCTTCCCTGCTCTCCAGAGGCCCCCCTGGGTGGTCCCCAGGGAGAGTGTCCTAAGGGAAGGGCTGTGTGAGAGGGCCCAGGTGAGCTGAGCCACGGTGATGGTGCACAGTGAGCTCACCGCGCCAGCTCAGCAGGCCCCGAGCCAGAGAGCGGTGGGAACACCCATGAGGCAGGCAGTGAAGTGGGTGACTCAATGGGTGTCATTCACCCCCGAGACTATTCCACCCACTCCCTGCAAGGTGCTAGCCTTGGCACGAGGCCTGCAACGGGCTTGTGACCCACATTCTCACAGCCACTTTCCTCACCAGCCTGGGTGTGCCCCCACCCCGGGGACATGGTGCTGGTGTGAGCTCAGCCCTCGATGCCAGCTGTCCGTGAGCTCTATAGCGGCCCAGCCCCTCTCTGGGCCTCCAGTCCTGGGGCTAGGGTCGGGGTTCATTGGCTGTTGGCTGGGTTGTAGGTCGGGCAGCCAGTTCTTTCTGTGGGCCACATACTGCCTAGCCCCGGGGATGCAGTGGGTCGGGAGCCCTCCTCCCTGGAGCGCACAGTCAAGCCAGGGTATCGGCCACTGCGGTTCCTGTAGATACTCATGTCAACACACACACACAATGCGCATCACTGCAAAAGAGAAGTGAGGGGCAGGTAACAAGGGACCCCCACCTAGCCTGTCCGAGGAGGCTTACAGAAGTGGCTGTGCAGCTGGGACACAGGAATAGAGGCCAGGAGGCATATGTGAGGCAGGACCGGAAGCAGGGTGTGTCCGAGGGAGTCGGCTGGCAGTGGAGTGGACAGAGCGAGGGGTAGGAGAGGCCTGGCTGTGGGTGGGGCCTCCAAACACCTGTGCTGGTCACGGGCCTGGCGCACACTGACCGCCTCCCCTCATCCCCTCCAGAACGGTTTGACCACCACTGCCCCTGGGTGGGCAACTGCGTGGGGAGACGGAACTACCGCTTCTTCTACGCGTTCATTCTCTCCCTCTCCTTCCTCACGGCCTTCATCTTCGCCTGCGTGGTCACCCACCTGACGATGCGTGAGTTGGGGGTGAGGGCAGCGGGGAGCGGGGGGCTGGCCTGCAGGCTCAGAGCCGTGTCCCTCCCTGTGCCCCTCTGAGCCGTGTCCCTCCCGGCGTCTTCCTCCCCAGGCTCTCAGCGAAGCAACTTCCTCTCCACTCTGAAGGCGACGCCGGCAAGATATCCTTTGTTGGTTCCTAGCCGCCCAGGGGACCAGGGTCCCTCACAGGGCAGGGCGGGCACCGCACCCACCCCAGGAGCAGGAGGGAGCTGGGTAGAGCCGTATTTACCACCTAGTGTCCACGGTACCAGCTGCCGCAGCCCCCACCCAAACTAGGTTGACCCTACGGGACCTGGGCTGGCCAAGCCCTCTCAGGAGGCGCCCTCCCATCTTCAGGGGCCTGGAGGAGAGCGCGTCCCTTGCGGGGCCAAGCTCCCTAGACTGCGCCGTGCCCGAGGCCGTGTGGGACCCTTAGTGCCCTGTGCCTTCCGTCTCCCTGGTCTGGTCTTGCTCTTGGGGTGGGGGTGGGGTGAGGATCCGGGAGGTGATCCTTTCTGAAGGTCCCGGAAGGTACCCCTCGCTGGGGAACGGCGCTCCGCCCCTCCGTGACAGTCCTTGACTGCGCCCCACCGTGCTGGAGTTGGTGATCTGCTTCTTCTCCATCTGGTCCATCCTGGGCCTCTCAGGGTTTCACACGTACCTCGTCGCCTCCAACCTGACGACCAATGAAGACGTGAGTGCGGCTGCAGCGGCCCCCCGGGCCTGGGCAGGCTGCTCAGGAGGGGGCAGGGCTGAGGGGGTAGGGCCACTGGAGAAGCAGGTGGCGGCGTGGCTCCTCCAGGCGTCTCCGGCACTCAGGGCCTGGCCTGGGCCACCTGACGCAGGCTCCCAAGGCGCCCAGGTTGCTTCCTTTAGAACCCCCTCAAGTGGCCAACACCCCGGCTTACAGCGCTCTCAGTTCCGTTATCTCTCTGGGTCCTTTTGCCAAGCCTGAGGCAAGAGGAGCAGGGGTGACAGCTGGGAGGGGGCAGAGCCAGGGTTGGTGCCCAGAATCCCGGTCCTGCCGTGCTCCGCCACACCCCACCCGCAGGCAGCAGAGCCGTGACGGGCTCGGGGGTCCTTCCTGAGGGCTGCACGGGGCCTGCCTGGCAGTCTGCCACCAGTGTGTGCCCGGCCGTGGGCCACACCTGGCCTCCCCTCCCCACCCTCCAAACACTGAAGAAGCGAATGAGAGCATCTGGGTGAGCATCTGGTCAGATCAGACCCCTCCGCCAACGGCAGGTGCACTCCGATGTCAGCCTCTGCGGAGGAGACGGGCGTGATGTGCTGCGTGACGGACGGGAGTGGCAGTGACATCAGCCAGCATCTCCCCAAGTGGTTTCCTGGGTGCTGACTCAGCGGCGTCTTCCCGGCGCTTAAGCGGAAAGGGCCGTTGTGGTCAAGTCAGTGTAGAACCTTCTGGCTGGCGGCCTCCCGTGGCCAACATCACCTAGCAGGAGGCGGGCAGGGCTGCACCTAAAGCTGAGCACGAGGGTCTCTGCTCTTTGAGATGAGGACCCGCCCTGGCGGAAGCGGTCTTTTCAGGGTGGTGCTACTCCTGAGTGGGCACGGCCAGGGTTCTCAGCCCGGTCAGCCGAGCCCTGTGTGGAGTCACCCAAAAAGGTGTCCTCCAGAGACTTCTCTTTGGCTCTGTCTTCTGCCCTGGTTGAGGCCTCCTAACTGCTGCTGCCCACCCCGGCACATCCTCAGGCCTGTGTTAGAGACCCGTCCCTCCGGTGATCTAACCAGAACCACTTTAGAGGCTCTCGGCTTCTCCCTCCCTCCTGGAAAAGTGAAGCTTTCAAAGGGGGCACCTGACCCAGGCCTCCTTCCTGCTTGCAGATCAAAGGCTCGTGGTCCAGCAAGAGGGGCGGTGAGGCCTCTGTCAACCCCTACAGCCATAAAAGTATCGTCACCAACTGCTGTGCTGTGCTCTGCGGCCCCCTGCCTCCCAGGTAAGCAGCAGGGCCTGGCGCTGGGCCTGAGTCCACACCTCAGAGGTTGGGGGATCCCTATAGAGAGAAGAGTATTCAGCGTTACATAATCCCACTCCCCAGGGATAGCCATTCCTGCACTGGGTGGGGTCTTCCCCCTCTGGGCAGAAAGGAGCCCTAGGGGCTGGGGGAGTCTCCCAACACCAGGGGGCGCCAGAGCTCCAGAACAGGATTTGGTTGCTGGGGACACTGCTGGGGCAAAACTTGCCCACACCCGTGTCCTTCCCGCCCCCTTTCTTCCCTTCCCCCAGCCCAGTATTCCTGTCACCCACCCTGGGGGGAGGGGCAGTGGGCACCTCATTATGCCCCCCACCTGCAGCCCGGCTCCCTGGCAGACAGGTGGGCCAGTTGGAACTGACAGTGAGTAAATTCCGTGGCCAAAAGCCAGCTGCCCAGAGGGCAGAGAGAGGCCTTCCAAAAGGGGAGGGTCTTGAGCCCCCAGGTGGAGAGCAGCTCCCCTGCCCTTAGCCTTTCTAGGGCTGGGTCTCCGTGGCTGGGAGGCCCACTCTGCCTTCCAGCCTGGGGCCCCTGGCCTTGCTCACGGTGCCTGCCCCTTTGTGTTTTGGAAGCCTGATTGACCGGAGGGGATTTGTGCAGCCGGACACCGTGTTGCCCTCGCCCATCAGAAGCGACGAGCCGGCCTGTGGAGCCAAGCCTGATGCCCGCATGGTAGGAGGCCACCCCTGAGAGGGGCTCAGTATTGCCACCTGCTGGCCTGTCCACCCCTCTGCACTCACCCGCGCCCTCCACACCTGCCGGGACCCTCCCCATCCCAGCCGAGGGGAGCAGAGCTGCCAAAGACTCAAGTCTTTTCGTATTTATTTCCCACTCTGCGTGGCTTTCCTCACACTGCCGTGGCTGCACCCTCTGCTCCCTAAGCCCAGGGCTCGAGGTCCCCCCGAGCTGCTCCGTGGCAGGAATGACAGGAGAGGCCTCTGGAGGCCACCAAGGGGACCATGCCAAGTGTCTGCTCGTACCAGGGCGAGCCTTGTGTGAGTGAGGGTGTGAGCTGAGCGTGAGGCCTCCCAGTGGGGGGCACTGCCTGGGCCACGCTGCGCCAGGCTCTCAGGGTGCTGCAGGACTGCAGGCAGTCAGCTCTGGGTGGCCGTGGACAGGAAGGCCCCGGGCGCTGCTGTGGCTGGGGGCCCCTGCACTCTCTTGGGGGTTGTAATTGTTTCTTCTGATGGGCTTTTTGTTTTTGTTTTTCTCTGTTTGGAGCTGGCCGGTAGGATAGGGCAGGGTTGGGGGAGGCTGGGAGGCAGCCAGAGCTTCCGCCCCTGTAGGAGCTCTCCCATCCATGGGGACTCGCTAAGGGGTCCCAGCCCCACCCCCACCCCACCCCTCTTCTCACCCAAGCCAGGGCTGGGGCTGGGCAGATTATATTCCTGCTGGCAATACTTGAAGTGGGTTTACTAATGCTGGGTATTTTGCACAATTTTATAGACCTTTTTTCTACATAGCATTTTTTAAAAGGGAGAAAAAAAAGTCAGCTTACGTTGCTATCCCCAGTGCCAGGCGAAGGCTTGTCAGAGGGCTGGTTGGTTGTCATAACTTATTACAAGAGACCTTCTGGCTGTGAGAGAGGGAGCGTGCGTGTGTGTGTGCGTGTGCGTGCGTGTGTGTGTGTGTTCACGTGTGCCCTTATACGAATGTGGCTCCCATATTCCCTGGGCTGCCCCTCACCCATCTCCAGGTTGTCATGAGCAGCCTGAGCCAATGGGGACAGGGAACAAATGTACTGGTCGTAAGAGACCCCTGGGCTCTCCTGGGGCTCATCCCCCATCTCCTACCTTTCCTTTCTCCAAGGACTTCAGACAACCAGTGACTGGGGACTTGGCTGCCCCCTACCCCAGCCCCAAGTTGGGATCTGCCCAGACAGGCCAAGGCCACAGGGGTGGGGGGTGATGGCTGTGCGGGGTAGCTGCTGTCCTCTAAGCCACACGCCCTCCTCAGAGCGCTGAGTCCTGGACCCAGTGCCAGAGACCAGAGGACAGGATGTGCCACCTGGGAGCCTCCACTCGAAGAAGAGGAGTGGAGGAGCAGGGTGGGCCTAGAGGCACCTGGAGGGGGGCCCAGGTCTGCGCCAGAAAGAGGGTGTCCCTGTGGTGGGAGCTGCAGTTTCCCATCAAGTAGGCAGAGAATTGTCCCTCTGGCCCCTCCCATCGCCCTCCAGGTGGGCCGAGGCCTTGGAGAGGGACATAGGAGGTCCTGGGTCTTGCCCTTCTGGGTCACAAACAGCTGCGAAGTGGCAGCCACAGAGGGTCCCCTCTGGGAAAAGTAGCCTCGCCCAGCCTCAGGGCCCTGGGCACAGGGAGGGAGCCAGCTAGAGGGGAGGGGCTCCCACATGCCTCTTCTTTAAGTCAGTATCCTTTGTTCCTGCTTGTAATAAAACTTTGGTTCTTAAGAGTTGATTTGCTTTGGTTTGGTTTTTGTTTGCTTTTCCTTTGCTGAGGCCCAGCTGGCAGCCCTGGTTCTTTCAGATGTGGGGAGACAGAGGAGGCAGCAGGCTGGAGCCGTGCGCTTCAGGCAGGCAGAGCAGGGGGCTGTGACCCGGAGGTGTGACCAGAGGCCAGCCTCCACCGTCCCCTGCCCCCTGAGGCTCGGAGACGCCGCGTCCTCCCCCGCAGCCTCTCCGCTCTCACCCCAGTGACCACCAGCCCAGAGCGCATGTGAGACCTTAGATTCCTGTTGGAGAGCCGCAGCCTCCCCGGGCAGCAGGGCCTGGCCAGACAACTCATAACACTGGCCCGCCTCTCTGGTATCTCCCCCAGGAGGACACCTGTCAGGATTTTGCCATCTCCTGCACAGCCTGAGGGGCGCTAACAGGCCTCTTTGCAGAGGGTTAGCTGGTAAGACCGGATCTCCCCTGGCAGCCAGCACTGCCCGCTCCCCTCACACACCATCTCATCTCATCGCATGCCTCGCCACCTCACCGAGCCCATCCATCCGTCTGGTGTGTGGTGTAGCGTGTGTGCTGATGGTGGTAGGGCCCCAGGTCTCCACGCTGGGCAGAAGACCCCGGCGCGGGGAGCACGGCCGAGAGCCTTGCCCGCTCTGGACTGAGGAGGTAGCTTTGCACAGAGCAGCTCTCCCGCTGGAAGGCTGCGCGGGGCGTGGGCCTGTCCCGGTGGTGTCCTGGTGCAGGGCCCCTCGGTCACTAACACGTGCGCCCTGGCTTTCTGTCCCTGCCCAGCTTTCACCTGCCCGTCTTCTCTCCCGCTTCGTTGCCTGCTGCCCGAGCCTTGGTTCTCTGGGGGAGTGGCCGGTGCTGTGGCACCCTCTGTCCCCACCGCTGCGGGGCCCTGCAGACCGCCTCTCCCCTCCCGGCCCCGCTAACCCTCTCTCTTCTCCTTCTCTGCTGTCCTGCCGGGGATGTCCAGTGTGTGCGAGGGCTTAAGGACCTCCTGAGGACCGCTGCTCTCTGCCTCTCCAGGAGCGGCCTGGGAGGAGACAGGCACCCGGCACCTCCACCTGCCTAACCTGTGGCCCGTCTGCCACCATCTGTGCCTACAGGGTCTGCCCCCAGCCTGCCCCACACGTGTGCCCTTGAGGGCCCCCGCCCAGGGGGATGGGCTGGCCTCTGCCCCTGCGCCCCCTCCATGCCGGTGGAGTGTGGAAAGCCATAAGGCAGGGGCAGCACAGTAGTGCCACACGACGCCGAGACCCCCGCCCTCCTCTGCCTCACCGCCCCTTCCCCAGCGTGGCGAGGTGTTGGGCCTCGAGGAATCTGGCCTTCCTGCCCCCTCCCCCAGAGCAGGCCCAGCCGCGGTCAAGCCGAGCAGGTTTCTTCAGGAGCCGGCTGGGGTGGTGGTGGTTGCCGACGCGGCTGAACAAGTTGGGTGACTTGTAAGCACGAAGGGCTTGACGCTGTTCCCACGCCCGCGCCCCCGGAGTAGGCAGGATGCCCCCTCCAGGCACTGAGGGGCTGAGCTCACTCCGCACAGCCCCAAGTTCTTCAGAGGAACTAAAGGAAGCTGGGCCTGGCCTGGGAAAACCCACTGAGCCCAGGGCGGGGGCCGCTCATCTGCTGTCCTGTACCTTTTATAACCAAATAAAGATTCCCCTCTTCTTGCCATAGCCTTGCTGTCTGGTGCCACCTTTACTCTGGGGTTGGGGGTGGGCCCTGTGTTCAGGAGAACGTCTAGCTTATCCTCACTCCCAGCTGTGTGCCCACTCCTCAGTACGGCTCTGGAGTTTTATTATTATTTTTTTTTTTTTAAGATTTATTTATTTGAAAGAGTTACAGAGAGGCAGAGAGAGAGAGAGAGGTCGGTCTTCCATCCACTGGTTCACCCCCCAAATAGCTGCAATGGCCAGAGCTGGGCCAATCCGAAGCCAGGAGCCAGGAGCTTCCTCCGGGTCTCCCACATGGGTGCAGGGGCCCAAACACTTGGGCCATCTTCCACTGCTTTCCCAGGCCATAGCAGAGAACTAGATTGGAAGCAGAGCAGCTGGGACTCCAACAGGCGCCCATATGGGATGTTGGCACTGCAGGCCACCGCTCTACCCGCTACACCACAGTGCCGGCTACCGATCTGGAGATTTTTAAGAGACACAAAAAAGCCAGAAGGGACCTAGAAGGGGCCAGAGGTACCTCTACTCCTCTGGAACACTCGGTCTCAATTCCAGAGACCTCTAGGCCTTAGCTGGTCCCTGTTTTAACTCCAGTCAAGGACTGTCACACCCTGAACCAGGGTATCCCCCTCATGCAACCTTCTCACTCCCCGGAGGCTGTCCCCCCACGTAGAGACACAAGTGCACGCGCACACGCTGTACCAAAAGATAAAAAACATAATGACCACGGGCATTTAGCAAGGGCTTGCCAAGTGTCTTGACCTGTAAGAAAGGTAATGACCTTTTGACACATGAAGAAAAGGACTGAGGCTTGGGAGGTACAGGGACTGTTCCAGGTACCCAGCAGGCAGGATCGGAACCCGAAGCTCTTCCCCAGTACCTGACTCGTCTGCACTACCCCGGAGTGAACAGATGGGGTCTCTGAGAAACCCCGACATGAGAGACGGCCATGGCTCACAGGGGCTGAGATCATGGGGGCAGCCCCCAGAGGCAGGAAGGGGCCTGCCCGAGGCCTACGGCAGAGCTGGGATGTGGTCCCACACTCTGACCTCACTCCATTCTCTCCATAAACTCTAAGCTATCTCACACTGGACTGGTTTAGCAGATGTGGGATACTCTGAACAGCAGTGACTTGAGAAGAGAAAGACTCAAAACAGCTGAATCACTTAAAAGACATGTCATGCTCTTCTCACAGGCAGCTACATTCACAGCTAATGAGGGGGAGAAGGAGCTACAGCTGCCTCTGCTCACCGGTTTAATTTTTGTTGCAAGACTGAAAAACTCCCTAGGAAGTTCTCTCTGGAGTCTAACCAATCTCTCCTGTTGTAATCAGAGGCCTGTCCTCTATTCTTTCTCTTCCTTCCTCCCCTCCCCTCCTTCCTCTTTAAGTTTACTTGAAAGGCAGAGAGGGAGGAAGAGAGAGATCTTCCATCTGTTGGTTCACTTCCCAAATGGCCCCAACGACTGGGGCTGGGCCAGGCTGAAGCCGGGAGCCCAGAACTCACTCCGGGTTGCCCACATGGTGACCAGAGCCCGAGCCCTGTGTCTTCACTGCTGCCTCCCAACGTGCACATTAGTAAGGAGCTGGCTTGTCAGGGGATCCAAGACGCAAACCCGGGGACACTGCTGTGAGACGAGGGCGCCCCAAGTGGCCTCTGACCCCTACACCAGCCGCCTGGCCCTGCCCTCTTCTCAGTGGGGATAGACAGCAGCCGGGTGCTGCCTTTTCCGCAACACAGTCCTTCAAAGCTGTCACCACCGCTGAAGGGGCTGCCTGCTGTGGGTGCAGGGACCTTGAGCCCGCTGGGGGCAGGGGGGCAGATCCTGTACAGAGTGTGCGGAGGCAGCAGGCAGCATGAGGAAAGCCCCTTTGGGCCGCAGCCCCAGCTGCTGCCCTGCTGACTCAGGGAGCTGACGGTGGAACTCTGAGCCCTGCTAGGGCCTGCTGCCTCCTGCCCGCCCGGGCTCCTGGGCTTGGGAAATGGAGGCCTGGAGGCAAAGGGAGGAACCTGAGACAGGAACTGAGTCAGGAGCAACAGGCCAGAGCGGGCAGGAGGTGTCGGCTGCCTGGCTCCCGGATTCATCCCTGACCTGCAGCCCAGCGGGAGGAAGAGTGAGGGCCCCCCTCTGCCTCGCTCAGGGCTGAGCTGAGGCAGTCACGGCACGTGGTCTAAACCAGGCCCCTCCTTGCATTCAGAAGAAGCTCCGAAACTCCCACGCCTGCTGGGCTCTGCCTTCCAGGTACCCCCAACCCCCCCGGACTTGGGGAAGCCCAGGGAAGCCCTGGCTGGCTGACTAGTGCGAGGGAAGCTCCCTGAGGGCCCAGAGCCTGCTCGGTGGAGAGGGGGCGGCAGAGCTGAGTGCACCTGACAGTTCATCCCCTGGAGAGGGAAGCCTGGGCAACTCTGCCCCTCTCCCCTGTGGGCAGGGCCCGGTCTGGGGCCCTTCCTCACTGCCAGCACCCAGCTCTGTGTGTATATGTCTACAGAGTTGGCTGGATTTCTTCACGTAGCAGTAGTCACCATCCACTCTAGCAAGAGATTCCCACGAACTCATTTAATGCTCACAAAAGCCTCACCTTACACCGCCAGGAGCTGAGGCTCAGAGGGTCAGCCACCGGCTGACAGCACCACAGACTCACACAGTCTGATCCCAAAGATGCAAGGCCGCTCTGTCTTTCAGAGCAAAATAATACACATGCAGCAAGAATAACAGAGAATAAAGGTGAAGAGGAAAAAAACCACGAAGTTTCACTAGCAGATACTCTGGCTAAACTGGTACTCGAGCCTAGTTCCTTTCCTTCGTCTTCTGCGTCAGCGCTCCGATTTGAGCAGAGCTGTCAGGATGTCAGGGCCAACAGCCTGTCTGCTGCCTTGGGAGGCCTGGCCCAAACTTGTCCCTTGTGGCAGAGAGCCAGATGTCGTCCTGGATCCTCAGGGTTCTGGCCCAGGCCACTCTCCAGGAGGCAGGTGAATGTTCAGACACTGAGAACCGGCCCAGACACAGGCCTGTGAAACGGTCCCAGCTGAAGGATTAGGCTGGCTGAATCCCAGACGGGAGCCGCACCCCTGAGTCCCAGCTAAGCTTTGGCTAGGGGCAGGGCAGCTAAACAGGAACCCACCCTCCTTGGCTCAGTGCCAACGTGAAACTCGAGGACTGGGTCCCCACACGCAGGGACAGAGGTTGGCGACGGAGGTCTCCAGCTCCGACACCTCTGCTGTGGTCAGAGCTGGGGCCGTGGTCAAGTGCAAGGGACATGGAAACTTCTGGGAGACAGGCTGGGGGGAGGCGTCACTCAGCTTCCACGGCTGCCCCATAAAACAGTGTGTGTCAGCGCCACCTCCTTCTCCTCGGCCCCGTCTCTCCCCGGGGTTGCCTGCGTCCCCCCTGGGGGACCAAACTGGACTGAGCACCCAGGTGGCCTGCTTCCCAGCCTCTGACAGAGGACAAGCTGAGTCAGGAAGGAGAGTGGGACCCTTCGTGAGCCCTGCTGCTCTGTGATGGCAGGCGGCGTGGAGGGGGCAGCTGACCCGGCCTGGAGAGCCTCATGGGAAGTCCTCCAACAAGTGGCAACAGGCCACCGACTTGAAAGGGAAAATTGTGCTGTGAAGGGGAAGGTGTCCGACGAACCTACTGGGTGACTAATTACGCAGGCCCGGCTGGAGCCTCGGAGGCCGCTCGTTAAACACTTCGTTAAGTAGCACCCTGATAGCTGCCACCCTTCTGGGAGCATTTGGGAGCTCGGAGGGGACCCTGCATGGCTGAGGCCCTGGGGCTGGAATTGTCTCCCAGTAGACTCAGGAAGAAGCCTGGCCTCACTTCTAAAAGTCTGGAGCTCCCCGGTCAGAGGGGGCAGGTGACCTGGCATGCAGAGCCCATAGGAGAAAAGCCCAAGGAAGCTGGGTGCAGGAGAGAGCTGCAGGGACTTGGCAGCTGTGTGGCCCTGAGCAAGTCTCACAGCCTGAGAGTGAAGAGGCTCCCACACCACGTCAGGGCTGCACACCTCACAGTCACGGTGGGGACTGCACCCAGTGAGGACTAGGGAAGCGCTTGGGTTACCTCGCCTGAAGGGGGGGGGCAGTGCACCTGGCCGGATTAGCAGCCCCATCTTCCTGCACCCACCTGAGCCCACAGGCTATGCCAAAGCCGAAGCTGCCAGGTGGCTGAAGCCGTCCTTACCTCCTGGCAGCTTCCTAACGCGGGTGCTGGACAGGAGGGGGCAGCCTGGAGCCCAGCAAGGTGCCCGCACAGGTGGGGCCCACGCCCAGATTTCTCCTGCTGACTGTTCCAATGACTCACCCCCACATCCCGGCCCTTTTACCTTTAAGGAAGAGCCGGAAAGGGTGTGGGGAGAAGACAGGGAGGCAGGTCCTGGGCCCCAGTCCCGCCCCCCCGCCCCTCCCCACCCTTGCCTAGGCCAAGCCACCCAGCCAAAAGGCAGGTTGAGAGCAGCAGAGGCACAGAGTCCAGCCTTGGTCCCCAGGCAGCCAGCTCGCCCGCCGCCCGTCTCTCTGTCCCCAGAGCCATGGAGAGAGCCAGTCTGATCCAGAAGGCCAAGCTGGCCGAGCAGGCTGAGCGCTACGAGGACATGGCGGCCTTCATGAAGGGCGCGGTGGAGAAGGGCGAGGAGCTCTCCTGTGAAGAGCGAAACCTGCTCTCGGTGGCCTACAAGAACGTGGTGGGCGGCCAGAGGGCGGCCTGGAGGGTCCTGTCCAGCATCGAGCAGAAGAGCACGGAGGAGGGCTCGGAGGAGAAGGGCCCGGAGGTGCGCGAGTACCGGGAGAGGGTGGAGAAGGAGCTCCGCGGCGTGTGCGACGCCGTGCTGGGGCTGCTGGACTCCCACCTCATCAAGGAGGCAGGCGAGGCCGAGAGCCGCGTCTTCTACCTCAAGATGAAGGGCGACTACTACCGCTACCTGGCCGAGGTGGCCACCGGCGACGACAAGAAGCGCATCATCGACTCGGCCCGCTCCGCCTACCAGGAGGCCATGGACATCAGCAAGAAGGAGATGCCGCCCACCAACCCCATCCGCCTGGGCCTGGCCCTAAACTTTTCTGTCTTCCACTACGAGATCGCCAACAGCCCCGAGGAGGCCATCACGCTGGCCAAGACCACTTTCGACGAGGCCATGGCCGACCTGCACACCCTCAGCGAGGACTCCTACAAGGACAGCACCCTCATCATGCAGCTGCTGCGAGACAACCTGACGCTCTGGACAGCCGACAACGCCGGCGAAGAGGGCGGGGAGGCTCCCGAGGAGCCGCAGAGCTGAGCCGCCCGCCGCCGCCCTGCCCCCTCCGGTCCCCGACGCCCCGCGGAGAGGACTACTACGGGGTGGGAGGCGCCCCCCTTCTCCCCCTCGCTGCGCCGCCCCGGCTCCCAAAGGCTCCTTGGAGAAGGGAGCCGCTGAGCCGAGGCCGCCCGGGGGTCTCGCTCTCCCTGCAAGCCGCGGGGCGCTCCCAGCCCCTGGCCGCCCCCCCACCCTGCTCTCCGCACCCCTTCCCCTCCCGCCTCGCCTCCCTCCTGCCCCTGCTGCCTCCGGCTGCTCGCCCTGCGGCTGAGCGCGGCGCCGGGCGGCAGAGGCGGGAGCTGGGGTGCGCGTGTGACTGTGAGTGAGCGAGAGGGAAAGCGTCTGTCTGCCGGCGGTGACCGGCTCGGCTCAATAAACTCCCCGTGACACTCAGTCCTCCGGTCTTCTCCAGTTATTGGCGCTGGGCTGGGAGAGGGGTGGGAGTGGGCTTTGCACAGGCCCCGATTTCCCCCGCGGCTGGCCCAACGGCCCGCGGGCGAGACACCTTGCGGGGGCGCAGCCAGGTTCGAGGCGGGGGCCTCTCCCCGCTCCGGGTGGCCCCACACTGGTCTGGTCCCGGGAGGGGCGGAGAGCAGAGGCAGCACTGAGGCGCCTCCCTCGGGCTAGGGGAGCGGGTGCCTCAGGTGTGAGGTAAGGCCGCGGGGTGCTGCGCGGAGCGAGCGGCACGGAGCACCCCACCCTCGAGAGCGAGTGAAGGGTGCACGACCTGGGGCAGAGGCACGGCGCCTCCATTAGATGCCCAGACCTGAGGAAAAGAGAACGGCCCCCCGCCCCCAGCAGCGCTCGGGGATGCGGAGGAGGCACCCGCTGGGTGGGAACGGCCTCGGGGTGCCTGGCTCGCTGGACCCACAGCCTCCACTCCCGGCAGGAAGCAACACGCCGGGACCGGAGGCTGCCGCGCTCCGCCAGCCGGCACCCCTGGAGGCGGGGCCGGAGGCCGACACAGCCCAATCACAGGAGAGAGTTTCACGGGGTACCGCCCTCGGGGCGCAATGGCCCAATGAGGGAGTGAGCAGTGGAGCCAGCGCCCCGCCCCCCGGCGCGGCTGCTCGCAGACTGACCGAGCGGCGTCCCCACCACCCGCCGGGCGCCGAGGGGGCGGCGCTTTCCAGGTTTCGCTCAGACAAGTTGCCACCCGCCCGACCCGGGAGGCGGCTTCCTCAAGGCGGCGGGACGGGGCGGGCCGTGCGCAAAATGCAGCCCCCGCCCTTTGAGTCATGCGTTCACCAGGCGGTGCCTGGGCTGGGCCGGGCTGGGCCGGGCCGGGCCGGGCTGGGTCGGACGGGGCGGGCCGGCAGGCGCGGCTGGGAGAAAGCCCGCAAGATGCCCCACCGCACTTCAGAGTGGAGGCAGCCTGGTCTGAGGGGGCTTGGAGTGTCAAGGACTGCCACCTTGGAAAAGCCCTGGGCCTCAGTTTCCCTTTTGTGTCATAAGGGGCCTGACCAAAAGGCGCTCTGACGACTGGGATCGACTCCCAGCCGGCCTTGCTTGCCTTTTCAAGGGAACACTCAAAAAACAGTACCTTCCGGCCAGGCACTGACAGCAGGTTAGGCCTCCGCCCGCAGTGCCGGCATCCACGTGGACTCGGGTTGGAGTCCTGCCTGCTCCACTTCCAGTTCCGCTCTCTGCTGTGGCCTGGGAAAACAGCAGAAGATAGCCCAAGTTCTTGGTTCCCTGCACCCATGTGGGAGATCAGGACGAAGCTCCTGGCTTAGGCCTGGCCCAGCTCCAGCCATTGATTGTGGCCATTGGAGTGAACCAGCGAATGGAAGCTCGCTCGCTCCCCCCCCCCCACCGTGTGTGTGTGTGTGTGTGTGTGTGTGTGTGTGTGTCTCCCTCTCTCTGTAACTCTTTCAAATAAATTAATCTTAAAAAAAAAAACAAAAACACAACAGTACCATCTTAGAGTTGCCATGAAGCTTGAGAAAAGAAGTGCACCTGAAGTAGTTCCTGTTCAACACATTTCAGCTATTTATTAATCCTGGCATCGACAAGTCTAGGACTCAACCAGCATTGCTGCACACTAAGCAGAACAAGCCAGGCTCCACTGCAGGCTGGGCCACCTGACAGCAGGGGCCGCTCCGCCTCCTGGTGACATTAAGGGACCGCGGGCCAGACTCCGCAGGTTCCCCAGTCTTAAGTCTGGCTGCACCCGTGGGACTCCATCCGAAAGGCTCTTGTCACAGCTACTTCTGCAGGGGAAGCTTGCGGAGACGCCCTGATGCCTCTGGGTGCCTGCTCCTCTCCCTTCCTTTCCTGGAGGTGTGTCTGGCTTCAAGGTTCCAACCCAGGCAGAAACTCCGGGCCAGGGCAAGTGACTCCCTCCGCTCTGGAGGTGACCTGGTTTCTTTCACTAGACAGGTCTGGTGACTTTCTCTTAACAGGGTAGGTCCTGGGAAAGGAACTCTTTCTTTGTTATCTGTATCTCTTGACTCGTGTCTGTGGGCTCCAGACTACGCGTGGCTGCCCTGTATGGGAAGACAGAAGCTACTCTAAGCTGGAGTTGGTGCTGAAGGGATTTCCAAAGCGAATGCTATGGACTAGATCGTCCGATCAGGTGTTTATCACTGGGTGTGAGCTGGTTTGGGCACCAGCTTCTGATCATTATGGTTGCAGATCATTTTGTTCATGACATATTAAAAAAAAAAAAAAAAAACAACAACTCAGCATTTCTTGCCATCTTTTCCTGGCCCAGATTTGACATTTACAAACTTCTTTTTGAGGGGAGGGCAGTTAGGCATGGTGGCACAGTGGGTTAATCTGCTGCACTGGACTGCACTGCAGACCAGCACCCCGAGCAGAGTGCCTGGATTCAGCCTCACCTCCACTTCCTATCCACCTTCCTGCTGATGCTTCCAGAAGGTCACAGATGACGGTCCAAGTTCTTGGGGTCCTGCGATGGAGTTCCTGGCTCCAGGCATCTGCCTGGTCCAGGTCTGGCTATTTGGAGGCTTGATGACATTTTCTACATTTAAGTAGAACTGATAGCTGAACAATTTTGTGAATATATTAAAACCCAAAAGAAGGGTGACTTTAATGATATGTAAATTATATCTCAATTGGGAAAAACTGTCCCAGAAGGCAGCAAGTAAGAACGCCAGGTTCCACGGGAAATTTCATGGCGGCCATTCTACCCACTGTCCACCACCACGTCCATTAGGCCGTGCTCTTTTGACCTTTTCCAAATTTCAGAATCCATGTTCAGGTCAGAATGTGACTGCCATCTCCCTGAACCCATGGGTGAGGCTGCTACTGCTTCCCCAGCTCCTGGCTTCGGTGGGTACATGTATTCGGTTACGACTCCCGATCTGCTTGATTCACTCGATGGAGTCTCAGCTGTGTCCTAGTTTGTTCTGTCTCCTCAGAGAGTTCCCTAAGACCAGTAACTCTGTCCTATTTTCTTCCTTTCTTCCCATAATGATAGCAGCAAGGCTTGTGTGTACAATGATGCTGACCTGGGTATAAAACCAGCCTCCCCAATGCCTGGAAGCCAGGTTAGTGCCAGATCCTTTATCACGGGAATGGCCATATAGCTGGTCCTCAGACGTGGCTGTCTAGACAGAGATCAAGCCCACAAAGATTCAAGAAACCTCAGCCCAGGCCTTTCTACATGGAAAATTGCTAACCTAAAATCCCCTAAAGGTGTCTACAACCTAAAGGTATCTACTTTCCTCAGAGCAGCCAAGTCAGAGAGCCGCGTCCAAGCTGGCACCGCAGCCCCACGAGCAGGTGATGGAGCACAACACTGCCTTCTCAGAGCCACCAGGCACCCAGGAGGGGCCACGGCACTGGGGTCAGGCCGGCCACTCTGGCTGCTTCCAGGAAAACAAGGTGCCTCTCCCCTCCTCCGCGACCACCCCCCCACCCCCCACCTAGGCTTGTCCAACGCCCAGACCGCGCAGGGCCTTTCCAGGAGATCCCCCTGGTCTCAGATGCCCGCGCTACTCCTGCTTCTCCACAGTCACAGTGGCTGGCAAGCCGGGTGGGCGCCAGGCAGTTCCATCCCACGGCATGTATGCTTTTTCTTTCGCATATGAAGAGACTGCAGCTCAGAGCAGCAAAACAAGCTAACAGCCAAGGTTCCACACGGCTTACCTACGGGGGCCTGGAACCAGGGCTGACTGCGAGGCCCAGGACTTTGGAACCGTAGCAGCTATTTCAAACTTTGTTCAGAGGCTTCCCCAGAACCTGCCAAGGGGTAGGGGCCCCGTGATCAGAGTTTTCTGTCTTCACACACTTTTCGGCTAAAACAGCCACGCAGATGTCTGCTTTGTCTACTGCGGTTTCAAAATAGGTTAGAAAAGAACATTATGCTATACTACCCTGCTCCTGTCTTGGCATTGAGAGAGCGGCCGCAAGGAACTGAATTAAATGAGAGATGGTGAAGTGGACCGAAGTCTCAGCTCACTCCCCAAGTTTGGCTTCCTTAACCTGGACCCATTCTTTTCCCTTTATTCATCCTCTTCAGAGGCCGCCCCATCCCCACCCCTGCCACGTGTGGGGTGGGAAGGCAGGTTCCTGCAGGGTCCCTGTCTCTCTCTCCCCCGAGAGAGAACCCCCTTAACCCCACCTCCCCACCGAGTCAGCAGGCAGGAATGTCTGTGGGGGCAGCAGACAGGTATGTCACCCCGGGGTGTCAGGTGACTCACCTCTGCCCGCCCAGCCTTCTCTCTCAAGAGATTTAACTCTTTGTCTAAGGATAAGAGGGGAATTCTGGCCTCTGCAAACCAGAGTCAAGGTCTGTGGCCAGGCAGGGCGTTCAATGCTGCAGCTGCGGAAGAGGAAGGGAGGGAGGGCACAGGCTCTCCTCCCTGCTCCCGGGAGATCTCACCTGGGATCTCTTTGCCTGACTACAGAGTGGATGTTACGTTCCAAGTAGATTCTGTGACCTTGGAGAGGACTTGTATGTGGGGCTAAATCTTAGCCATGCCTGGATCTCCCTTCTTTGCTATTTGCTGTGACACCAGAGAGCAATGTGGAGGCGCCAGGGTTAACTGGAAGAACTCCGAGGGGACAGTTCAGAGCACAGGGAAGCACTGAGGGTCACCCCTTGGAGCCAAGTTTACACAGCCCACATGTAGCTGGAGACTTCACGGTCATCCGGGATGGCTCGGAGGGCCTCTCATCTCCCTCCACACCGCTTCCAGAGTTTTGGAATGAAGGGAAAGGCCTGAAGACCTGCTGTGTGTTTTTGTCTGGAGCATTTCATCAATACCTTTAAAAAATAGCTCAGGTGGGCCCCCAGTCCCCAGCCTACCCCTCACAGCCCGTCTCAGCCGTCTGAACACGAGGGCTCCCGGGGCTGTCGGGGCTGGAAAGGAGGCAGGGGGCTTCCGCACCCCGGGCAGGCCTGACGCTGCAGGGGATGTGCTCTGCTGGGCGCCTTCCTTCTCAAGGGCACGGGAAGAGGGGGCGGGTGGCCCAGATCAGCCTGGGTGAGGGCTCACTAGCCAGGGACCAGGAAGAAGCAAAGGGAAGGGAGTGGAGGGAGCTCCTCAGAGTGCCAGAGAATTTCTGTCCAGGTTGTCTCGCTGCTTAGGAAAACAGTGTGGGGCCAGCAGTGCGGTGTAGCGGCTAAAGCCTCTGCCTGTGACGCCTGCACCCCATACGGGCGCCCATTCGAGTCCTGGCTGCTCCGCTTCTGATCCAGCTCCCTGCTAATGTGCCTGGGAAAGCTGTGGAGGCCAACTGCTTGGGCCCCTGTACCCATGTGGGAGACCTGGAAGAAGCTGCTGGTTCCTGGCGTTGGCCCGACACAGCCCTGGCCATTGCAGCTGTTTGGGGAGTGAACCAGCAGATGGAAGATCTCTGTATGTCCCTCTCTCTCTGTAGCTCTGTTTCAAATAAATAATAAATCTTGAAAAAACATAAAAAAGAGAGAGAGAAACAGTGTGCCCCCAGTAGTGCCGATGGCTGGTGTGGATCTGAAGCCACTTCCCACCCCCACCCCCCAGCTCGGGATTCTTGAGACAGGTGAGAGGCCCTCAGCCCCCCCCCTTCCCTTTCTCCTTCCCCCACACCCTAATGGGATCAGACTTCCCACTCTCACTTGGCTGTGGTGAGCGCTTGGCTAACTCGGGCCTCTCCAACTCCCTGCAGCCCCCAGTGGGTTCTTCACGTCCATGCGACCCTCCACCTGCTGGGTCTCCCATTCTGAGCGGTCAGCGGTTAGCAGGGATGATGGGAAAGGGTTTCTTCCCTCCACGCCTGTGTGTGGCTGCGGCAAGCGAGGTAAGCAAGGCGAGGGGCAGCTTCAGACGCTTTCGGTAGATGTCAAGCAGTGTGAGTAGGAAAATGGCAGCTCTTCCATGTGTAGGTCTATAGCTCAAGTCAGAAATCAGAGACTCAAAGTTGGGCACGAAGATGTTAATCGCGGCACTATTTAAAATAGCTAAACAGGAAATGACTAATAACGGATAAACTGTTGCAGCCACACCACCAAATATTCCCAGGCAGACAGGAGAGGCCTTCACGGAGGCAGCCACTTAGGGTGCCTGCCCGCCACATCGGTGCTTGGCTCTGAGCCCCAGCTCCGCTCTCACCCCAGCTTCTTGCTAATGTGCATCCCGGGAGGCAGCGGCTGGTGGCTGAGGCAGTGGTGTCCCTGCCCCCTCATGGGAGATCCGGATTGAGTTACCCGCCTCTGGCCTCAGCCTGCCCCAGCCCTGGCTGTTGCAGGCATTTGAAGGATCTGTGTATCTCTGCCTTTCAAACAGAGTAATCTTTTTTTTTTTTTTTTTACACTTCATCTTAGCCAAAATGCCAATTCAAATAAAATAATTAAAAATAAATTTCTTTGGGGACTGGTGTTGTGGTATAGTAGGTAAAGCTACCGCCTATGACATTGGCATCCCATATGGAAGCCTTTTTTTGTGCTGTCTGCTCCATTTCCACTCCAGCTTCCTGGAAAAAGGCCTGGGAAAAGCAGTGGAGGAGGGCCCAAGTATTTGGGCTGCCACCCACTTGGAAGACTTGGAAGAAGTTCTCAGCTCCTGGCTTTGGTTTGGTTCAGCCCTGGCCACTGTGGCCATCTGGGGAGTGAACCAGCAGATGAAGTGCCCTCTGTCTCTCCTTTCAAATAAAAAACTTACAGAAAAAAAAAAGTTCGTTGTATATATATATATTTTGACAGGCAGAGTTAGACAGTGAGAGAGAGAATTATAGACAATGAGAGAGACAGAGAAAGGTCTTCCTTCTGTTGGTTCACTCCCCTAATGGCCGTTACGGCCGGCGCTGAGGCGATCTGAAGCCAGGAGCCGGGTGCTTCTTCCTGGTCTCTCATGCGGGTGCAGGGCCCAAGCACTTGGGCCATCCTCCGCTGCCCTCCCGGGCCACAGCAGAGAGCTGGACTGGAAGAGGAGCAACCAGGACTAGAACTTGGGGTGCTGGTGCCACAGGTGGAGGATTAGCCTAGTGAGCCATGGCGCCAGCCTGTATATTCTTAATTATACAGTATAATTTGTTAACTAAAAAGAGCAAGATGAAAAACAATTACAAAATATTCCATGGGGCCAGAGTTGTGGCACAGCAAGGTTAAGCCTCTGCCTCCACCGCCAGCCTCCCATGTGAGCGCTGGTTCCAGTCCCTGCTGTTCCACTTCCCAGCCAGCTCCCTACCAATGTGCCTGGGGAAGCAGGGGAAGATGTTCCAAGTACTTGGGCCCCAGCCAACTACATGGGAGTCCCGGATAGAGTTCTAGGCTCCTGGCTTTGGCCTGGCCTAGCCCTGACCATTGTGGCCATTTGGGAAGTGAACCAGTCAATGGGAGATCTCTGTAATTCCGCCTTTCAAGTGAATAAACAAATCTTTTAAAAATTTCACTTAAATACAAAATCCATCCTTATATATTTATTTTTAAAAAGATTTATTTGAAAATTAGAGTTTCAGAGAGAGAGAGACAAAGTGATCTTCTATCATTGGTTCACTCCCCAAATGCCACAATGGCCAGGGCAGGGCCAGGCTGAAGCCAGGAGCTTCTTCTGGGTCTCCCATGTGGGTTCAGGGGTCCAAGCAATTGAGCCACCGTCTGCTGCTTTCCTAGGCACATTAGCAGGGAGCTGGATTGGAAGTAGAGCAGCTGGGATTTGAACCGGCACCTATGTGGTATGCTGGCATTGCACGCGGCAGCTTTACCTCCTACATGTCAGCCCCACCATCCCTATGTATTTATACAAAAGACTGAAAGAATACACAAAATGCATTCATACATTTGATAGACAATTTATTATTGGTTGTGAATATTAATGATCATTTCTGTTATAGGATTATAAGTGACTTATTTTCTCTTTTCATTTTTCAAAAATTTTTTTTCATTTTTATTAGGAAAGAAAAAAAACAATGAAGACTTGGATTGAGTTCCTGGCTTCGGACCCAGCCCAGTCCCCGCTGTTGTTGGGTATTTGGGGAGTAAACAAGTCTTGGTTGTGGTTGTGGGGTAGGCATTTGGTGCAGCTGCTGGAATGCTGCCTGGGATCTCACATCCCACACCTGAGTTCAAGGCCAGTTTCCTGCTAATAGGTAAGGTGATGGCCCACGTACTTGGGAGACCCAGAATGAGCTCTAGGCTGTTAGCTTCTGCCTGACCTAGCCTTGGCTGTTGTCGGCATTTGGAGATTAAACTAGCAGATGGTAAAACTCTTTCTCCCTCTTCCTTTCAAAAAAACAAATAACTTCAAGATGGCTGCCATGTGCCAGTCTTACTGAAGATGAACGTCCCCTTACCTTACACCATTGTTCACTGAATGGGCCTCACTTGGAACCCAGGCATCTCCCCATCTGCTCGATGCTGTCCCCTCCCCATCACCTTGGTGTCTACAGAGAACAGAAGGTCATTTTGCCATCAGCGGGAGATGGAAGCTCCATTTATTGGGGGAAGCAGATACATCTGCAGTCACACCAAAGCCTGAAGTGACTACAGAGGCTAAATGCTGGGGGCCTGCACATGAGGTCATGAAGTCCGCGGTGACGCCTTCCAGCCCCATCTGGGCCATTCTGGTGACAGCTGGGGCCTCACCGACGGGCCAGCATCAGAACTCCTGACCGCAGCTATTGGTGCTGTCTTAAGAAACCCGCACGCCCTGATGAGGGATTTGTTCAGCAGCCCCGGCGTCAGGATTCCTGGGCTCCAGGCCCCACAGGTGACTCACAGCCAGCCCCAGGCGGTGCCTCCTGGCCTCAGTTTCCCTGGCTTGCTCTGCTGGAACTCCCCACCTGCTGTACAGGGTGTTAATAGGGCTGAGGTGCTTTGAAGTCCAGATGAAAGAGGCTGGGGAAGCAGCACCCCATCATTATCCCCTCTGCAGCCAGGCGTGGGAGCCGGGCCGGCTTTCAGACCGTCCCAGCCACAGCGGCCTCCCCGCAGCGCCCACTCTTCTGCCTTCAGCTCCAGCTCCCGACACTGGCAGGCAAGGCTGTTAGCCCTGTGTCAGTGCTGGCAGAGTATTTTCCCAAATGGAATTCTCCAGCGGCTCAAACCACCAGTGACCTACCTTTCCCTTAACTTATACATTTTAGGTGCCCCAGTTCTTTCTGTCGATGGCTAGATTCTGTCCAGCGAGGGCGGAGACGTTTCACCACTAAGTCAACCACAGACGCCACATTCACAATTCAGTCAGCAAGGCAGGCTATGAAAGAGAGCTGGGCCAACTCAAGTTCAAATCTTCACCTTTTGGTCTCATTTCCACAAAAAGAGGTGCCAGGTGGGCATTGTGTGCTGAGCAGTAGGCCGCCACTTGGGTCGCATGCGTCCTACACTGGGAATGCTGGTTCCAGTTCCAGCTTCCTGCTGTAGGCCTGGGAGGCAGTAGATGATGGCCTGAGCTCTTGGGTCCCTGCCACCCCCACAGGGGACCAGGATGGAGACCCTGGCTCTTGCTGGGCTACTCCTGGCCACTGCAGGCATTTGGAGAGTGAACCACCAAATGGAAGATCTCTCCGTCACTCCCTGTCCCCATCACTCCATCTTTTGGGTAATGGCACAGTGATATTCCCGACTGTCTAACTCGAGGAGTTGCCGTGAGAACCATCAAGGGTGAGATGTGTGGAAGCTCTCTGTAAAATACCACAGCTTCAGCTGTTAACAGGCCCCAAATGTGCACAACCACCTTCCCCAGCTGTCTCCAGGTTGTAATTGTAAAAAGTAAGTCGGGGACGCCACCTACTGGCTCAAAATATGTACTGTACCTGACCAGCGGCAAGAGCAAAACCAATCTCAATTTTGCCACACCTTTGTAACTGTTATATCATACACTTTACATTTTCCTTTAACCAACTCGGTTTGTAGAAATAGCATCTTTGAGGTGAACTTATAATTATTGTCATAAGTGTAAAATTAGGCTGAAACCTGCCAAAAAGAGCAAAACTATGAAATACAAAATAAAATATTAAATAGGACGGGGGTTGGTGTTGTGGTGCAGTGGGTTAGCTGCCTGCAGTGCTGGCATCCCACGTCGGCAACAGTTCGAGTCCCGGCTGCTTCACCTCTGCTAATGTGCCTGGGAAAGCAGTAGAAGACAGCCCAGTCCTGCTGCACCCATGTGGGAGACCAAGAAGTCCTGGCTTCAGCCTGGCCCAGCCCCGGCCATTGTGGCCATTTGGGGAGTGAATGAGTGAATGGAAGAGCTCTCCCTCTCTCTCTTTTTCAGATAAATAAATATTTTTAAAATAAGTAGGACGTGTTGCCTGGAAAAGGTGGAGCTTGAGGCTCCCCGATACAATGGGGATTAACAAAACGCACGACTGGAGACCCTCAGTTCTCCAGCAGATGGGGCGGGCTCGGCCCGGAGCTGTCGTTTGGGACCTGCACATCCCGTACGAAGTGCCTGGGTTTGAGTTCTCCGCTTCTGCATCCAGCTTCCTGACGATGTGCACCTGGGGGCGCAGCAGGTGGCGACTTCAATACTTGGATTGAGTTCTGGTTCCTGTAGCCTGGCCCAGCTCTGGCTACTGCAGGCATCTGGGGAGTTAGTGGAAGATGGGACATTTCTGTTGTACTGTTTCCAAAAAAATCATTCAAAAGAGGAAAGGGGAGAGGAGGGGAGAGGAGGGGAGGGGAGGGAGGAAGCCAGCCTCTAGGATGACACATTAGGTGCTTGGGAAACACTGTCGGTATGAATGGGACTCTTCCAAGGGAGGGTGACATCCCCTTCGCTCTGCCCAAGCTCCCTCAGCCTGGAGGATTGAAGAAACTTTTTCAGCCACAAAAAAGCAGAAAATAAACTCTTATATTGTAGCACTTTCCAGCACAGCCCAAGCGGGGCCACTGTTCAGCTCCTGGTGCCAGGGCCCACGGCTCCCGGGCACTGCGGAGGGTGTGGTGGGCACTCCGCTCGGCGCCACGTCTGGCTTTCTGGCCAGAAACCCTTCGCTGGATGGCCCCGTGCCAGCATCCCGGCTCTGGCTCAGAAGACTGCTCCTGGGTCTGTGCCCGCTAAGCTGGCCAGCGCTCACTGCCCACTGGGAGCCTCTGCTTCCCCAGTGCTGGGTTATGGACCCTGTTTTCCAGGGCTCAGCCCGCAGCTAGAGCTGCATGGCTTCCTGCTCCACTGTCTGGTCCGAGGGTGCCAGGTATTTCTCTTGGATGCCCAGCGTGCTGAGGGAGGGTGTGTCAAGGTGATAGCATAGGCAGATGGGAAGCTGGTCTGTGCAGGATCAGACCTCCAGGGATGCCTGCCCTCCAATCCCCCCCACCCCTCTTCCTTCTCATTACAGCTTCACACCACAGGCCGCAAGGACCTAGGAGATCTGGGAAGCCCACCAAGGCAGCCAGACCTGAGTGCTCCTGGCTTTGCCTCTTCCCACACTGCTAGGCTCACAGGTACATCACATGGCACCGAAGTCAGGCCAGGGGGTTCAAATCCTGCTTTTCCCACTTCCTTCTTCTCATCCGTAAGTATCACTTGCGTTGTTGTGAGGATCAAATGGGACAATGAACAGGAAGTGCCGGGCATGGCACCTGCACATACTGGGTACTCAATAAATGTTTGTGACTTCTCTTTTTCTGCCAGAGAAGGAATTTATGGGGGCCGGTGTTGTGGAGCGGGAGGTTTTGTTACTGGTTCCAATATAAGCACCCCGTATTGGAGTGCTGGTTCAAGCCCTGGCTACCTTGCTTCTGGTCCAGCTCCTTGCTAACGTGCGGGGAAGGCAGCAGACAGCGGCCCCTGCCACTCACGTGGGAGCCTGGGTGGAGTCCTTGACTCAGAGCCCAGCCGCTTCATCCACGAAGTGGCCTTTCTGTGCCATCCCTCTGGCTCCAGCCATCGGAACCCATCTCACCCCTACTCAGACTGATTCTGACCCGGGCCCCCGCGTCACTCGGGGAAGCTGCCTCTGACAACGGCTCAGCGCCACTGGAGTCCATCTTGCCTGACCTGTCGCGATCAGAAACCCTTCCCTGAGTCCATGCTCTGAGCAGGGCCCCAGAAGCTCTGCATGTGGCCCCATTCGCCACAGTCCAAAGCCCCGCCCACAAGTCACGCCACCCAATTTGAAGCCCCTACACCTCTGCCTGTAGCGTTCCTGTTCCCACTTAGGGCCAGCACAGCCCAAGCGGGGCCAATGTTCCTGGTGCCAGGGCCCACGGCTCCCGGGCACTGCTGAGGGTGTGGTGGGCACTCCGCTCGGCCCATGACCTCCGTGAAGCTTCTCTCACCCATCTGCCCCCCTCAGTAGAGCTGTTCACTCCCTTCCTTGTGCCAATCTCTGGTTTCTTACCCACAGTGGAGTGGAACCTTAAGGGGGTTAGGATGAGGGGCAGAATCTAAAACTAGCACGAATATGTATGGGCAAAAGTGCCCTGGGACACTGCTCCAGGGGCTGGCACTGTGCAGCAGGAGGTTAGGTCACTGCCTGCAGCACCAGCATCCCATACCCAGGCGCCAGTTGAGTCCCAGCTGCTCTGATTCCAATCAGCTCCCTGCTAATGTGCCTGGGAAAGCAGCAGACAGCCCTAGTACTTGGGCCCCAGATGGAATTCCTGGCTCCTGGCGTTGGCCTGGCCCAGCCCTGGCCTTTGTGGCCATTTGAGAAGTGAACCAGCAGATGGAAAAATCCCTTCTGTCTCCCTCTCTCTCTGCGCCACTCTGCCTCCCAGATGAAAAATAAATCTTTATTAAAAAAAATATTCTTCAAATCACTGGTTAAATGCAGCGATATCCACAGTTCTGTGAACACAACCCTGTGTGACGCGCGGAGCACATGAAATGATGTGCAGTAAAATATTACAGCAACATAATACACAGCTCTTTAAATCCCCTTCCTCTTGCTAGCACATGTAGATGAACTGGCCAACATTACCCCCGGTGCAAGGTGGCCCCTTTATGGCTCCATCACACCCCACTGCCACCGTTCCTCACTCCTCTGCTTCTGGGAGCTCTGTCCCCGCACAGGAAAGCATCTAACACAGAGCACAAAGCGCTGGCTGGAAGTGAGGCTCTGCACCCGAACAGTCTGGAGCCCCCCTCGTCTCCTGCATCCCATGTAGATGTGGACTCTGAGGCCATCGGCCTGGAGGGCCGGGGCTGCCCTGTCCTGCTTCATGTCCGGTCTCTGTGATCTGACAGACACCAGCCCGTGACCACAGCTCCCTCACCAACTCTGCTCAAAGGCCTCACTGTCTCTTGCATGGCTCTGGACACAACACATCCGGCCTGACATCGTGGTGCAGCAGGTTAAACTGCCACTTGCTGGTTTTACGTCTTGGTTACTCCACTTTTTTGTTTCAAAAATGTATTTATTTGAAGGAAGGGTTAGAGAGAATCTTTCAACCCCTGGTTTACTCCCCAGATGGCCACAACAGCTGGAGCTAGACCAAGCTGAAGCCAGCAGCCAGAAGTCAGGAGACAGGAGCTTCGTCCGGGTCTCCCAGGTGGGTGCTGGGGCCCAAGCACTTGGGTCACCTGCTGCTGCTTTCCCAGGCCATTAGCAGGGAGCTGGATCAGAGGTAGAGCAGCCGGGTCTTAAACTGGTACCCATTTGGGATGCTGGTGTCACAGGTGGTAGTGGCTTTACCTGCTATGCCACAATGCTGGTCCCGCTACTCCACTTTTAATCCAGCTTACATGCCAAGGAACGGAGCGAAGATCGCCACCCTTGTAAGACGCCAGGATGGAATTCCTGGCTCCTGGCTGTTGCAGCTATTTGGGGAGTGAACCAACAAATGGAAGATCTCTCTCTTCCTGTCACTCTGCCTTTCGAATAAATAAAGTCAATCATACACACACATCTACAGAACACATCTGCCATCTGCCGGCTCCCACCTCATCTCGCCCTAGCCCTCTTCTGCCTCGGTGACTGGCACAACCACCCATCCCACCGTCTAAGCCGGAAGCCTGCAGCCTTTGGTCTGTTCCACCCGTAACCGTTTAGTCACCAGCTCCTGCAGTCCGCATCCTTTTCTGATCTGTGTTCTCTTTCTAGTCTCCCTATATATGTATTTCATTCTGTTCTCACTTAGCAGGACTAAAACTCCGCCGTCCCAAATCACATCCCTTAAGTGTGCTTTCCACACTCGGAAGAGCTTCTGTAAAATGTGCATCTGATCCAGGCACGCCCTGACAGCACTAGTGGAACAGTACTCAACCGTGAACTGAAGTCCACGCTCTGCAGTAGCGCATCCAAGCCCTCCACTGCCAGCCAGCCTGCCCCTGCACCCCGGCACCCTCCGATGCCCTCCACACACAACACTCCAGGCCAACAGAACCCTTTGCATTTCTCCCAGTGACGGGGTCACTTCTGGGTCGAAGGTGCTGCTGCTTCGGATCGGCATCCTCTCTTATCCTCAGGACAGCAATCCTGAAGCATAGGAAAGACGGTCACAGGGAACCCACCTTCACGGAATCAGTCACCTACAAGGGCAGTGACTGCACCTCCCGAGGCCACTCCTAGACCGCATGTCTCACCCCCTCAGCTACGGCCAGGAGAGGCTGGACAGAAAGGATACGAGGAGAAATGGAAGTCAGCTCCCATTGCTGCAGACATCATGGCTTCCAGGCTTCGCTGCTCTTGGACTCCAAAACAGTAGCCATTGGCTTTATCCACAGCCTGCAGGACTCGCTGGATGCTCTCCTTGTCCTGAGCAGGAAGGACAGAAACAGCCCTGTGAGGATGGAGGCTGCAGTGGACAGCAGGCCTCCTCAAACACACCTTCCCAGGCACCGTCCGGCCCCGTGGTGCCTCTGGGCACACAGCTCCCCAGGCCTGGGGGGAGTGCCGCGTGGCTCTTTCCTGATGCAACCACCCTGACCAGAACACAAAAGCTCCTCCATCTCTCCCAAGTTCCCCTGGATCTCCTACTGTAGACACCATCCCCCATCCTCATCTTTTTTTTTTTTTTTTTTAAAGATTTATTTATGGGGGCCAGCGCTGTGGTGTAGTGGGTGAGACTGCTGCCTGTAGTGCCAGCATCCCATATGGACACCAGTTCGAGTCCTGGCTGTTCCACTTCCAATCCTGCTCTCTGCGATAGCCTGGAAAACCAGTGGAAAATGGCTCAAGTCCTTGGGCCCCTGCACCCACATAGGAGACCTGGAAGAAGCTCCTGGCTCCCAGCTTTGGATCCGCGCAGTTCCGGCCGTTGCAGCCACCTAGGGAGTGAACCAGCGGATGGAAGACCCTCCCACCCCCAGCCTCTCCTTCTCTGTTTAACTCTGACATCCAAGTAAAATAAATAAATCTGTTAAAAAAAAAAAAAAAAAGATTTATTTATTTGAAAGGCAGAGACAGAGAAAGAGGTCTTCCATCTGCTGGTTCACTCTAAATGACTGCAACAGCTGGAGCTCGGCTGATCTGAAGCCAGGTGCCAAGAGCTTCCCTGAGGTTTCCCGTGTGGGTGCAGGGGCCCAAGCAATCAGGGCATCCTCCCCTGCTTTCCCAGGCCACAGCAGAGAGCTGACTGTCCTTCACCTGAGGAACATCAACTCACCTGCCTCCCCTACCCAACCACGTCCCCTGTAAGGCCAGGGGCTTGTTTCAGAGGGATCCCCAGCCCTGGCTCAGTGCCACTGGTCATCAAGGAGGCATTCAGTAAGTATGTACGGTATTTCACTACACTGGTTCATCACCACATGGTGTTAAGAATAGCCCACATCACCGAATGGGGGTGCATCAAATCACTGCTTGTATAGTCCCTGCTACAGTGCCTAGCAGAGAAGGCCTTCAGCAAGTGCTACCTGCTATGTTCACACACAGAATCTGCCATCTCATAACAGAGAACAAAGCATGGATTGGGGCCGGCGCTGTGGCGCAGTGGGTTAACACCGTGGCCTGAAGCACCGGCATCCCATACGGGTGCCAGTTTGAGACCCAGCTGTTCCACTTCCTGTCCAGCTCTCTGCTATGGCCTGGGAAGGCAGCAGAAGATGGCCCAGTGGCCCAAGTCCTTGGGCCCCTGCACCCATGTGGGAGACAGGGAAGACACTCCTGACTTTGGATCGGCGCAGCTCCAGCCGTTGCAACCATCTGGGGAGTGAACCAACAGATGGAAGACCTCTCTCTCTCTACTTTCTTTCTTTTTTTTCTTTTTTTTTTTTTTTGACAGGCAGAGTGGACAGTGAGAGAGAGAGACAGAAAGAAAGGTCTTCCTTTTCCGTTGGCTGCGGCCAGCGCACCGCGCTGATCCAAAGCCAGGAGCCAGATGCTTCTCCTGGTCTCCCAGATGGGTGCAGGGCCCAAGCACTTGGGCCATCCTCCACTGCACTCCCAGGCCACAGCAGAGAGCTGGCCTGGAAGAGGGGCAACCGGGACAGAATCCAGCGCCCCGACCGGGACTAGAACCCAGTGTGCCAGCACCGCAGGCGGAAGATTAGCCTATTGAGCCGTGGCGCCGGCCATGACCTCTCTCTCTCTGCCTCTCCTCTCTCTGTGTAATTCTTCAAATAAATAAATAAATCTTTTTAAAAAAGTATGGATTACAAAGGAAAGATGGGGGCCTGCATTATGACACAGCGGGTTACGCCACCCCCTGCGATGCTGGCATTCCAGAGGAGCACTGGTTGGTGTCTCAGCTGCTCCACTTTCAATCCAGCTCCCTGCTAATGAGCCCGGGAAAGCAGCAGAGAATGGCCCAAGAGAATGGTCCCTGCCACCCACGTGAATGACCAGGATGGAGTTCCTGGCTCCTGGCTTTGACTTGAACTAACATTGGTTATTGCAGCCATTTGGGGAGTGACCAAGTACATTGAACATCTCTATCTATGCCTCTCAAATAAATAACTCTTAAAAAAAAAAAAAAGAAAGAAAGAAAGAAAAAGGGAAGAACCAGGGACAGGCAACTGACATGAAAATTAAGATACTGCTTAAGGGCTGGAGCTGTGGCATCACAGGTAAAGTTGCCACTTGCAGTGCCTGCTGCCCATGTGGGCACTGGTTTGAGTACCGGCTGCTACACTTTTGATCCAGCTCTCTGCTGTGGCCTGGGAAAGCAGTGGAAGATGGCCCAAGTGCTTGGGCTCCTGTACCCACATGGGAGACCCAGAAGATGTTCCTGGTTCTTGGCTTCAGATCAGCCCAGGTCCAGCCACTGCGGCCATTTGGGGAGAAGACCTCTCTCTCTCTGTAACCCTGCACTTCAAATAAATAAGTAAATCTTATAAAAACAAAACAAAACAAAAGGTGCTGCTTGAGATGCCAGCCTCTCATATTAGGTGCCTGGGTCTGAGGCCCGGCTCTGTGACCAATTCCAGCTTCTTGCTAATGCACACTCTGGGAGGCAGCAGGTGATGGCTCAAACAGTTGGGCTCCTGCTATCCATGTAGAAAACTGGACTGAATTCCAGTTCTTGGCTTTGGCCTGACCCAGCCCCAGCTGTTTTTAGCAAATGGAGAATGAATCCGCAGATCTGAGCTCTTTTTGCCTTTCAAATAAATAAATAAATAAAAACAAGAGAAAGGGTAGAGGCAAGTCAGTTCAAGGAAAGGAATCTACAAAGTACCTGTCTCTCCCAGGCGCTCTCTGCAGGGTGCAAGGTAAGAGGCACAGGGTTTGGGCACCTGCCCAGCTGACGGGCCTGACAGACACGCCCTGGACGAGGACAAGTGTCTCGCTGAGGGCTTCCTGAACCCACCTTTTTTCACACCGAGGAGGACGTGTATGGAGGGGACCCAGGACTCCAGAAGAGATCAGGTGAGAACGTGGGCCACTCTCTTTACTGGAATCCTGCCCACCACAGCCTTTCCCACCAAAACCAAGAGGACCCTGTGACAGTCCAAGCCAGGACAAAGACCACTGTCTGCACAGCTTCCTGTGCCCCTGGCTTGGGGAGTCTCAAGCACAGCCAGACAGCAGGGGAAGAGGCCTGCTAGTGCCCAGTACCTGGATGTTCAGAGGGATAAAGGAGACCAGGCTGTAGTCTTCGATGAGCTGCACCAGCTTCTCATTGAGCTGGCGGTAGTGGCGGAAGAAAGGGTCAGAAGCCAGGTGGTCGAGCAGGTAGGAGAGGTCCAGGACCTCTGTGTAGTAGTCCAGGTTGAAGGCTAAGGAGAGAAACCAGTGTCGGGGCAGCTGGCATCAGGCTGAAGTCTGAGGACTGCCACAGTATTTTCTTCTGGTGCAGCATCCTGCACACGGCACAGTAAATTAGCACAGCCATTTCAGAAAACAGCTGTCAGCGTGCAGCAGGCTCCTACCTACACGCACACGCACACTGCCATACCTTGACTCAACAATCTCACTTCCGATAATTTATCCGAAGCAGGCATTCATCGGACTCCAGATCTGCCAGAGCCTCATGCAGAATTTCCTGGCTTCCAAAACCGTTAGAAATAAATGTGGCTGGACCCAGCTGGTCTACGGTATTTTGGGTGCAGCAGCCCAAACCAAGACAAGGCCTTTATGTCTATCTGTCCCTCCACTGGCCCCTTCTCGACACTCAGGCCTCAGCTCAGACGCGACTGCCCCAGAACAGTCAGATACCGCTCAGCCCCCACTCACTGCCGCTGTCAGGTCACCTTGCTTTAATTCCTTCACACCCACGTCACCAACCGCAGCTCTCGTCTCCAGAATCTACAACGGTATCTGGCACAGAGTGACAGAAACGGGCCAGATCAGGACGTGCCTGTGGTTACCATCACAAGGCCTGCGCGGCCCGCCCGAGGCAGCCTCCCTCTGCTGAGACCTCGGCCTCAGCCTGGCCGGCTGCAGCGGCTTGCGCCTTTGCACGCCCGGGGCGGGAGGTCTTACCCAGCTTCCCGTAGTGCTCGATGAGGTCCATCTTGGAGAGGAGGTTGACGTGAGGCAGCTCCACGTGCAGCATGGTGGCCAGGGAGGTACACAGTACCGAAATGAACTTGGCTGGGTCTGTGCAGTAGTGAGAATCCACGAGGTGCACAGCCGTCAGCTGGAAGCGGAAGAGACGGGAACCTCAGAGCCCAAGTCTCCCCCATCAGGCCGGGCACTCGAGACGGCGTAAGCTGTCCCCTTCAGTCTCCTCCTCTTTCTGTTTTGTTCTAATGCCACCCTCATTTCCTTCTCCCAGGACATAAGGGGCACTCTTCCTACAAGATGCCTTGCACCAGCGCCTTCCGGTGGGCGGCAGGCTCAAATCCCACTGCATCTGATTTCATTCTTTCACTTCTGCCCACCGACTTAAAACACTCACCATGTCACTTTTTTTTTTTTTTTTTTTTGACAGGCAGAGTGGACAGTGAGAGAGAGAGAGACAGAGAGAAAGGTCTTCCTTTTGCCGTTGGTTCACCGTCCAATGGCCGCTGTGGCCGGCGCACCGCGCTGATCCGATGGCAGGAGCCAGGAGCCAGGTGCTTTTCCTGGTCTCCCATGGGGTGCAGGGCCCAAGCACCTGGGCCATCCTCCACTGCACTCCCTGGCCACAGCAGAGAGCTGGCCTGGAAGAGGGGCAACCGGGACAGAATCCAGCGCCCCGACCGGGACTAGAACCCGGTGTGCCGGCGCCGCTAGGCGGAGGATTAGCCTAGTGAGCCGCGGCGCCGGCCCACCATGTCACTTTTTACAAAATCCCTCCTTACTCCCAAAAATGCCAACTCGAGAACACACACATCCATTTAACAAATAAGAAACTGAGGTTCAGAGAGATGAACCGACTCTCCCAGACCACACAGCGAGTCAGTGGCACAGCCAGGATTTGAACTCCCATCTATATTACTCCGAAGAGTCAGGCTCAGCCCCTACCTCGCTGTGTGACATGGGGGCGTGGCATCTGTCCTCCTCCCTCTCTCAGTTCTGCAAATGGGTCTCCCTGGCCCGAGACGCACCCTGAGGTCCCACTGTGCCATCTGGGAGAAGATGTTGCGCAGAGCGCCATGGTGTGTGCACAGCTCCACCTGGCCCGGGCAATCGAAGAGGAAGTAGTGACCACGGAGAGGGTCGAGCTTGGCACGCAGCCAGTCCAGGTTGGCTTCCAGGTACTCCATGCAGTAGAGGAGGCCGCCGTTGGGTCCCAGCCGCAGCGCGTCCATCACGTCGCCCAGCCCCACCAGCTCGCCCACGTCCACGGCGCACTCGTAAGGCAGCCCCTCGTTGGCCGGGTCCAGGTTCACCACCGCCACGCGCCGGCCCAGCGCGCGCAGGAATTCACTCATGCCCAGACAGTAGGTGGTCTTCCCCGAGCCCGGCGGGCCGATTACCGCCTGCCCGAAAGCGGTGGCGGGAGCGGCCTCTGCCATGGGCGCACGCGGCCAGGCGCGGGGCAAGCCGAATCAGTGGGGAAACAGGACAGTCAGCCGCGCAGGAGGAAAGACCGACCGCGGGGACAAGACCTACTGGCCTGCAGTTAGCTGGAGGCTGACGGGGAAGGACAAGTGTCTCGTACCACACAACAGCAGAGACCAAGCGGTACGCAAAGGGAGAAAATGACCCGGTACTACCCGATCGGCCCTCGACTTCCGGACAGCGCCGGAAGCGGCGGGCCCTGGGGGCGGAAGCCCCGCCCGAAACCCGGTGACGTAGTCGGTGAAAGGGCGTGGCCACGCAAACGCATTTCTTCCTGGGAGCGGAAACGCCTCTTGTCATTTCCCCGCCTTCTCCAAGCCCCAGGTAAGAGAGGGGGGTGCGTCGGTACACTTTATTCTCCCATCACATCGCAGGCCTGGGGCGTCTCCCGCGGACTCGCCGCCGCCCGGTGCCGGCCAGTCAGGCCCCCGACCGTCCCGAGAGCACCAGGAGCGCGCTCCTCTTCCCAGGCGCGTAGGTCACTCCGGACAGCCCAGCGTCTCAGAGCACTGGGGGCCGGGCCGGGGCCTGGCAGACCCACGAGCACGGCTCGTCAAGCCTTAAAATCCGGAAGGCGGAGAGGGGGCTTCGGCTGCTCCCGCACGGCGGCGCCGTCACTCGGGCGCGGCGCAGCTGGCCGCCCTCACGAAGGCGAGGTCTGTCCGAAACTTCATGCTGGTGGCTGGCTGGCGGCGCAGCAGTGCCTCGCCCTGGTCCTGAGGTAGGGGCTCGTCGTAGATGGTGGAAATGAGCCCCAGGCCGGTGCCGCGGGGCCTCTTCTGCTGCCCAAAAGGCTGTAGCTTCTCTCCGTGGTACCTGGATGACAAAGGCTCCCCGTGAGAGGGCCGCTCTCTCTCAGCCCCGTCACAGGGCCGGGAGCGCAGGGTGGGTGCGGGTGAGGCCACCGCCTGCCATGCCGGCATCCCACGTGGGCCCAGGCTCACGGCCCGGCTGCTCCACCGCCAATCCGGCCCCCTGCTAACGCACCTGGGAAAGCAGCGGGGGATGGCCCAACTGCCTGGGCCCCTGCACCCACGTGGGAGACGCGAAGCTTCTGGCTCCTGGCTGCACCTGGCCCAGCCCTGGCTGTTGTGGCCACGTGAACCAGTAGATGGCAGGTCTCAATCTCTCTCTCTCTCTCTCTCTCTCTCTCTCTCTCTCTCTCTCTCTCTCTCTGTAACTCTCAGTTGCAAATAAAATAAATAAATCTTTTTTTTTTTTTTTTTTAATTTTTGACAGGCAGAGTGGACAGTGAGAGAGAGAGACAGAGAGAAAGGTCTTCCTTTTGCCATTGGTTCACCCTCTCACCCTCCAATGGCTGCCACGGCCGGTGCGCTGCGGCCGGCGCACCGCGCTGATCCGATGGCAGGAGCCAGGTGCTTCTCCTGGTCTCCCATGGGGTGCAGGGCCCAAGCACCCGGGCCATCCTCCACTGCACTCCCGGGCCACAGCAGAGAGCTGGCCTGGAAGAGGGGCAACCGGGACAGAATCCGGCGCCCTGACCAGGACTAGAACCCCGTGTGCTGGCGCCGCAAAGCGGAGGATTAGCCTGGTGAGCCGCAGAGCCAGCCATAAATAAATCTTAAAAACAAGCTACAACTATCTGGTCTGGATCTTTGCTCTCGGCTCCTCTATCCACTGACAGCGCCAGCAGCGGGGGCCTCAGCCACACGCTGGTTCCGTCACTGGAGACTCCCCAGCAGCTCTCGAGTCCTAACTGCAGACTGCAGAATGAGCGAACAGGCGATCAACAACCTGTTAAGTCAGCGCTTGGTCTAAACAAAACAGTGCCAGAACCGCTTTTTCCTTCTAATTCTGCTTCAAAGTTTGTCCCCAAGCACCTTCCCACGTCCAACTGGGAAAAAGGAAACCAGGGTACAGCTGAAGGCTGCCTTGGAGCCTCAACGAGTCCCTCAGCCACACTCACCCCAATCCACGCTTGCACCTGGGGTGCTGGCCATCACCATCCAATGCCTCGGGCACCCCTGAGCACCTGCTGCCCAAGCCTTGGCCCTCGGCCCATCCCTGTCGCTCCATCACCTTCCGCCCAATGCCCTGCAGAGGGAAGGGACAAGACTCAAAACTTGGGGCTCCTGCCGAGGAAGAGGATGGGGATGGGAGGAGGGGGAGGGACGGAGGCAGAGAAGGAAAAGGGGGTCAGTGGGCGGGGCACAGCACTACTCACCTTGGTGTGGCGCTCAAAGGTTCCCACCTGGCGTTCAATCACAGAGCCATCTTCCCGGCCTTCACGGAGTCTCTGTTCCAGACGCATCTGGACAGCGTCTCGGGCATCCTTGTCTCCAGCACCTGGGGTACCAGAAGCCAGTTTGTGGAAGGGGGGCCCTCAGCAGAAGGGGGAAATCAGGCTTCTAGGACCCTATGAGATTTATTCATTTCATGGTGCTCCGTTACGTTCTATCACTAGACTGTGCGCCAGGCAACATTAGGACCAGGCTGCCCCACCCCATCTTACAGGTGAGGAAATTCTAGTGCAGAAGTCACAGCGCCAGCAAATGAGGGAGATGGGGCTGAACCCAGTCTCCCCTCTACAAACCCCCTCACTTGTTATTTTTTGCTGCTCTGATCAGAACTTGAGCTCCTGACTATCCCACTGTACTAGCAGCCCATCAGCCCCAGAGCTCCCAGAGGCCCTGTCTTCTCCTCCACAAGGAAAGAAAAGTTCTGTCTACAACCACTACTGCATGCACTCAACTAGAGATGACTTAAGAGAGGAACTCTCTCTGGGCTGCCCCAAGGGAGCTGTTCCTCTGTTAAACAGGTCTGGCAAAGTGTCGCTGCAAGGCCAGGCACCAGTCCCCCGTCCCGTGGTTGCCAGTCCTTGCCCAGTACCTCTGTCGTAGTATATACTCATGTCCACGTCCCAGTCATCGGCTGTCTGTTCATCGAAGTCTGTAGGGATAGAAAAGCATCCAGAAGAGTACCGTAAGGATCTTCAGTTCTGCTGAGAGCTAACCTAGAGTTAAGACATATGTTCTACAACTTGGGACTTTTGTTTGGCTCACTCCCCAAATGCCCACATCAGCTGGGGCTGGCCTGAGCCAAAGCTGGGAGCCTGGAACATAATCCAGGTCTCTCATGTGATTGGCAGGAACCCAATTACTTGAGCCAGCACCACTGTTTCCCAGGGTCCACACTGTCAGGAAGCTAGAGACAGATGCCAGAGCTGGGAACAATGATGAGGCTGGAACTCATCTTCTCTCCATCCCACTGATAACCCACTCCCAGAAAGGAAGACTGGTCTCAGGGTAAGCTGATCCCTGGCCTTCTGTCTGAGCTTACCACCAGGGATCTGCCATGCAGAAGAGGGGACCCCAAGAGAATGCAGAAGCGATGGCCCCTGCCCTTGCCTGGGCACTGGTTTTACCTCCTTCTTCTTCCTGCCAGAACTGGGCGTCGGTGTAGAACACCAGGCCGGAGCCACCCTTCTCCCACTTCAGCTCGATCTCCTCCTCGAAGAGCCGCTCGGTGGTTCGCTCCTGCCTCGTCACATCCTCGTGCAGTGCTTCGTGCCGCTCCCACTCCTCACCCCGGTCATCGTCCTGGGAGAAGGAGGGGAGGTGACCCGCCTGCTCCCGTGCGAGATGTGCGTGGGAGTGGGCCCTCACCTCCATCCCTTCCGATTTCTCCAAGCAGTAGCAGGAGTTTGGCCCTTGAAGCCTTGGCCAACACACCTCTCGTTCCCCTCTTTCTTCCCCTTCCCCCACAAGCCTGATTCACTCTTGGCTCTGTGTGTTTGGTCATGGGGTTCCCCATGCCTGAAATGTCTACCCTCCCCTCCAACAGCCTCTTCTCCAGATGTCCCTTGGGTCCTAACAGCTGCACAGAGCCCTCCCGAACAGGTGCCTCGCCAATCTCAGTGCTAATCAACACATCCAGTTTAGGCCTTTATACATGTCCCAAGAAAGAAGGACAAGAACTAACACTGTGTGGCTTCTGTGTCAAACCCTTCAGTCACCCCAGCACCCTGTGAGATGAGGACCGTTACTCCCATTTTCCAGATGAGCTGAGGTTCCGGAGTCAAGTGACTTGCCCGAAACATTAGACCGGAGAGCAGAGCTGGTGTGCAAACCAAATCGCCACCCACGCAGCCTTTCCAGAAGCTGCTTCTCTCCCTTTGGGGAAACATGAGCTTCCTGAGGGCAGGAAATGGGTCTTAGAATGCTTTTGAACAAAATCTTACACTAGCCCCTGGCTTACAACTGTGGTTGGACTTGTGGAAAGACAGGCTGACTGCTGGAGTGAAACCCTGGGGGCCCCTGTCCCAGGTAGACCCCAGGAGGCTGCAGCAGCGGCTGACACCGTCAGGATGGTAGCACCTCAAGGACGTGGTCCAGCTGTACTAACGACGCTGGGCTGCGAAAGCATGGGTCACTTACTTTTTTTTTATTTTTAAAGATTTATTTATTTAAAGAGTTATATATAGACAGAGAGCTTCCATCCACTGGTTCACTTCCCAGATGGCTGCAATGGCCAGGGCTGGGGCAGGTCAAAGCCAGGAGCCAGGAGCTTCAGCCGGGCCTCCCACATGGGTGGCAGGGGCCCAAACACTTAGATCATCTTCTGCTGCTTCTTCCCAGGCAATTAGCAGGGAGATGGATCAGGAGTGCAGCAGCTGGGACTCCACCCAGTGCCCATACTGGGTGCAGGCAGGGGCTTTATCCACTGTGCCACAACGCTGGCCCCAGGTGAATTACTTTTCACCCAGAATAGACACTATAAAAAATTCCTAACTAATCCCACATCACTTGATTTTATGGATGGACAACCAGGCTTGGAGAAGGCAGTCAAAGACTTGTCCATTCGCTGACAAAGTCAGAGCAGAGGCTGGTGTTCAATCTGCTGGTTCAAGGTCAGAAAGTAGAAGTGACTTCCAGCCACAGGGTGGAAGCCCACGGAGGTTAGAGAAGCAGGGGGTGGAGGGGTTCACATCCCAGCGCTGTCTCTACTTAGATGACCTTAGGCAAGTCACTGTGCCTCTCTTGGCCGGTACGTTTTCATTTGTGAAAAGCTCTTCTATTCCTTCTGAGGAAATGAAAAGATGACCCACTGAGAAATCTAACTAGGGGCTGGCACCTTGGCGCAGCGAGTTAAAGCCCTGGCCTGCAACCCCAGCATCCCATATGGGCACCAGTTCAAGTTCTGGCTGCTCCACTTCCAATCCAGCTCCCAGCTAACGCACCTGGGAAAACAGCAGAGGATGGCTCAAGTGCATGGGCCCTGCACCCATGTGCAAGACCTGGAAGAAAGTCCTGGGTCCCGGGTCCTGGTTTTAGCCTGGCCCAGCCCCCGTCACTGTGGCCCGGTAGGTAGTAAACCAGCAGATGGAAAACCTCTCTCTCTCTCTCTCTCTCTCTCTCTCTCTCTCTCTCTGTCTCTCTCTCTCTGTCTCTGTCTCTGTCTCTCTCCATAACCCTGCCTTTCAAATAAAATCTTCAAAAGAAGAATCCTCCAACTGATGCTCTGGACGTTCCCACTACAGAAGTGCACACACGCACCTGCGGCTTCAGTCAGCGTCCGCGAGGCCTCCTGCTCCCTGGAGCCCTCCCAAGGACCCCGGGTTAGGAGCCCTGTAATACACAGCTGAGGCATGGTGTTGCCAACAGTGCCAGCAAGAACAGGGCTGCAGGCGTACTCACGTCTTCTGAGTGCGGCTCCTCCTCCTCCTGCTCCTCCCCTTCCTCCTCAGGCCCTCCGCAGGGGCTGGCTGGCACTTCGAGGCTGGTTCCCTGCGGTATCTCCTCACCCTCAGCTGTGTACACAAGCTCTTCCCGCTCCACGGTCTCCGAGTCCTCGTACTTGAAGGGCACGTTGCCGTAGCGTCGAGAGGAGCCCGTCTTGGGGAACTGGAGCTGCAGCTGGGTGATGATCCGAGGGGGCAGGCGGCAGGCCCTGATCAACTCCAGGAAGACCCGCAGGGGAGTGCCTACGTTGCCATTGGGCATCAGCACCGGTGGGTTCAACTCTGGCAGCTGCCTCAGGTCGGCCAGGGTGAAGGCTTCACTGTCAGTCTTCCGCCTCTGCAGCTCCTTCCGGGTCTTAAAGGGAAAGGAGCCCAAACCTTGGGTGGAGAGAGAAGGGTGGATCTCGGAACCCAGAAGCTTCCAGAACACATGAGGCAGAGATCTGTCGAGGCTTAATGCCATTAGCCCAATGCTGCTCCTTCCTCCCTTCCTGGCCAGAAGCACCTACTAACCATGCCACTTGTCATCGTCTTGGCTGGGCACATGAGCTTGCTCCAGATCTCGTTCCCGCTGACCCTCTTGACTTTCAGCTGCACCGACTCCCACTCCATCCCCCTGTGCCCCCTTTCACCAGCTTTCACATCTCAGTGTCTTTGCAAATGCATTTACCTGAACACCATTCTTTCCCACAAACTCAAGATCCAGATGAAAAGCCACACTTCCTGATCTCTCAAGAAAGCCAGTGTCTGCCACCGGAAGGAAGACCTTTCTCTCTGTCTCTCCCTCTCACTGTCTGTAACTCTACCTCTCAAATAAATAAGTAAAATCTTTAAACTACACAAAACAAAAAACCTTTGTGGCCCTGGGCAGGCCTCTGCCCCCCACCCCCACCCCCCCGGTTCACCAAGGTATGTGTATCCCCATTGCAAGCTCTCTTTCCCTCCTGAATAAACTCTTTGGAGAAGAGTTTTGGGTTGACAGAAACCTGTGGCCCTCCTGTGTCATTGCAAAACCAACCCCTTAGATAGAGCAAAGGGTCTCAGAAGGAACCAGATAAACTGAAAAATTAAAGATCATCCGAATAGGCCTCTCTTTGTTTTTTTCTCTCCGCATTAAATTAAGGTGCAGGTTGGACCCTAAGCTCTATCCGGAATCCATCCAAACTCCGAAAGAGCGGGAACAAGAGGCCCGACTTAACCCTCACTGCCCCCAGGAGAAGCGCCTCTGTTCTAGCGCCCATGGATGCAGCTTATCATCTTTCTCGTACCTGATGCCTCAGTAGGTAGTCGAAGTCTGCGGATGAGACAGCGACCCGGCAGCCAAGTGCCCTGGGAATCCAGCCACCGGCGGCCCGAGTACATGCGGAGAAATCGCTGGGCTTGCGTCAGTCCTCGTACCGAGATCACGCAGCAGCAGGTGCGGGTCGAGACAGCGCCGGCATCGGTGGCCGAAGTCTCGGCGAGAGCTGGACCCTCAGCAGCACGGCCGGCGGTAGTCGGGGCGGAGTCGGGAGCGGCGTGGGGAGGGGCGCGCTCAGGCCGATGCCGGTAGTGGAAACAGAGAAAGCCTCCGCCGCGCTGCTCTCGGAACTGGCTAAAGTAGCTCCGTAGCTGGGCCGAGCGCAACCCCGGGGGAATACCGCTCACGACCAGGTAAACTGCTGCCTCTTCCTCCGCCTCGCTGGGCGCCGCCATCTTGGACTGTCACATGATCGCCTGTAACCAAGTCTCGCGAGAGTATCCCGCGCTGCACTCGGCGTCTACGTCATGAGGTTGTGGACCTGGGATTAATGTATATGCAGGTTGTGGTTGGTGAACGATCCCGAGCTGGCCAAGGCCAGGGGAAGTCTTGAGTCTCTTTCCCACAGAGGGAAGCCTGTGATGAAGGAATCGCTTTCGTCAAGTTCTCGCGAGGGTCAGAAGGACGCCTCCGGGAGTGCTCATTTTAAGATACTTAGTTTTTGTTTTAAGATTTTATTTATTTGAGAGGTAGAGAGGTTTTCCACCCGCTGGTTCACTCCCCAGATGGCCTCAACAGCCGGAGCTGAGCCCATCCAGAGTCAAGAGCCAGGAGCTTCTTCCAGGTCTCCAACATGGATGCAGGGGTCCAAGGACTTGGGCTGTCCTCTCTTGCTTTCCCAGACCAAAGCAGAGAACTGGATGGGAAGAGGAGCAGCCGGACACAAACTGGCGCCCATATGGGATTCCGGTGCCGCAGGCGGAGGCTTAGCCCACTATGCCACAGCCCCGGCTCCAAGACTTAGTTTTTGTGGATCTGTTAATTCTCATTTGTCTTCCTCAACTCAGAACCGTTTCAGTCGTTTGTTTATTCCTCCAAAACATATTGAACTCACAAATCTGTAAGAAAATTGAACAACCCAACAGAAAAACGGGGCTAGGCATCTTTACTGAGGAGGGTATGCCCACTCTGAGTTAACAGTGAAAGATGCTCAATCTCATTAAGGAAGGAAATGCAAGGAGTGGAGCATCACTTCTGCCACGTGGGAGGATCCTTAAAAGCTTCACCGCGTGGATTAGCCCAGTGGTGAAGATGCTTGTACCTGGTGTTGGAGTGCTGGGGGACTCTGGGCCCTGAGTTCAGCATTCCTGTTAATGCAGACCCCGGGAGCCAGCATGAAGGCTTAAGTGGTAGGGTCTCTGCCAACCACGGGGGAGACCTACATTAAGTTCTTAGCTCCAGCCACTGCATGCATTTGAGAGTAAATCAACAACGGATGAGATATTCTCTCTCTCTCTCTCCCTCTCTCCCTCTCTTGCTCCTATTTCATAATAAAAAATATAAAAAATAAACTGTCAGTGTTGGTGCTGTGGTGCAGTGGGTCAAGGCCACTGCCTGCAGTGCCTGCATTCGAGTCCTGGCTGCTCCACTTCTGATCCAGCTCTCTGCTGTGGCCTGGGAAAGCAGTGAAAGATGGAGCAAGTGCTTGGGCCCCTGCACCCACGTGGGAAATGTGGAAGAAGCTCCTGGCTCCTGGATTTGAATTGGCCAAGCTCTGGCTGTTGGAGCCACTTGGGGAGTGAACTAGCTAATGGAAGCCTTCTCTCTCTGCCTCTGCTTCTCTGTAACTCTGTCTTTCAAACAAATAAATAAATCTTTTTAAAAAATTCTTGCAGGTGTTTGTCAGGTGTATTGGCAATATTGACCTTGACCCAAGCCCTGTGGACCTGGAAGACAGAGAAGGTTGAACAATTTCTCCACCCTCTTGTGTTCTAGAACATGGCTTACCGCAAAGAATCGCCATGTGTGACTTAGACAAGGTGCGCAATGCCTCTGTTCTTAACCCAGCACTGGGCTGGACACAGACTTCCTGCTAGTTCTCCTGGAGGGCAGCCAGTGGTGGCCCAAGTATTTAGGCTCCTGCCACCTAAATGAGAGACTGGATAGAGTTGCTGGCCCCTGGCTTCTGCCTGGCCCAGCCCTGGCTGTTGGGAGCATTTGGGGAGTAAACCAATGGATGGAGGACCCCTGTCTCTCCCTCTCTCTCTGCCACTCTGCTTTTCAAATAAACAAATCCAGATAAATAAATAGGGCTATCTGTTTAAAAGTAAAACAAGAGAGCCGGCGCTGCGGCTCACTAGGCTAATCCTTCGCCTTGCAGCGCCGGCACACCGGGTTCTAGTCCTGGTCGGGGCGCCAGATTCTGTCCCGGTTGCCCCTCTTCCAGGCCAGCTCTCTGCTGTGGCCAGGGAATGCAGTGGAGGATGGCCCAGTCCTTGGGCCCTGCACCCCATGGGAGACCAAGATAAGTACCTGGCTCCTGCCATCGGATCAGCGGCCATTGGAGGGTGAACCAATGGCAAAGGAAGACCTTTCTCTCTGTCTCTCTCTCTCACTGTCCACTCTGCCTGTCAAAAAAAAAAAAAAAAAAAAAAGTAAAACAAGAAAGAATAAAAAATATGCCCTCATGGCAAGTTTCAAAGTGTTATACCTCCTGCATTGATAGCAACAAGGTGAACATGATCGGAATCTGGAACATGATCTGTTTCCTCCATGACTACTACAGTAGGGAGAAGGTGACTGCCTTTATAAATCTGGTCCCTCTCTTGAGCAGCTTTCCATCGGCCTCCTGCTCTTCTTCTTCTTCTTTTTTTTTTTTTAAGATTTATTTATTCATTTGAAAGTCAGAGTTACACAGAGAGAAGGAGAGGCAGAGAGAGAAAGTGAGAGAGGTCTTCCATCCACTCGTTCACTCCCAAGTTGGCCACAATGGCCAGTGCTGCGCCGATCCAAAGCCAGGATCCAGGAACCCCTTCTGGGTCTCCCACATGGTGCAGGGGCCCAAGGACCCAGGCCATCCTCCACTGCCTTTCCAGGGCACAGCAGAGAGCTGGATTGGAAGTGGAGCAGCCGGGACCGGAAATGGTGCCCATATGGGATGCCGGCACTGTAGGCAGTGGCTTTACCAGCTATGCCACAGCACCGTCCCCATTCTTCTTCTTCTTTTTTTTTTTAAATTCTTTTATATATTTAATTTTTAAAAATTTATTTTAGGGGGTCCAGTGCTGTGGCACAGCTAGTTAAAGCCCCAGTCTGCAGCGCCAGCATCCATGTGGACACCAGTTCAAGTCCCGGCTGCTCCATTTCCAATCCAGCTCCCTGCTAATGTGCCTGGGAAAGCAGTGAAAGATGGCCCAAATGCTTGGGTCTCTGCACCCATGTGGGAGACAAGGGGGAAACTTCTGGCTTCAGATTGGCTCAGCTCCTGCTGTTTTGGCCATTTGGGAAGTAAGCCAGTGGATGGAAGATCTCTCTCTCTCTCTCTCTCTCTCTCTCTCTCTCTCTTCTCTCTGTGTCTGTAACCCTGACTTTCAAATAAATAGATATATAATTTTTTTGACAGGCAGAGTGGACAGTGAGAGAGAGAGAGACAAAGGGGAAAGCTTGCTTGTGCGGGGTCCATGCGTGCTATGCCCCTCATGGTTCCTCAGAGCAGGCCTGGGGATGGCCTAGCCCCTCCCTCGCCTCCCTGGCTCCAGTCTGGGCAGTTTGCTGTGGGGCCCCCAGGCGCACCGTGCCTATCCGAAGGCAGGAGCCAGGTACTTATCTTGGTCTCCCATGGGGTGCAGGGCCCAAGGACTGGGCCATCCTCCACTGCACTCCCTGGCCACAGCAGAGAGCTGGCCTGGAAGAGGGGCAACCGGGACAGAATCCGGTGCCCCAACCAGGACTAGAACCCAGTGTACCAGCGCCGCAAGGCGGAGCATTAGCCTAGTGAGCCGTGGTGCCAGCCGATATATAATTTTTTAAAGATTAATTTTATTTATTTGAAAGGTAGAGCTGGAGAAAGAGAGTGGGAGAGAGAGAGAGAGCAAGAGAGCACTTCCATTCACTGTTTCAGTCCCCAGATGGCTACAATGGCTGTTGCTGGTCCAGGCCGAAGCCAGGAACCTGGAAATCCATTTGGGCTTCCACATGGATAGCAGGGACCCAAGCACTTGATCCATCTTCCTCTGGAAGTGGAGCAGCTGGGACTTGAACTGGTACTCATATGGGATGCTAGCACCATAAGGCTACAGCTTAACTCACTGCACCATAACACTGAACCCAAGACTTTATTATCACTCTCCTTTCATCTTATAGTGGGGTGGTGAGGAGAAAGGCTCTGGTCCCCATTATTTATTCCCAGTTGATCATCTCTTTTTTTTCTTCATGAAAACACATGTCTGTGGTCTCTTGAAACACCTGTAACTGGCCCCCAGGTGGTCACCCACCTGGGGTGGAAGTTAGGGGAAATCACCTCCAGGAACGGAGGAGAAATCCCAGCCCTTGTTTGGGGAAAAAGCCAATTGGCCCTTGGATGGCCACAGAGCCAACAGAAAGGGCAGGGAAGGGCGAGACCCTGAGTGCAGCCCCCTCCCACTCATGAGGGCCCCTAGTCTACAGCCTGGAGTGGGGTGGGCCAGAGGCAGGCTGCACCCCCAGCAGGAAGATGGCAGACAAAGTGTCCTCCCCTCCTTGCCCCACAGGAGCTTGCTGTCTGCCTGCATCCCTTTCTTGCCTCCCTCCTGCCAGTGCCCTCCGGGGAGAGGCACCGAGGGCTGCTGACAGGGGAGCTGGCTCCAGCCCTGCCCCGCGGAGGCCCTGGCAGTGGCCCGCCCTGTAAGTATGGCTTTGGTCTCTGCACTGGCGTGGATGGCTCAGCTCTCTGGCAGCAGAAGGCAACCGAGGCAGCTCGGGGCAGCCACGGCTTCCCCTCTGCTATGAGCTGGCTGGGCTATGTGGAAACCTGGGCTGTCAGAAGCACAAGAGAGGAACTGGGAGACACCGGACAGCCTCGGGGATGGTCTCTGAGCCTCGTAAAGCCTCCTTAAACACCCAGGAGGAAGGGGAGGCTTGGACGGGGGGCTGCCTCTCTCGAGCGCAGCCCCCACCATGCTGTGTCCTCACTGAAGGCCTGACCACCCCCAAGGAGAAGGGCCAGGAGGAGAGGCCAGGGGGCCCCACAGCAAACTGCCCAGACTCGAGCCAGGGAGGCGAGGGAGGGGCTAGGCCATCCCCAGGCCTGCTCTGAGGAACCATGAGGGGCCTAGCACACACGGACCCCGCACAAGCAAGCTGGGGGCAGACACACACGCTAGCCAGGCGTTTCCACAGCAGGTTCCTGTAGCACCTTTGGTGAAGAACTGCAAAAACCTGGAATTCTTCAGGAATCTGTGTGTCATGCTGAACAGGGGCCATGCACACCCTGCAGGGGTCCAGCTTTAGTCTACGTGCTGCCGACGTGAGCAGAATCTCTGACTGTTCAGCTAGCTCGGTGTCGAAGAACGTGAATGCAGATGATAGGAGTTCAAATCTTGACTCTGCCACTCAGTAACTGTGTGACCTTGAACACGTGACGTAACCTGTCTTCCCCTTGGTATTTTCTTTCTAAAATGGAGTGCATCGTAGCACTTCCAGCACAGTGCTGTTGTCAGAGTAAATAGCACAATCCATGTAACACGTTCCGAGCACAGCTTTTTTTTTTATTTTTTTTATTTTTATTTTTTTTTATTTATTTATTTTTTGACAGGCAGAGTGGACAGTGAGAGAGAGAGACAGAGAGAAAGGTCTTCCTTTGCCGTTGGTTCACCCTCCAATGGCCGCCGCGGCCGGCGCGCTGCGGCCGGCACACCGCGCTGATCCGATGGCAGGAGCCAGGAGCCAGGTGCTTTTCCTGGTCTCCCATGGGGTGCAGGGCCCAAGCACCTGGGCCATCCTCCACTGCACTCCCTGGCCACAGCAGAGAGCTGGCCTGGAAGAGGGGCAACCGGGACAGAATCCGGTGCCCCGACCGGGACTAGAACCCGGTGTGCTGGCGCCGCTAGGCGGAGGATTAGCCTAGTGAGCCGCGGCGCCGGCCCCACGTTCCGAGCACAGCTTTTAATATATGTTACCCGGTGCTTGTGACACCTGCATCCCATAGCAGAGCGCTGTTCATGTCCCAGCTGCACCACTTCCTGTCCAGCTTCCTGCTAATGGGCTTGGGAAGGCAGCGGAGAATGGCCCAAGTGCTTGGGCCCTTGCCTCCCACGTGGGAACCCAGGATGGAGTTCTGGGCTCTTGGCTTCAGAACACAGAGATTCCTGAAGCATTCTAGATTTTTGCAGATTTCCTGGCTTCAGCCTGTCCTAGACCTGGCTGTTGTAGCCTTTGGGGAATGAACCAGCGGATGGAAAGTCAGTCAGTCTTCCTCTATCTCTCTTCCTCTCTCTGTTGCTCTACCTTTCAAATAAATACATCTTAAATGTTAGCTGGTTGTGGGTTAGTAGCTACACACAGTGAGCAGCCCAGTCTGGGGTTCCTCTGGCCATGCCTTGCCCCGAGATACCCTTCTTAACCCCGTTTCCCCTGAGCCTCGTCCTTGTCACCTGCAGCACTTTCATGAGGATGCCCCTTTCTCTGCTGTCTTCAGGCCCATCCCCTGCTGTCCCGGGCCCTGCATGCAGTCAGCTTAGCATCTCTGGCTCTGTGACACCTCTGTGCTCCGCCAGTTTTGTTCCTGCTGTCTTGGTTTGCCTAGCAACCTTCACTCATTCTCTGTAGTCAAGCCAGTGCAACACGCACCTGCAGACAGGTTTAGTCCCTGTGTTGTCATCGCTGCCTGCTGTGTGTTCCTCTATCACAGTTCAGGTCACTCGATGTTACAGTTCCTGCTGTGTTCTCCTCAGCCATAGACAGGAGGTCCCACGGGGGCAGGGGCTGGTGTCTTCTTTATTCCGTGCCCCAACCATCAACGTCTAGTGTGGGGTTCGGTTTAAGCAGACAGCGAGAGCTGCCGAGGCAGGGAGCGGAGGCTGGTGTGGCCGTTTCTGCTGGCATCAAGGACAGGGTGAGTCAGTGCAGGGGCAGCGCGCAGCTAATGAAGATCGAGATAATGATGGCAATAAAAGGGTATCCTGGACTGCCCTGGAGCCATGGCTGCTCTCCTGCTTTCCAGTGAGTCACCCCTGGCTGGGCCTGAGGACAGCGGTCATGCCTGAGGGGTGGCTGGGCTGGCTCCAGACAGCCTGACCCTGGCCATCACTCGCTCCAGTCTGCACTGGTGGCAAGGACGTGGCCTCCAGAACCACACAGGTCTGAGCTCAAATCTCAGCACAGATGGCGATAGACCCAGATCTGGAGTAAGTGCTTCTTGGTTTGGGCCTATTTCCTCTTCCTCCTTCCCTGGAAATGAGACACACGTCCATTGTGTCCCAGGATGTGACACTGGAGGCAGAGCCTCCACCTCCAGGAAGTCTGCCATCTGTTTGAAAGAGCATAGTACCCTTGTTTGGTTTCGTTGTACCATAATGTCTCTGAGCTTCTCCCATGTTTGTCTTTGTGTCCCATGCCCAAGGCTAGGAGGCAGGGTGCGGGGAAGGACTTGAGAGATGAAAACAAGAAATGACTCCCCAGCCAGGTAGAAAGGCAGGGGAGAAACTGGAAAAGGAGAGGTACAAAGGGAAGCTCCTTGGATGATGGGAAGATTAAAGGAGTTGAAGGTGAAAGGCTGGGAGCTGGGGGTAGGGGTGGGGAGTCGGGGGCAACAGGGAGAGGACAGCTTCCTGATGACTGGTCAGGGCTGGAGGAGGGGCGTGGGCAGCGAGAGGCAGGAAGGGTTCAGAGGCTCCACAGTTAACAGAAGCCGTCGGGAAAAAGGCTTCAGAGATGCCGGACGGCCCCAGACCCCTGACTCTGCTGAATTTGGGTCCTGTGACTTCCAGTGGCTTTGTGTGTCAGCAAGGACTGGGGAGGGGAGGGCAGGCCTGGGGCTTGGCGGGAAGCAGGAGCGGGGGTGATGCAGGGCTTGTTCTTTTTGGGGATTGCATTAGGTTCTGGCTGGGCTGGGGGTGGATTTCCGGGTCACCATGGGTAAAAGGGGCTATTGGTTAGATGAGGCCCTCAGATGCCTGGAAGAGCAGCTTGGTCTGGACTTGCGGGCTCTAGGCAGGCCCTGAAGATCTGCAAACTCTGGGGGCCACCTTTCCCTTCTCTGCGAAGCTGGAGTGTGCTCGGCCTGGGGTGCGTAGCTGCCCGGCGTGGGGGCCCGTGTCTGCTGTGAATGTGTTTGGGGCTCCTGTGTGTTTCCCAGTGAGTGTGTGTGTAGGCAGATGGAGGCTCAGTGTCATGGGCCTGCTGGGGTGGGTCTGAGTTGTACGTCTTGGGGTGTGTGTGTGTGTGTGTGTGTGTAGCAGAGCTGCGGGGCTGAGTTACGTGGGTCTTGGTTGTGTGGTTGGAGCTCTGTGCTTCTGTGTCTTTCTGGTGCCTGACTTGTGTGTGTGTGTATGTGGGGTGCTGGGTAAGGGACGGGGTGCTGCTGCTTGCTGCTGGCACTGGGCACCCCTACAGGCAACTTCGGCTGTGGTCCCAGCAGGAGGCCCTAGAGAAAGGCCTGGATGATGACCCCCAGGCTGCTGTCCCCAAGTGAATGACCTCTCACTGGGCAATAATTAACAGCCCCCGTGAGAAGAATCCAAACTGTGGTGGTGATGGGGGCGGGGCCTGGCAGCCTCATTGCTGGGGAAAGGAGGCCTGGAAGTCCCGCGGGCGAGGGTGTTGTCATCGCTCCCTCCTGTCCACCCTTCAGGTCAGTCACCCTGACCCCGGGGAGAGTGGGTTCAAATATTTAACGAACGATGAGGCACAGACACTGGCTGATCGGAACAGCCCCAAGCCCGGCTCTGAATGAAGCAGTGCAGAGGCCATGGCTATGGCACGCGTTGGCTCTTGGGTTAACAGATAATGGGAGAGGGGCGGTGCGAGGGCACTCAGGGAGCTACAGGTGGTGGCCCTGAACCAACTGTTGCGGAAGTGTTTCAGACTCCAACAACAGATGAGGCCACACCATCGTGAGCAGCGGAACCTTGGCCTGCCCTGGCCTCCAAGTAGCTGCCAGGCCAGCCCCGGGTGCCATTGCCCTCTCCTGTTGGGAAATAACGGACCCCCCTGTGCTACCAGCTGCAGGAATGGCCAAGTGACGGGTCCCAAGCTGCAGACATTGCAGTCACCTGGTCTGTTTCAACTTGGGAACAGGCTGCTTCCTGACCGGCTCTGATCCAACTTTCCCTGAGAGAGAGGGAGTCTGCAGGGCTCGGGCGCTGAGAGACGGGTTAGTGGAAGGCATGGGACAGGGAGAAGAGCCTTCTCGCTCCAAGGATAAAGGCAAGGAGGTGACATTGTGTGCTGAGAACTCCCCCACATGCAAAATGAGTCTCATCTCAGAGATGAAATCGCCATCCCAGCCAGAACAACTCACACCCCCGTTTCCTGAGGCCTGGCTCCTGTGCCCCTTACGACCCCTGCCCTCCTCTGATAGGAGCAGGTGGGCCCCGGAGGTGAGACAGTCCCTGTCGTGTGCCCAAAACACAGTGGCAGGCTTGGAGAGTGTCACACCTTTTATTACAAAAACCAATAACTTAAATTCAGTTCTGTACAAAGCCAGCAGGACTCCCCCGGCCCAAAGAGCAGCTTCAGTCCTTTGCCATCAGCAGGAGGGGACAGGAGTCTGGGCGCAGAGCCTCTGGAGACCACAGAGGGCCTGCCAGACAGCTGGAGCGCCACGTCCATGCCAAGGAAGTCCCAGTCCGGAGGTGGCTGAGAGAGGGGCTGTGCAGGAGCAGCGGGGCACCCCTGGGGACAGGCAGGCTGAAGTGGCATGGCCAGCGTCTGCACAGGCTATGGCTGACCCCTGCCTGGGCCACAGCATGTCACCTCAGCAGGAGCATGTCTTCCAGGAGGCCGGCGATGTCCAGGTCTCCAATGATGGGGCGGAAGAAGAGGTCCCCGAGCAGACCGGCCGGAATGGACTTGAGGGTGGAGGCCGTGAGAAGGACTCGGGCCAAGCGGCCTTGGCCTGCTGAGCACCAGGGCTCCAGGGCTTCACGCAGCGCCCAGTGGGCCTCCTGTTGCAAGTGCCCGATATGGGAGGTGGCCTGGAGGCCTGGCACGCCTGTGGGCAGAGAGGACGGACAGGTCTGGTAAGCACCCTCTCCCCGCCACCAGCAGGCATCACCTGCCTCCTCGGCTCAGCCTTCAAGGCTCCGCTACTACCTCCTCCATCGATTTCTTTTTTTTTTTTTTTTTTTTTTTTTTATTTTTTGACAGGCAGAGTGGACAGTGAGAGAGAGAGAGACAGAGAGAAAGGTCTTCCTTTGCCATTGGTTCACCCTCCAATGGCCGCTGCGGCCTGCGCGCTGCGGCCGGCGCACCGCGCTGATCCGATGGCAGGAGCCAGGAGCCAGGTGCTTTTCCTGGTCTCCCATGGGGTGCAGGGCCCAAGCACCTGGGCCATCCTCCACTGCACTCCCTGGCCACAGCAGAGAGCTGGCCTGGAAGAGGGGCAACCGGGACAGAATCCGGCGCCCCGACCGGGACTAGAACCCGGTGTGCCGGCGCCGCAAGGCGGAGGATTAGCCTAGTGAGCCGCGGCGCCGGCCTCCATCGATTTCTTTATCACTTTATTTATCTATCCATCGACAGCGAGGCCATATAAGGTAAGGGTTAAGGACCGGGCTGCCTGGATTGGATTTCTGGCACCATCATTGATGACTGAGTGACCTTGGGCAGGGTGCTTAATCTCTGTGCCTCAGTTTCTTTATCTGTATAGTGGAGATGATAATGACCGCACCTGTCTCCAAGACTTGCCGTGAGGGTTAAAGGAGTTAGCGCATCTAAAGGTCCGTATGGTAACCACACCATGAGGTTCTGCTGCGGGGAGGGCAGTCCGTGGGCACAAGGACCTTCTGGCATGGCACGCTTTCCTCAGCTGCCCCCAGATTACAAAGGACACCATCTCCATCTCTATCTGTAGCCCTCCCCGCTGAGTTGCCTCCCCCGCACCTCCTTCATTCTCCACCCCACCCCACCCCATCCCCCCCGCCATGGGAACTTTCTGACCCCACACGGGAGTTTAGCCTTCAAAGCTTCGCCACGCCACCTGCCCTTGAGAGCGTGCTGAGACGCGGCTGTGTCAGCCGCCCTCCCCTCAAAGGGTCAGGGGGCCCGGCCCGGCCCGAGTTCTCACGCCTGCTCTGCTCCCACCTGCTAGCCACTCAGCCCCTCGTGTGAGATGGCCCTGTGGGACCCAGTAGTATAATAGATACTGAGCCCTCGGAGGGTGCCCCGTGCCCCCTCCCAGCTGCGGCCCCACCCAGAAGTGTCTGGAAGCTCACCAGGGTTGAAGAGGATGGTTCCTTTCAGGTAGGCGTATTCCTTGGGGCCCAGCTCCAGGCTCCAGAAGGACTCCAGGCAGCACTGCAGCCATTGCACGGCAGCCAGCGAGGGCTGCGGCCTGTCGGGGAGCTGGCCACTGCTGGCCCCACAGCTGGGCTCCTCCAGCAGGATCTTCTTGAGTATGCTGGGCACCGGGGCTTCAGCCACCTCGAAGGTCACCATGTCTTGGGCCAAACCCAGCAGAAAGAGGGAGCCCCAGCCGCCACGCAGCAGCCGCCGCTGATCCTCGGGCGGCAGGCGGCCGAAGGACGGAAGGTTCCGGAGGAAGGCCACTGTTTTGGCCAGAACGTCCAGGGCCTCCCGGCAGGTGCGATGAGGGCTGCAGAGCCGGACGGGCCGATGCTCCCTGCACAGGCAGTGGCTGCGTGATGGAGGGAGAGAGGGCCTGGCCCTGAGACTGGGGCTCAGCAGTGCATATAGAATGGTCGGGCGGCCTGCGGCGGCCTGGCACGGGCAGGCCCCTGGTTGGCTGGAGCTCATGGTCACGGCTCCACTCCTACTGCCTCCCTGCTCTCTGCCCTCTGTGCTGTGCTGCGAGTGCTATTTATATCCCCAGTGGGCAGGAGGGAGGAATGGGCCAGCAACCTTGACTCCAGAAGTCATGTTCATTGAAACACACACACACACACACACACACACGCACACTGACCCTGGCAGGACTGATGGGGAAGTGGCGAGGGCGGGGCCGTTAGGAGCTCCACGTGGCGCTGATATCACTTCAGTCAATGAAGTAGCCAGTGCGGGGCACAGGGCCACCTGCCTGCTGACCGGTTGCTTCTTATCGGATGACTCAAGTGGATAAACAGGGTCATTAACCCAGGCTGTACCAGGGCACCAAGGCCTCCGGTGCACAATCAGCATGTGGCTGTGGCTGGTGTCCCTAAAGGTGCCTGCTCCTGCGTGTGCACAAGGCTAGTGCTCTTGCTAAGCCAGGAAGCCAGCCCTGGAGCTGGACGAGCCTTGAGTGCGAGGCCCAGCCTGGAAGTGCCTTATCACTAGCTTGTTTGCCTAACCTTGGGGCCCTGCTCGTGTTGTTGGTAAGAAACAGGCTGCGGGGAAGGGAGCCAGGACCCTGGTGGGGGGGTTGGGAGGACTTTGCCCACTGTGCTGTGTGGCCCCTCCTTTGATTCCAGTTCTGGGGGCCCTGCAGAAACCCAATGCTGCAGACTCCCCTGTCCCAGTTTTGGATACCTAGAGCTCCTGAAAGGTCATGGCTGCGGAAAAGTCCTTCCAGAATGAGCACAAACCACAGCTGCCTGTATTGAGCACTTGCTGGGGGCCAGGCCTCTTCCGATCCAATATTGAGAGCTAGTGTTGACTCCGGATTCTTCCTTTGTGAGACCCAAAGGGGTGACGTGACGTGTCCAAAGCCATCCCTCCAGGAAGGAATGGGACCCTGAGCTGCCTGACCCTAAAGTCCTGGCTCCTTCCTCGGGACGCACCGGCTCAACTGTGCAGCCAGGGCCTGAGTCCCCCAGAGTGGGGCCAGGCCTGCTTGTGATTGGGACAGAAACGGCGCTCTACTTCCACACGGCTCCTCCGTCCTGACATCCGTCTCAGACGGTAGCCAATGGGGCTAGAGAGAGAGAGAGTGAGGAGGTCTCTAGACCTTGCCCAGCCCACCCTGGCCAGCCACCTGCCATCATCCTCTGCTTCCCAGGGACCTCAGCAGGGACTTGAATTGGAAGTGTGCCAGGACTTAAACCAGGCACTCTGATACGGGATGCAGGTGTCCTAAGTGGTGGTTTAACGCCCTGTGCCACAACACCCTCCCTTCATTATCTATTTTGATGCCCAGATTGTCACAGATTTGGCCTTTGATAGCCCCCTCCTGATCTGCTCTCAGCATTCTTGGAACCTTCCTTTGTTTTCTGATATCAACCTCCCCAGTCCCTGGAATCAACCAGTTCATCAGAGAGCTCTGGATCAATCTCTTAGAGAATAACCCCATGATCGGGGGGGGGGGGGGGCTGGCAATCATTTTTAAAAAACTATTTTCTACAGTGAGAATAGAGAAGTGATTTTATCTTTCCTCTTGCATGGTTGATCAAAAAGTGTCTTTTTAAAATATTTATTTATTTATTTATTTATTATTTATTTAGAGATTTTCCATCTGCTGGTTCACTACCCAAATGGCCCCAATGGCTGGAGCTGGGTCAGGCAGAAGCCAGGAGCCTGGAATTCCAACCAGGTCTCCCACACTGATGGCAAGGACCCCAAGTACTTGGGCTATCTTCTGCTGCTTTCCTAGGTGCATTAGCAGGGAGATAGATAGGAAGTGGAGCAGCCAGGACTTGAACCAGCACTGGGTATAGGATACCAGGGTTGCAGGTGACAGCTTAACCCACTGTGCCACAATACCAGTCTTCAAATTTTTTATTCTTTTTTTTTTTTTTTGACAGTCATAGTTAGACAGAGAGAGACAGAGAGAAAGGTCTTCCTTCTGTTGGTTCACCCCCAAAATGGCTGTTACGGCTGGCGCCCTGTGCCGATCTGAAACCAGGAGCCAGGTGCTTCCTCCTGGTCTCCCATGCGGGTGCAGAGCCCAAGGACTTGGGCCATCCTCCACTGCCTTCTGGGCCACAGCAGAGAGCTGGACTGGAAGAGGAGCAGCCGGGACAGAATCCGGTGCCCCAACCGGGACTAGAACTCGGGGTGCCAGCGCTGCAGGCGGAGGATTAGCCTAGTGTGCCGTGGCGCCGGCCTCAAATTTTTTATTCTTGATAGGATACATAAAATAGGCCACTACACACAGTCACTAGCACCAGTACAGATCATAAGTTTGTAGCAGGATTTTTTTTTTTTTAATTTGAGAGAGAGGGAGGGAGAGAAGAAGAGGGAGAGAGAGAATGTGTGTAGTAGAAATTTTGATAAATTCTACTTTGTCTAATTTCTATTAACAATAAAATTATACACAGAGCATCTGTGATTATACATGCTTCAGATCCCTTATAGGAGGTAACATCCTTTTTGAGTTTATGTCAACATGAAAATGACAATTTATACATGTGGTGATTGAAAAAATCACACATGGTTTTGCTTCTTGCTCCATCACTATCCACACAGGTGTGGATGAGACCCTGCTCAGTGAGGGGTACAATGCACAGTGAGTGGTGGGGACGTTCCTGAAGTTCTTTCCACATCAGGATAGCGCACAAAGACTTAGCCATACCCACAAGCAACTGCCAGCCACCTCCCTGTATCCCACCACACCCCAGCTGAACATATCCCCAACACACTTGCCCTCAGCTGGATGCCCAAATCCCTGTGGCCTCTCTGGAAACTCCTGATTCAATGTGCAAGTAGCATGCAGGGGAAGCCACAGTAATCTTAACCAATTGTAGCTTTAAACTTTTTTAAAAAATTTATTTTTATTTATTTGAAAGACAGAGTTACAGAGAGAGGTAGAGCAAGAGTGAGAGCAAGAGCAAGAGCGAGAGAGAGAGAGGAGAGAGAGGTCTTCCGTTTGCTGATTCACTCCCCAAATGACTGCAACAGCTAGAGCTGAGCTGATCTGAAGCCAGGTACCAGGAGCTTCTTCCGGGTCTCACACGTGGGTGCAGGGGCCCAAGGACTTGTGCCATTCTCTACTGCTTTCCCAGGCCATAGCAGAGAGCTGGATTGGAAGTGGAGCAGCCAGGATTCAAACCAGCACTCATATGGGATGTCAGCACTGCAGGCCAGGGCTTTAACCTGCTGCACCACAGCACTGTCCCTGCTTGAAACTTTACTTTTGCAAATTAAAACGCAAAAAACATATGTATTTGATCCCCAAAGACATTGCTGGGGCCTCACCCCGTGCCTAGGATGAACCTTGCAAGTGTGGTCCCTGAACTTCAGGCTGGGTTAGCGCCACAGAAAATCTGCCCTTTGGGGTTGGCACTGTGGCACAGCAAGTTAAAGTCCAGGCCTGCAGCGCTGACATCCCATGTGGGTGCTGGTTCAAGTCTCGGCTGCTCCTCTTCAGATCCAGCTCTCTGCTATGGTCTAAGAAGGCAGTGGAAAATGGCCCAAGTTCTTGAGCCCCTACATTTGCATGGGAGACCCAGAAGAAGGTCCTGGTCCTGGCTTCGGACTGGCACAGCTCTGGCTGTTGCAGTCATCTGGGTAGTGAGCCAGTGGATGGAAGACCTCTCTCTCTGTCTCTACCTCTCTCTGTAACTCTTTCAAATAAATAAAATAAATCTTTTTCTTTTTTTTAAAGAAAACCTGCCCCTCCAGGCTTCAGTGAGGCTCAGTGCGTTAGGATACAAAGTATCTTGCACACAACAGGTGCTCCATAAAAGGTGGCTTTGTGGCTGCTACTGTTGCCTTCACCCTCATTTTCTGGAAGAAGTGAGCAGGAAGAGAGAGAGAAGGGAGATGGCCCCTGGAAGCTAGGTCTGCGCTGGAATCTAGGTCCCCGCATTGTCAGCGTTGAATTTTTTCACTGTAGGAAATTGGGTTTTCTTTCTTTTTAAACATTTTTATTTTATTTTTCGAGGAAGGGGGGAGAGAGCGTGTGCGAGCAAGCTCCCATCTGCTGGTTTACCCGCAACCCCAGCCAGCAGCAGGTCCTCAGTCTCCCACGTGGATGGCAAGAGCCCAACTACATTAGCCATCACTGCTGCCTCTGAGAGTCCACACGAGCAGGAAGATGGAACCAGGAGTCGGAGTTGGGAATTGAGCCCAGATATCTCGCGTGGGATGCAGGCGTCCTGAGCCCTGTCTTAACCGCTAGGCCAAACGCCTGCCCCTGGAAACTGAGTCCTGTGTGTGGTCAGTCCTAGAGCCTGCAGAAGGGCCCTGGCTGGGGTCTCTACAGCCCTGAGCCCGACTGGGACCATTTGCTGCGAGGCGAGGGTTTCTGTCTGGAAGACAGTCTGTCAGGAGCTCTCTGCCTGGGCCTTGGCCTGGCCCTGCCTCTGGGTACCCAAAATCAGATTGGAGCGACACAAGTCAGCTCTCAGAGACCACAGGCTGATGGAGGAGGTGAGTCCTGCTCTTGGGAGCAAACGCATGTGAATCCTCAGGAGTTCCTGTCTGAAGACAGCCCTGCTCTCTGTAGCTCCAGATCTGACAGGGGACCCGGGGCGCCCCCATCAGTATCAGGGGTAGGGGGTGATGCGAAAGCAGTGGCCGCCGGGAGGAAAAGTCCATGCCAGTGCCCTTCCAACTGTACAGCACTGCACGGTTCGCAAACGACATTCCTAGCAATTATCTCAGCTAGTCGCTGTGCAACAGCGAAGATAGCATCACCAGGCAGGGTCAACAATTGCTGCTATCACAAGAGCGGCAATAACTGCTCATCAGACAACTTCTGTGAAAATGCTTTCCACTCCCTGGACCACAGACACGTACTTCCTCCTACGTACGGAGGCCTTAGATTGACGGAGGGGACAGCTGGGAGTGCCTGGGCCTCACAAGGCCTGGATTAAGAACTGGAACTGGGGGGCCAGCTCTCTGCTTATGGCCTGGGAAAGCAGCAGAAGATGGTTCAAGTGCTTGAGCCCCTGCACCCGCATGGGAGTCCTGGAAGAAGCCCCCGGCTGCTGGCTTCGGATCCGCCCAGCTCCAGCTATTGTGGCCATTTGGGGAGTGAACCAGCTGATGGAAGACCTCTCTCTGTCTTCCTCTGCCTCTGTCTGTAACTCTGCCTCTCAAATAAGTAAATCTTAAAAAAAGAAAGAAAGAAAGAGAGAGAGAGAGAGAGACAGAGAGAGACAGAGAGAGAGAGAGAGAAAGAAAGAAAGAAAGAAAGAAAGAAAGAAAGAAAGAAAGAAAGAAAGAAAGAAAGAAAGAAAGAAAGAAAAAGAAAGAAAGAAAAACTGGAACTGGGAGTTGGAGACGGCACTGGGAAGCTCTTTGGTCCCTGAATATATCACACATACCTTCATGCCTCCAGGTTTTCTCTGTGTTCTCCCACCAGCCTGCGATGCCTCTCCCTTTCTTTGTGTGCCTGGATAATTCCTGACCAGCCTACTCCACACCCCTAACAGAGTTCTTAGCACACGGTGTTGTAATCACCTGCTTACCTGCTGTTGGTAATGTTCAAATGCAGATGGAATCAGAGGTTGCTAGGGGAGACTCACTGGTCACCAGGACCATTTATTATCCTGGTGAATTCATCAGAATCCAAGATCAGGCCTTGATTTCTCGGGGAGCAGTCACAGCAAACAAGTGCCTGACTGCTGAATGAAGTCAGAATGCCAGTTCAGGGAGGCAGAGCTCTGTAAGGTATGGATTCTGGATAGGCTACTTGGATTTGAATAATAACTCTACTCTTTCAGTGGAGAGACTCTGAGTATGTGACTTCATTTCCCTGTCCTTGTTTTCTTTTCCTTCAAATAAGGATAAAAACAGCATTTATAGCACAGGAGGTATTGGAAGGGTGAAGTGCAAAATTTTATGAAGTGTTTAGTACTGAAACCTAATAAGTCCGTAATTAAAAAAATGATTTATCCAGCTATTTATTTATTTGAAAGGCAGGGTGATAGAGAGAGGGGGACACAGAAAGAAGCAGCAATCTTGAATCTCTTAGTTTGCTCCCTGAATGCTGGGAGTGGGTCAGGCTGAAGTCAGGAGCCAGGACTTGATCTGGGACTCCCACATGGGTGGCAGGGACCCAACTATTTATTTTTAAAGATGCATTTATCCATTTGAAAGTCAGAGTTACACAGAGAGGAGAGGCGGGGGGTGGGGGTGGGTCTTCCATCTGCTGGTTCACTCCCCAACTGGCCGAAGCCAGGAGCCTCTTCTGGGTCTCCCATGCAGGTGAAGGGGCCCAAGGACTTGGGCCATCTTCTGCTGCTTTCCCAGGCCATAGTAGAGAGCGGGATCGGAAGTGGAGCAGCTAGGTCTCAAACTGGTGCCCATATGGGATGCTGATGCCTCAGGCCAGGGCATTAACCTATTGCGCCACAGCGCTGGCCCTGGGACTCAACTATTTGAGACATCACCTGCTGCCTTCCCAAGTTGTCAGCAGGAAGCTAAATGGGAGGTGGAGTAGCTGGGACACCAACCAGCACTGGATAGGGGATTTGGGCATTCCAAACAGTGGCTTAACCCACTGCACTACAACAGCTATTCCAGAAGTCAATAATTTGACCAATATTTACTGGTAAGTTATGTAGTAAAATTCAATGATATCAGACAAAGGCCGTTTTTTCATTCTTCAATTATTTATTTGAGAGGCAGGGTGAGAGAGCGAGCAACAAGCCTGGGTCAAGTTCTGCACTTCCAATCCAGCTTTCTGCTAATGTGCCTGGGAAGGCAGCAGAGGACTGCCAGAGTCGTCACCCACTTGGGAGACGCAGATGGAATTCCAGGCTCCTGGCTGTGGTCTGGCCAAGCCCATGGGCTGTTGTGGGAACATGGTAAGTGAATCAGCAGATGGAAGATCTCTCTCTCCCACTCCCTGTCACTCTTTCAAATAAAGACATCTTAAAAAAGAAAAGAAAATTGGGTTGATGGGGAAAATAGGGTCACAGAATTGTGAAAAATAAATTATTTTAAGCATGTTGTAAACTGAAGAGACAGATCCCAGGGAAAGAAATTTGTGATGCAGGAACTAAAAAGGATAAGTTTTTTTTTTTTTTTTTTAAGATTTATTTATTTGAAAATCAGAGTTACATAGAGAGAGAAGGAGAGGCAGAGAGAGAGAGAGAGAGAGAGAGAGTCTTCCATCTGAGAGTTCACTCCCCAAATGGCTGCAACAGTTGGAGCTGTGCCAATCTGAAGCCAGGAGCCACCTCCAGGTCTCCCACGTGGACGCAGGGGCCTAAGGACTTGGGCCATCTTCCACTGCTTTCCCAGGCCACGGCAGAGAGCTGGATTGGAAGTGGAGCAGCTGGGACTTGAACCCGCGTTCATATGGGATACCAGCCCAGCAGGCGGCGGCTTTACTCGCTACACCACGGCGATGGCCTCAAAGGTTAATTTCTAAACTAGAATCCCTGAAAAGGGGAATAGGAAGAGACTCAGGCTCGCTTTAGACGGCTGAGTCCTGTCCCCCTCTCTCACGGGAGTTAAAGTCAACAACAGCACTGCTCATGTCATTTGCTGGGCCCAGTGTAAAATGAAACTGTGTGGCTCCTTATTAAAAAAAATTAAAAATCTCAAAAGACAAAACATAAACATCTCAAGCCAAGCGTGGATTTCTTCTAAACACGGGGCCCTGGGCGGCTGCAGTTTAAATGCCCATGACCCTGCCGGGTGTAGCTCCTGGTGATAGCCTCGAAGGCTGTCCTTGGGTCAGGTCCCTTCTCTCCGGGATGCCATTGCTGCACTGTAGGCTACGAAGAGATGACTAAAGACAATTGGAGTTTCACTGTCCTACAAGCTGAGTCTCATTAACAAAGTGGACGCGCAAGGCTTGCCCCCTTTAAACTTCCAATTCCAACAGACTTGCTTTCTAGAAAGCTCTAATGCATCTGGTGACCATAGCAACTCAAGCCAAACTCCCGGGCCCCTCAGCTCCGCCCACCACGTCGCGTTCGCGCTCGTTGATTGGCTCTCCAAACCGACCAATGGTCGGCGAAGCGGGCTGTTTGCCGCGCGATCAATGGTCGCGGGCCGGAAGGGAGGCGGGAGGAGAGGGAGAGAAGGCGCGTGCGTGTTTCCGGCTCCGCTGCAGAAGGCGGACGACCGGAGCCGTTGGGCCCAAAGCGACCCGAGCGAACCGGGAGAGCGCGGGAGTCGAGTGCGGAGCTCGGGGCGTGGATCGGGGCCGGCGCGATGGGCGGGGAGCAGGAGGAGGAGCGGTTCGACGGCATGTTGCTGGCCATGGCGCAGCAGCACGAGGGCGGCGTGCAGGAGGTAACCGCCCGCGCGGCGTGGTCCCGGCCTGGCCAGTGGCGCCTGCTTACCCATCGGCGGCCCTAACCATGCTCCGTTCGCCCTTGCCTGCCTTCCAGGGCCGAAATCTGCCCCCGGGCCTCGCGGGTGTCTGGGATTCCGACCCCCATCCTCCGCGCCCTGCACGTTCTCGCAGCGTTCCAGCTTCCGGTCCGGCCTCCCTGCGGGCAGGTCTAGTGTCAGTCCCAGGTGCAGCTCCCCTCGGGAGTTCTCGTTGCAGCCATTCCACGTCCCTGCACCCGCCCCGGAATTCGCCCAGACGTAGGAGCCCCCTCTTCGGTCTCACATGCTTCCGGCGGAGTGGATGATGGCCGCTCCCGGAGGAACACCCTTTAGGGAGAGCCATCTCAGATTTGCACCTACCAAGACTGTGATTGGCAATTTCTAGGACTTGGAGCGAGCCTGGGAGTGTGGGGTGGGAGGACTGGGCGGTGTTAGCACGTGGTTTTTTTAGACCTAGAGTGGGGATGGGAGGCCTGTGTGCACGGTTGGTTCCCACGGCCTTCCTGCTTGGGGCCTGTCCCCGTCTGCAAGCCCCAGGTTCCTTGTCTCTGAGACGGAGCTGCCTGAATCGTGTAAGAGCAGTGTCTCGAAGACAATGCGTCCTCAGACTTGTTGGTTCAACAAGTGTTTGATTAATGTGTTTCAGACTCACGGGGCTGGGTCCTGGGGGTACAGAGGTGAGCAGAGCCCTGGCCTTGTCCTGATGATGCCTACAAAGCGTTGCAGAAGCCTGATTCTTACTGAGTGACCAGACACAATGCCTGGATGATAAGGACAACTTAGCATAGAATCTGAGGGTTTTTTTTTTTCGGGGGACAAGAACAGAAAGCTGTTGGTAGAAAAGCAGTAAGATTTTTCCGAAACTCCCATTCCATACAGCAGCTGAGGGCCAGGAGGGGCAGCTACTTGTGCGAGGTCATCCAGCAGGCTCCTGGCCTGGACAGGACCAGACTGCTTAGGCCAAGGTGCTTCCCGCAGAGCGTGGCTGAGTCTGTATCCCATTGAGACAGATTTTCTTTTTCTTTCTTTCTTTTTTTTTTTGTAAGATTTATTTATTTGAAATAGTGATACAGAGAGAAGAAGCAGAGAGAGAGAGGGAGGTCTTCTGTCCGCTGGTTCACTCCCCAGATGGCCACAGCAGCTGGAGCTGAGCCGATTCAAAGTCAGGAGCTTCTGGGTCTGCCATGTGGGTGCAAAGGGCCCAAGCACTTGGGCCATCCTCTACTGCTTTCCCAGGCCATAACAGAGAGCTGGATTGGAAGTGGAGCAGCCGGGGCTTGAACCGGCACCCATACGGGATGCTGGTGTTGCGGGCAGTGGCTTTACCCACTACGCTACAGCACCGGCCTTCAGACAGATTTTCATTCCCATTCTTTAACCTGCAGTGCTTTTGGTAACCCAGGACTAATAAGCCCTCTGAGGAGAGGAGGGTGTTTCTGATTTGCAAATGTGAAAAGGCTCCTAATCTGCACTCCCCTAAACCGTTGACACAAAACGGGATTTTGGAGGGGGTTCAATTTTTGAGTAAATCGGAAAAGGATCTGGTAGCAGGAATTGAAACCATTGAAATGAGTTCCAGTGTCAGATTTGGGCAAATAAAAGGACTGTGTCTGTGCTGAGCTTAGGTTACTGCTACGTTGTTTGACTCAGGAGGAGCTTTACCGAGCACATACAGCTGCTTCTTTCTTCTTCTTCTTTTTTTTTTTTTTTTTGACAGGCAGAGTGGACAGTGAGAGAGACAGAGAGAAAGGTCTTCCTTTGGCTGTCGTGGCCAGCACGCTGCGGCCGGCACACCGCGCTGATCCGATGGCAGGAGCCAGGTACTTATCCTGGTCTCCCATGGGGTGCAGGGCCCAAGCACTTGGGCCATCCTCCACTGCCCTCCCGTGCCACAGCAGAGAGCTGGCCTGGAAGAGGGGCAACCGGGACAGAATCCGGCGCCCCGACCGGGACTAGAACCCGTTGTGCTGACGCCGCAAGGCGGAGGATTAGCCTGTTGAGCCACGGCGCCGGCCTAACTGCTTCTTGACTTAGGATGGCATTGCATCTGGGTAAACATTGTAAGTTGAAAATGTATTTACTGTGCCTAGCCAGCTGAAGGTTGTAGCTTAGCAACACAGTGCACCTGCAGTATTGCTTCTTGCCCTTGGTGGTGGCCAGGCTCACCATGGGCTACAGCTTGCTGCTGCTGGCCAGCATCATGAAAGCATCATTCAGCTTTTTTTTTTTTTTTTTTTCTTGTTAAAGAGTTTTATTTACTTAAGAGAGGGAGTTACAGAGAGAGTGAGAGACAGAGAGAGGTCTTCCATCTGCTGGTTCACTCCCCAAATGTCTGCAATGACCAGAGCTGGGCTGATCCAAAGCCAGGAGCTTCTTCTGGGTCTCCCACCTAGGTGCAGGGGCCCAAGCACTTGGGCCATCTTTTACCGCATTCCCAGGCCTTAGCAGAGAGCTGGATCAGAAGAGGGGCAGCTGGGACTAGAACCGGCGCCCACATGGGATGCTGACACTGCAGGTGGTGGCTTCACCCACTATGTCAGCACTGGCACCCATCATTCAGCCTCTTATCACTTGCCTGGGAAGAAATCAGAAGCTTGAAGTACTGTTTCTCCCACATGCTTATCGCTTTTGCACCATCATAAGTTGCAAAATTGCATCAGGGACTGTTTCTACTCCGAACGGTACCTGGTGCCCAAGCTGTGGATGTGGACAATGTGGTTCACATTCCTGCTCATGAGGGTGGGTCTCTGCTGTGTGCCAGACACTGCTAAGGGCCTCACCTCCATGATCTTGTTTAATCTTCACAATGTCCCTAGAAATAAATCCTGCAGCTATAGAATTGGGAAACTTCCCCAAGGTTCCAAGGCTAATACACAAAGAATCTTCAAAAGGTTTATGAGAAATGTGTATAATGAAGAAATTATGTATCGATTTCAGTTTTTTTTCTTTTTTAAATTTTTTTTGACAGAGTTAGAAAGAGACAGTTAGAGACAGAGACAGAGAGAAAGGTCTTCCTTCCGTTGGTTCACTCTCCTAATGGCCGCTACGGCCGGTGCTGGACCGATCTGAAGCCAGGAGCCGGGTGCATCCTCCTGGTCTCCCATGGGGTGCAGGGACCCAAGCACTTGGGCCATCCTCCACTGCCCTCCCGGGCCACAGCAGAGAACTGGCCTGGAAGAGGGGCAACCGGGACTAGAACCCAGGCTCTGGCGCCTCACGTGGAGGATTAGCCAAGTGAGCCACGGCGCCGGCCGGATTTCAGTTTTTCTTATACCGACATTATCTGTTTTTCCATTATCCTCGCATGTCAACGCTGATGCTTGACCCCATGCTTTTTCCTGCTTGGTTACATTCGGGCCCTCCCAGTGTCAGTCCCTCTCAGCCTGCACTGAAGTAGCTTCATTTGTTCCCTTTTTGGCTGTGCCCTGCTTACTTAGGCAGTGGCTTTTTATTTATTTTTAAAGACTTAGTTATTTATTTGAAAGTCCGAGTTAGAGAGAGGAAGAGAAAGAGAGATCTTCTGACCTCTGGTTTACTCCCCAGATGGCCCTGGTGGCTGAAGCCAGGAGTGGGAACTTCTGGGTCTCCCACAGGCGTGGCAGGGCCTCAGCACTTGGGCCATCTTGCGCTGCTTTCCCAGCCAGTAGCGGGGAGCTGGATAGAAGTGGAGCAGCTGGAACATGAACTGACGCCCACATGGGACTCTGGGCATCACTGCGCCACAGTGCCAACCCCAGCTGGTGGGGTTAATGGGCTTTTCACCTCTTGGAGAGGAAAGCTGGACCCGGGCACCAGACAGTTCACGCCAACTGCAGGAGCGTGTTCCACATTCTCGGGCTGTTTTGGCACACAGGGAATGTGAGACGTGCCTGCACGCACATGAGAAATGAGAAGCCTGTCTTTCAGGTGGTCTGGATGAGACTGGGATGGGCTTTCTGGCGGAAGTGACAAAGGGGGCCCTCAAGGAAGGGTCTCTCCTCCGTGTAGAGGCCCAGGTCCCCTCCTGCACTAAGGAAATTGTCTCCTGTGCCCTTGCTCCCTGCACGATGTCTCCGTAACCTCAGACTATGCCCCCTGTCTTTCAGCTTGTGAACACCTTCTTCAGCTTCCTTCGACGTAAAACAGACTTTTTCATTGGTGGAGAAGAGGGGATGGCGGAGAAGGTGAGTGTCGGGCACTCGGTCCCTGGCGGGCCTGTCTCTTCAGGAGGAAGGCTCAGCAGGCCTTCTCGGGCGGAATGACCTGCAGCAGACGTGCAGTGCCAGTGGCGAGGGCTGGGGAGGCAGCAGCGTCCTTTCTGAAAGCCCCACTCCTTGCTGCTGCTTCGTCCACTTGATGGTCCCAGATTCTGCAGCGGGTCCATGAGAGGGGCAGTGTTAGATGTCCCTGTTTTTCAGATGAGCACATTGACTCAGGGATGTTGTACACCTTGTCTGAAGTCTTGAGCTGAGTGGTGGGAGAACCAGGCCTGTCTGTTCCTCCCCTGGCACCTGCTGCTTGGTTCCTTGTCCACTAAGCAGGTTTTAACTAAATTACCTAGCTGGGAGGTGAGAGTGGGCAAAAGTTAAGAATGGAGGCATAGAAGACAAATTTAGGGCCAGCACCCGTGGCTCACTAGGCTAATCCTCTGCCTACGGCACTGGCACCCCGGGTTCTAGTCCTGGTTGCTCCTCTTCCAATCCAGCTCTCTGCTGTGGCCCAGGAAGGCAGTGGAGTATGGCTTAGGTGCTTGGGCCCTGCACCCGCATGGGAGACCAGGAGGAAGCACCTGGCTCCTGGCTTCAGATCGGTGCAGCGCCAGCCATGGTGGCCATTTGGGGGGTGAACCAACAGAAGGAAGACCTTTCTCTCTGTCTCTCTTTCTCACTAACTCTGCCTGTCAAAGGAAAAAAAAAAAAAGAAGACAAATTTAGGAAAACTCTTGGGCTCCACGTTGTGGTATAGCAGGTTAAGCTGTCAGTAGGGACACCTGCATTCCATATCAGTGTCCAATGGAGTCCTGGTGACTGTATGCTTCTAATCTAACTTCCTGCTAATGTGCCTGGGAGGCAGCAGATGATGGCCCAAGTGCTTGGGTTGCTACCACCCACATGGGAGATCAGGATGGAGTTCTTGGCTTTTCCTGTCTGTCACTCTGCATTTCAAATTAATGAGTAAATCTTTAGAGTAAAAAAGAAAAGAAATTGAGGACATCTCGGACCCTGACAATCCATGTCTTCCCAGATGTTATAACCCAGAGTTCAAGGATTTGGAGACTGCATTTTTTTTTTAAATATTTTTATTTATATGAGAGGTAGAGTTATAGACAGAGGAGAGACAGAGTAGTCTTCCATCTGCTGGTTCACTTCCCAAATGGTTGCAATGAACAGAACTGGGCCCATTTGAAGCCAGGAGCCAGGAGCTTTGCCCAGGTCTCCCATGTAGGTGCAGGATCCCAAGGACTTGGACCATCTTCCACTGCTTTCCCAGGCCATAACAGAGAGCTGGATTGGAATAGGAGCAGCTGGGACACAAACTGGTGCCCATATGGGATACCAGCGCCATGGGCAGAGGCTTAACCTCCTATGCCACAGTGCCAGCCCCTGGAAACTGCATTTTGTAGCAGTGGTTCTGAGACCTTGAACTTTCTGACTCCTTAGGTTGTAATTATGTTTATGAAGGTTGATAATCATGAGGCTGGTCCCTCACTGAACTATGATTTTAATTTTTTTCTTTAGAAATCAAGATTTATTTATTTGAAAGGCAGAGTTAAAGAGGAAGAGAGAGATCTTTCATCTGCTGGTTCACTCCCCAAAATGGCCGCAATGGCCAGAGCTGGGCCATTCCAAAGCCAGGAGCCAGATGCTTTATCCAGGTCTTCCAAGTGGGTGCAGGTGCCCAGTCTTTCCTAGGCACATTAGCAGGGAGCTGAATCAGAAGTGGAGCAGCCAGGACTCAAACTGGTACTCATATGGGCATTGGTGCTACCGGCTGTGGCTTTACCTGCAATGCTACAGCACTTGACCCCTGATTTTACTCTTAATGTTTGTTTTCACTTAAACTTCAGTACGTTGTAATAGGAAGGAGGCTTTGTGCAGACTGCCTCCTGAGGCTTTGGTTCCAGCAAGCAGCGTGCTTGGTAAGGTCCTGAAGCTCTGAGGCTCCTGTGTCACCCATCAGCCTGGGAGGAGGAATCCCAGGGTCTTGGTGTGGCTGTGTGACCTGCCCAGATTCCCACCAGTTCCCTGTCCTTTCAGTATTCATGGGGCAGAACGTAGACTCCTAGCTCAAATATTGTTTCTGTGTTAGCACGAGCACCTCTGGGCTGGGCTGCCTCACAGCATTAGCATTCGTTTGTGCAACAAATGTTCATGAAACACTGAACAATTGCCGTGTCAGGGCCTGCGCTGTACCCCTAGGGGTTACTGGAGTGAGTGCAGCCATGGTCTTTGTTTCCATGTTTCTTGTAGCTGTTAAAAAAAAAAAAAAAAGTGGATTATAGAATGGAAGTTCTGGGAATATAAACAAGGGTTAACCTAGGTTGGGACCCCAGGAAAGGTTTTTTTTTTTAATTATTTATTTGAAAGGCAGTTACATAGAGGGGGTGAGATCTTCCACCTGCTGGTTCACTCCCTGTATGGCTACGGCAGCCGTGTCTGGGCTAAGCCCAGAACTCCATCTGGGTGTCCCTTGTGGCAGGAGTCCAAGTACTTCAGCCATTTCTAAAGCATTAGCCAGAACTCAAATTGTTTTTTTATTTTTTTTTGTTTTTAGATTTACTTATTTATTTGAAAGGCAGAGTTACAGAGGCAGAGCCATCCACTGGTTCACTCCCCAAATGGCTGCAATGGCTGGAGCTGTGCCAATCCGAAGCCAGGAGCTTCCTCCAGGTCTCCCATGTGGGTGCAGGGGCCCAAGGACTTGGGCCATCTTCTGCTTTCCTAGGCACATCATTAGGGAGCTGGACTGAAAGTGGAGCAGCCAGGACTCGAACTGGCACCCATATAGGATGCCAGCCCTGCAGGTGACTGCTTTACCACCACAGTGCCAGCTCCTCAAACCAGTGTTTGCATGGGATGACAGCATTGCAGGTGGCGACTTAAACTGCTGTGCCACAACTCCAGCCCAGGGAAGGCTTCCTGAGGAGGCGATGGCTTGAGTTCATAAAGGATAATAAGAGGTAGTGGGAAGAAAGTGGAGAGATAAGAATTGATGTTTCAGAAATGTCATGGGGTTGGCGCTGTGGCATAGTGGGTAAAGCTGCCACCTGCCGTGCCGGCATCCCATATGGGTACTGGCTGCCCTACTTCTGATCCAGCTCTCTGCTATGGCCTGGGAAAGCAGTAGAAGATGGCCCAAGTCCTTGGGCCCCTGCACCCACATGGGAGACCCAAAAGAAGCTCCAGGCTCCTGGCTTTGGATCAATGCAGCCCCAGCCATTTCGACCAACTGGGGAGTGAACCAGTGGATGAAAGACATCTCTCTCTTTCTCCATCTCTCTCCATCTCTCTCCATCTGCTCTCTGTAACTCTGTCTTTCAAATAAATAAATAAAATCTTTTTAAAAAAAGGAAATGTCATGGGAGTGATGATGGCTATCATATATTGAGTGTCTGCCGTCTCTCTGAGAGCCTGTTGTGTTCTCAGCTCTTGCCCAGGGTGTTGGTCAGATTCTCAGATGGGCAGAAATTTGTGCAGCCTTCCTGGTTGGTCTTTGTAACACAGTAACCATTGTGTTGAGTAGGAATGTGCAGAGCCACCAGATACATCCTTCCAAGTGCATGGTTAAGGGCAAGGGCTCTGGAGTCAGGCAGATGTGGGTTTGAATCTGGTTTCCCCCACTCCCAACTCCAGCAGTGCGTCCTTGGATGAGTCACTGAGTTGTAACCTAATTTTTCTTATCTGTAAAGGAGGATAATTCTTTTTTTTTTTTTTTTTTTTGAAATATTTTATTTATGTGAAACTCAGAGTTACAGAGAGACACAGGCAAAGAGAGAGAGAGGTCTTCCATTTGCTGGTTCACTCCCCAAATGCTGCAATGGATGGAGCTACACTGATTCGAAGCCAGGAGCTTCTAGGTCTCCCACGTGGGTGCAGGGGCTCAAGGACTTTGGCCATCTTCTACTGCTTTCCCAGGCCATAGCAGGGAGCTGGATTGGAAATGGAGCAGCCAGGACTTGAACCAGCATCCGTATCGGGATGCTGGTACTGCAGGTGGCTACTTTATCCGCTATGCCACAGCGCCACCCTGAGGAGAATTCTTCTTAACTCATAGGGGTTGTTAGCATTTTTTACAAAGGTAATACAGATGAAGTGGTTGGCATATTAGATACAAATTAGAATTCAAATTCACAACCTTGTTTTGGACCCGTTGGGGCCATGTGTGCTTCTGGATTTCAGGGAAGCGGTCCAGTGCCTGTACTGTACGTTGTATGCAGTCCCCCAGTCCAGGAGTGGGAGCAGCGTATCATAATCAGACACGTGAATATTTCCCCAGGGAAATGTGGATCAGTTTTCATATCCAGTGGTAGAAATAAAGGTTGATGTGTCTTCATGCCACTGACCTACACGAATACCCAAACACTAGTTGTGGCTTTTGTGACTAGGAACAGTGGATGAGAAATGTAGACTGAGTGAAGCCATAATGATCCAGTCACCATGGTGTTGACATAACGAGGAGAAGAGAGAATCCAGGAGTAAAATCCAGCATGAGGAGTTAGCCTGCTAATCAGTTCCTTTCAGTAGACGAAGGATGGTTGAAGTCATGCTACTGAACTATGTTTGTTTGTAAAAAAACAAAAATTGTACCATATGTTTTATGTATAAAGATGAATTCCAGATCAAGAAAATTCCTACAAAGAAATGTAGGAAACTGCACAGTCCTTGGTCAGGGAGGCTTTTCAGTGTTAAAGATGAGAAGCTATAAAGAAAAGATGGCCCAAGATTGAGACTGTGGTGGGCGCATGGCCTGTCAGTGAAGACGCCCGCGTCCCACAGTGCACTGCCTGGGACGATTCCTAACTCCAGCCGCCTCCTGATGCGGAAGCTGAGGAACAGTGGTGATGCCTCAAGTCACCTAGCCTCAGGTTCCTAGCACCCACATGAGAGACATGGCCTGAGTTCCTTGGCTGTCACGGGAGTTTGGGGAGTGAACCAAAAGTGGATGGAAACCCTCTGTATGTCTCTGCCTCTCATATAAGTAAATACATAAAGACTTTATTGGTGTTTTTTTTTTTTTTTAAGGTTTATTTATTTATTTGAAAGGCAGTTACAGATGGAGATCGTCATCTGCTGATTTCATTTTTCCCAAGTGGCTGTAATGGCTGGGGCTGGTTCAGACTGAAGCCAGGAGCCCAGAGCTCCATCTGGGTTTCCCGCAAGGGTAACAGGGGCCTAGGTACTTAGGGCATCTTTTGCTGTCTTCCCAGGCGCATTGGCAGAGAGTTGGATCAGAAGTAGAGAAACTGGGACTTGAACGAACTGGCCCTCGTGGGGTGTTGGTGTACCAGGTGGCAGCCTAACCTACAGCACCACAATGCCAGCCCCCATTAATATTTTAAAGAGAAAAGAAGTTTTAGAAAATTTATTTGAAGTACCCTCATTTAGTAAAAGAAGCATATGATACAAAGTCGGTTAAAAAGCAATAGGGAAAAGTTGATTTAATTTGTGGGAACTCTTAAAAATTGACAAGAATAAATGAAAAAATGAGGATTTCCAGGAAGTGGAAATTCATAAAAAAGATGCTCAAATTCACTTTGGTCTAGAAAACCTAAGTTAAAGAAACTGAAGAGGGGGCTGGCGCTGTGGCATAGCAGGTAAAGCTGCCGCCTGCAGTGCCGGCATCCCATATGGACGCCAGTTTGAGTCCTGGCTGCTCCTTTTCTGATCCAGCTCTCTGCTATGGCCTGGGAAAGCAGTAGAAGATGGCCCAAGTCCTTGGGCCCCTGCACCCACGCAGGCAACCCAAAAGAAGCTCCTGGCTCCTGGCTTCAGCCTGACACAGCCCTGGTCGTTGTGGCCATATGGTGAGTGAACCAGCAGATGGAAGACCTCTCTCTCTCTCTCTAACTCTGCCTTTCAAACAAATAAATAAATCTTGAGGGGGAAAAAAAACCCTTTCTTCGTGTAAGGCTGCATGAGTATATTGGACATTTCTGGTAACAGTGAGTTGTAGCTCTTTGAAAGCATTTTGTGGGAGCGGGTGTTTGGCCTAGAGGTTGATACACCTGCCTCCCCTGATGGAGCACCTGCTCCTGATGCCACCTTCACTCTTGGAGGCAGCAGGTGATAGCTCAGGTAGCTGGGTCCCCATGAGAGACCCAGGTTGGTTCCTGACTCCTGGCTTTGGCCTGGCCCAACCAGGTTATTCCAAGCATTTGAGGAACGACGTATCAACTCCTCCAAAAAGAAGTAACAATTTTTGAAACATTACCAAATATTTGCTCAGAGTTCTGATTTCCTTTGATGCTTTCTTACTATTTTCTCTATAAAATTGTGGTATAAACCACATAAAATTTACCATCTAAATCATATTGAAGTGTACAGTTCATCAGTGTGAAACACACATCATTGAGAAACAGACCTGCAGGATTATTCCTTTTCTTTTTTTTTTTAGATTTATTTATTTATTTATTTGAAAGTCAGAGTTACACAGAGAGAGGAGAGGCAGAGAAAGAGAGGTCTTCCATCCGATGGTTCACTCCCCAATTGTACATAATGGCCAGAACTGCGCCGATCCGAGGCCAGAAGCCAGGAGCTTCTTCCCGGTCTCCCACGTGGGTGCAGGGGCCCAAGGACTTGGGCCATCTTCTACTGCTTTCCCAGGCCATAGCAGAGAGCTGGGTTGGAAGTGGAACAACTGGGACTAGAACTGGCACCTATGGGATGCTGGCACTTCAGGCCAGGGCGTTAACCCGCTGCACCACAGCGCTGGCCCCGCAGGATTATTCCTCTTACAGAATTGAAACTCTACCTGGGGCAGCAGCTGTGGTGTGGCAGGTAAAGCCAGCACCTGGGCCACTGGCATCTTACGTGGGCAGTGATTCATGTGCCGGCTGCTCCACTTTCAATCCAGCTTCCTGCTGGTGGCCTGGGAAAAGCAGTGGAAGATGGCTCCAAGTATTTGGGCCCCTGCTCACATGGGAGACCCAGATAAGACTCCTGCCTTTGGCCTGACCCAACCCTGGCGGTTGGGGCTATCTGGGGAGTGAACCAGTAGACGGATGATCTCTCATTTTCTGTCTCTGCCTCTCTGTAACTCTGACTTACTTTCAAATAAATAAATCCTTATGGAAAAAAAAAAAGAAACCACCCACTGAACGACTCCTCCTGGAAACCCCATTGTACTTCGTTTCTGAGTGGTTGACTACTTCAGATACCTCACAAGTGGAATTATGTAATTTTTTAATGATGTATTAATTTATTTGAAAGGCAGAGTAACAGATATGAAGAGAGGTCTTCTACTCACTGGTTCACTTCCCAAATGACTGTGACAACCAGGCCTGGGCCAGGCTGAAGCCAGGAGTCAGGAACTCCATCCAGGTCTCCCACATGAGTGGCAGGGTCCCAAGCACTTGGGCCATCTTCTGCTGTTCTCCCAGGAACATCGACAGAGAGCTGGATCAGAAGTGGAGCAGCTGGGACTCAAACCATTGCTCTGATATGGGATGCTGGTGTTACAGGCAGGGGCTTAACCCGCTGCACCATGATGTGTGTCAGCCCGCTCCTTGTGGTTTTGATTTGTACTTCTCTGATGATTAGTGATGGTGAGCATCTTTTCATATACTTTTGACCATTGTTCATCATCTTTGGAAACATGTCTGTTCAAATCCTTTGCCCATTGGGAAAAAAAAATGGACACACAGAAAACGATAAACAGAGGCCTTCCATCCACTGGTTTACTCCCCAAATGCTAGGTGTTCAAGGTTGAACCCAGGGTCCAGGACTCCATCCATGTCTCCCACCTGAGTAGCAGGAGTCCAGTTAGTTGAGGCATCACTGCTGCCTCCCAGGAAGCTGAAGTCAGGAGCTGGAACCAGGAACCCAGACCAGATCTTCGTTGCGGAAGCCTGGTGCCCGCCACTCTGCTAAGTGCTTGCTCCCTTAATTGTGTAATTTGATTACAGATGTTTTTTGGTAGACAATCCAAAGTTCTAGGCTTTATACTGGTTGATAGGAATTTATACATTGAACCTTTGTTCCCTTGTAACTCATTTATTGAAGAAACCTGCTCATTTGTCCTAGCAAATTTCCCAGTCTAGATTTTGCTTGTTGTATACCATGAACTAGTTTTACTCATAATGTATGACACCAGATATGTGTGCTTTTTCTTCCACCCAACAACCAATTCTCCGATTGTCCAGACACTAGATGCCGTGTGGTTCAGTTCTGGCACTAACTGCCCAGTGTTAGTGCAGACCCCACAGGCTGAGAGCTCAGACCCCACACCTGCCCCCTGAGACCTGCCTCTCAGGAGCCCCAGAGTACCGATTGTACTTTTATTTTTTTTAGAAGATTGATTTATTTACCTGAAAGGCAAAGGTAGAGAGACAGATCTTCCATGCACTGGTTCACCCCTCAAATGGCCACAGTGCACACGCCTGAGCCAGGCTGAAGCCAGGACCCATGAACTCCATCTGGGTTTCCCACATGGGTGCAGGGGCCCAAGCACCTGGGCCATCTTCTGCTGCGTTCCCAGGCGCATTAGCAGGGAGCTGGATCGGAAGTGGAGCAGCCGGGACTGAAACGAGAGTTCCCATATGGGATGCCGGTGTTGCACGTGGCAGCCCGACCTGCTAACCACAATGCCAGGCCTGCACCTTCACTTTACTAGAACGACAGGTCTCAGGAAAGTGCTTCGCTTACTGTTACTGTTTATTTTAAAGGATACAGCTCAGTCCCAGCCAAATGGAAGGGCTCCAGAGGGCAGGTCTGGGTCAGGTGGGCGAGCAGCTGAGGCTTCCCTCCCGGTGCCTGGATGAGTGCGCTCGCCAGCCCCCTTGGCAGGGACTCCGATGGCAGGCTCCTAGTGTGGGCAGACTGAAGAAACCCTTGGTAGTGGGGCTGAGCTGCCTCTCCTGGCTTCTCCCCTTCTGGGAGATGGGTGGGTCAGGCTGAAAGTTCCAGCCCCATTCTCCTGTCTTGGTCTTTTATCTATCTATCTATCTATTTATCTATTTATTTATTTTTAAGCTACTTACCAAGAGCTGCCTCGGTGGAAGACCCTCCTATACTTGGGTGATTCCAAAGGATTTAGATTCTTTGGACCTGGGGCAGAGACCAAATACCTGTTGTTACTGTAATCCCAGGTCCCCATGGTGTCCTGTAGTGGTGTGTTCTTCCCTTGGGTTTCCTGTGTGGTGGTGGTTAGGGCCAGAGGCTCTGTCTCAGCCACTGGGTTTCCTTTCTCCCCAGGGCTGCTTCGTAGGCGCACTGCTCTATTCCACCAGGAGGCCTGTGGCGTGCGGCCATTTCTCGTTGGGTCAGCAGGCACTGGTCATACCTCAATCTACTAGTATGTTCTTAGAGGCTGGCAAAATGCTCATATTTTGTTCTTCCTTTGTGAGCTGAAAATCTAATTAACCATTTGGTTACCTAGAGAGGATACAAGGTGAGAGCCCATTGCTTACTGCGTTCAGGTTGAGTACTTGGTTCCCCAGCGTCTTCTAAGGCTGGGAGGGAGGCTGCAGCAGGGGAGTGTGTTTCCCACTGTTGTCATGAGTGCAGAGTGTGTGTGAGTGTGTGTGTGTGTGTGTATATATATATATTTTTTTTAAAGATTTATTTTACTTATTGGAAAGGCAGAGTGACAGAGAGGAAGAGGCAGAGAGACATCTTCTACCTGCTGGTTCATTGTCCAAAATGTGATGGCCAGGGCTGAGCCAGGCCAAAGCCAGCAGCCTGGAGCTCCCATCCAGGTCTCCCGTGTGGGTGGCAGGGACATCGGGGCCATCTGACTGCCATTTCCCAGCTTCATGAGCAGGGACTGGATTGCACGCCAGGCAGCCAGGACTGGACCAGCTCTGTGATGTGGGCTGTCAGTGTCACAGCTCTCCCTGCATACATAGGATTTTTTTTTAAAGTATTTTATTTATTTAAGAGGCAGAAAGAGACAGACAACTTCTGTCCACTAGTTCACTCCCCAAATGCCTGCAACAGCCATGACTAGGCCTGGAATTTGGTCTAGGTTTCCCACATAGGTAGCAGGGACTCATACTTGAGCCATCGCCTGCTGCTTTCCAGGGTGCATGTTAGTAGAAGGTTGATGTAAGGAGCAGAGCTGGGATTCAAACCCAGCACTCCAATATGTTATGCAGATTTCCCAAGCGTCTTAACCACTGGGCCAGACGCCTGCCCAGTGCAGATTTATGTTCCATGTCATTGCAGTTATTCTTTATTTGAAAAGCAGAATGATAGGGAAGAGAGAGACCAAGAGAGAGATCTTCATCTTCTGGTTCACTCTTTTTTTATAAAGATTTATTTTATTTATTTGAAAGACAGAGTTACAGAGAGAGGTAGAGACAGAGAGAGAGGTCTTCCATCTCCTAGTTCACTTCCTGAGATGGCTGCAATGGCCAGAGCTGCGCTGATCCAAAGCCAGGAGCTTCTTCCGGGTCTCCCACGTGGGTGCAGGAGCCCAAGGACTTGGGCCATCTTCTGCTATCCCAGGCCATAGCAGAGAGCTGGATCGGAAGAGGAGCAGCCGGGACTAGAACCGGCGCCCATATGGGATGCTGGCGCCTCAGGCCAGGGTGTTAACCCACTGCACCACAGCGCCAGACCTGGTTCACTCTTCAAGTGGCTGCAACAGCCAGGTATGGTCCAACTTAAAACCGGAAGCTAAGAACTCCATCTGGGTCTCCCGTGTGAGTGGCTTGGACCCTCACCTGCTGCCTTCCTGGGTGCATTAGCAGGACGCTGGCTCAGAAGCAGAGCACAAGGACTCCACCCGGCATTCTGATACGGGTGCAGTGTCACAGGCGCTGTGGTGCAGACCTGCTGCTGATACTCTTGCTGGAGGCGCAGGCTCCGGGTGGAGCACGGGCTTAGCCTGCAGTGATGAGGACATGGTGCGTTCTGTGTGGTTCACAGATGACTCTGCCTCTCCTCTTGGCACCCAGAGGAACAGTAGTGCCACTCCCAAGACAAGAACCACAGGAGGAAGAGAAAGTCGCTGAGGGCACTGGCTTGTGGGCGAGAGTTGGGAACCCCCGCGGTGGCACTGGGATCACAGCAGTGGTCCCCAGGGATGTGCTGGTGGTTGTGGTGTTGGGGACATTTTGGGTCATCCTTGCTTTGGTGAGGGCTTGTCTGCTCTTCTCCTTGCCTTTCCTCTAGGCATCTCCGAAGCTGATACCTTTAGTTCTTTTTTTCTTTTTAAAGATTTATTTATTTATTTGAGAATTACAGAGGGAGAAGCACAGGCAGAGAGACAGAGTATCTTCCATCCACTGCTTCACTCCCCAGGTGGCTTCAACAGCTAGGGCTGGGCCAGGCCGGAGCCAGGAACCAGGAGCTTTTTCTAGATCTCCCAGATGGGTGCAGGGGACCAAGGGCTTGGGTCATCTGCTGCTGCTTTCCCAGGCCACAGCAGAGAGCTGGATTGGAAGTGGAGCAGCTGGGACTCAAACTGGCTCCCACCGCAGGCGGCAGCTTTACCCGCTATGCCACAGCACTGGCCCCTATCTTTCAGTTCTTATTCCCAGGGGCCCTGGAAGTGGGTGAGCCCCAAACGCACCACTGTTGTTTAATCTTTGGAGTGAATAGTCTCCCTCCCTCATATATGGAGGGGGATACTTGCATCATTACCACCACCGGGAGGGACACATTTGGGATCTCCTGCCTCTGGGTTCAGCTTAAAGAACTCTCAGGTCTGCCCTGGGCAGGCTGGCAGACCACTCTGCTCCCCTGTCACCACGCCTGGTCAGGGAGAAGCTGTGCACACTAGGTGGTCTGTGGGGCAGGCCCAGCCTGCCTCACCCCTTCCCCACCCTGCTAGAGTGTGCAGTTCTGAGATGTATCCAGAGGCTGACGCTTGACGGAGGCAGCCTCTGGGTTGGCTGTCCTACCTGAGTGCGTGTCTGTTGCTGGAGCTGGGCCTGAGCAAAGCCAGCAGGAGGAGATTGGGAGGAGGGGTCAGAGGCTGCTGTGATTGGCCTTGACTCTGCTGTGCCCTAACTTAACCGTTAGGAACCAGGAAGGAACAGGACAAACGGGATGGGACGTGATTCACTGAGAGGGAAGGGCCCTGCCCCCTCCTCTCCTTGGCTGTGGTTGGTAACTGATTTGAGTTCAAGGTCTCCCTGATTCGGGATTAGGGCCAAGGCCCTGTGGTGGAATAGCCTCTGCTGGCTTGCTTGTCTTCTGACCTTTGTTTTTCTGCACAGCGGAAGGGCTGTCAGGTGGCTGGTTTCCCTGTCACACACATGCTCCTGTTTGTCGGCTCGCGTGTTTCAAGGGGGTGCTCTTAATGCCCTTTAACCTTGCAGAGCTGTGGGGCCAGGGCTTGGGAGAAGCCGGAGTGGGAAACCGTGGGATGTTTGGCAGAACCTGAGTTCTGGGTGGACTCCTTCCTTCCAGCTCTGGCTCAGAGCTGCTTGAAGATTGGTTTCTTGATCATTGGTCACTTGGTGGGCACCCAGGGAGGCCTCCAGGTGTGTGTGTGTGTGTGCGTGCACGTGCATGCTGTGTGTGGGGTGGCATAGACCTGCATTTCCTAAGGGTGTGTTCTGGGCCTGTTGAAGAACCCGAGTTCTCCTGGGGCACCTGAGAACTAGTCTGGAGTTTCTCAGGTGCCCTGGCGGGGGGGGGGGGGGGGGCAGGGACGTTCTAGGCAGATACCATATGCCAGGGTTGCTTTTTAGAAATAATAGTGGCACCCAAGTAAGAATAAACCAAGAAGTTAGATGTGAGAGTGACTGTCAGGTGTGCATGAGGGAATTGGCCAGGAGGGCTTGTTACAAATAAAAATTGCTGGACCACATTCTAGAATTTCTGGTGTTACTGAAGTAGGGCCTGAGAGAGTGCATTTCTGAGTGGTTCAGGTGATGCTGATACAGGGCTGAAGAATCACACTCCAGAGATACTGGTGTCACCATGGCCATAGCACTTCTGTTCCCGCAGCTGACAGGCCCAGCTGCAGCCAGTCCTAGCGTATTGGGAAGCCTACACTGTCTATGTGACTATGATGTGATATAAACCATACCAGGCTCTTTTTAAAATTTGTTTATTTGAAAGGCAGAGAGAGAGATCTCCCATCTGCTGGTTTATTCCCCAGATCCTATAGCATCCAGGCTTGCCCAGACAAAAGCCAGGAGCCAAGGGTTCCATCCAGGTCTCCCGCATGGGTAGCGGGGACCCAAATACTGGAGTCATCACCTGCTGCCTCCCAGGGTATGCGTTAACAGGAAGCTGAAATGGAGAGTTAGAGGCATGATTCAAACCCAGGCACTGTGGTATGGACTGCAGGCATCCCAGTGGCAGCTTACCTGCCGTGCCTGTGCCAGGCTCTTGGTGGGTGCTGTCAGAGTTCTTGTGGCAAATGAGGAAACTGAGGCTTCAGTAGAGTCCCAGCTCACTTACCCAAGGTCGCCGGGTCGGATTGTGTGTGGGGAGCCCTTGAGTGGAGGGGGCCAGCTGGCAGGGTACGGGGTAGAGGGCATAGTGGGAGAGAAAGGATTTGAAATTGACAGGCCAGCCTCTGCCCTCATGAAAGCGATGTGGCCTTCTGCGTGTGCTGAGGTGGGGTCTTGCAGGCAAAGACGCACCCAGGCAAGAGAGCATCAGAAGAGCGGGCTTTTTTTTTTTTTTTTTTTTTTTTTTTAATTATTTGAAAGGCAGCGTTACAGAGAGAATGGCACAGAGATCCTCCATCTGCAGGTTCACTCCCCAGATAGCCACAATGGCTGGGGCTGGGCCATGCCAAAGCCAGGAGCCCAGAACTCCATCCAGGTCTCTCCTGTGGGTGGCAAGGGCCCAAGCACTTGAGGTGGAGCAGCCAGGCCTCGAACCCGGTGTTCATGTAGGTGGCAGCCTAACCCACTGTTACATGCCGGCCCTAAGGAACAGGTCCTTAAAAGACTGAAGACCCTCTTAGTTTTTTGAATTTTTAAAAAATTTTAAATATTTATTTATTTATTTGAGAGGAAAAGGTAGAGAGAGGTCTTCCATCTGCTGGTCCGCTCCCCAGATGGCTGCAATGGCTATAGCTGCACCCATCAGGAGCCAGGAGCTTCTTCTAGGTCTCCCACATGGGTGCAGGGGCCCAAGGACTTAGGCCATCTTCTGCTGTTTTCCCAGGCCATTAGCAGGGAGCTGGATTGGAAATGGAGCAGCTGGGACTCCAGCCAGTACCCGGAGCAGTTTTACCCACTACACCACCGTGCTGACCTCTATTATTTTATTTGAAAGGCAGAGTTAGAGAGAGAGACAAAGACGAAGAGGTCTTCCATCTACTGGTTTACTCCTCAAATGGCTGCAACGGCCAGGACTATGCCAGGCCAAAGCCAGGAGCCAGGAGTTTCTTCTGGATCTCCCATGTGGGTGTAGGGGCCTGAGCACTTGGGCCATCTTCTTCTGCTTTTCCAGGCATGTTAGCAGGGAGCTAGGTTGCAAGTGGAGCAGCCAGGTCTTGAACTGGGGCCAATATGGGATGCTATTGCTGCAAGCAGCAGCTTAACCCACTATACCACAACTCTGGCCACTGAACTTTACTTTTTTTAAAGTAGCCACTATGTATTGAGCTAGGTTCGTTGTAGGTATTCTCATTATGACTCTGAGGTGGGTGCATCACCCCATTGTGCAGATGGGGACCTGAGTTGCGAGTGCAGTGCTTTGCCGGGCGCCCCACAGCAGCAGATGCGGCGGCACCCAGGCCTGGGCCGCGGCCTGCTGTGGTGCCTCATTGTCTTCTCTTGTGCCCCAGCTCATCACACAGACCTTCAACCACCACAACCAGCTGGCACAGAAGGCCCGGCGGGAGAAGAGAGCGCGGCAGGAGACCGAGCGGCGGGAGAAGGCGGAGCGGGCAGCCAGGCTGGCCAAGGAGGCCAAGTCAGAGACCCCTGGGCCCCAGATCAAGGAACTGACGGATGAGGAGGCAGAGCGGCTGCAGCTGGAGATTGACCAGGTCAGGGGAGCCCCCGCTCTCCCTCCCAGATCCCCACTGGCATTGGGGGCCTTGTTGCCCACTGCTGTGTCTTTTACCACAGAAAAAAGATGCAGAGAATCATGAGGCCCAGCTCAAGAATGGCAGCCTTGGCTCTCCGGGGAAGCAGGTGAGGTGCACTGGGATTAGCCAGGGGCCAGGGGCCGCTCTAGCCTGCCGCTTTCTCTGGTGCTCCCTCCCCGTCTTTGAGGATTCCTCTGAGACAGTGGCCAAAGGACTGGGCCAGCAAAGGCAAACTCCTCTGGTCTTAAGCTTGGGCACTGCAGCCTGAGGCGGGCTGGCTCCGTGACGCAGCCACGAGCTTTGTTCTGTGGGGTGAGATAGCCTGGGCTCTTGGCAAATATCAGGTCAGGTTTTACCTCTGGTTCCCAGGGATCCAGGGCATGGGGATCTGCCTCTCTGTTGAGTGGGCAGGGAGCAGGTTCTGCTTTGCAGCCCAGGGTGGGGTGGGGTCAGTCTGTGCCAAGAAAGTAGCAAAGCACCCCTGACTGCGAGCAGGAGGCTGAGGAGGACGAGGAGGAGGAAGACGAGAAGGACAAAGGAAAACTGAAGCCCAACCTCGGCAACGGGGCAGACCTGCCCAGTTACCGCTGGACCCAGACCCTGTCGGAGCTGGACGTGAGTGCGGGGCCGGGGCGGCAGCCAGGGAGCCGGCCTGGTGTCTGGCAGCCCCTAGTGGTCCCTCCTCCTCTGCTCCACACAGCTGGCTGTGCCTTTCCGTGTGAACTTCCGGCTGAAGGGGAAGGACGTGGTGGTGGACATCCAGCGGCGCCATCTCCGCGTGGGGCTCAAGGGGCAGCCGGCCATCATTGATGGGGAACTTTACAACGAGGTGAAGGTGGAGGAGAGCTCGTGGCTCATTGAGGACGGCAAGGTGGTGACCGTGCATCTGGAGAAGGTGTGTGTGGCCCAACTCCCGGCCTGGGTGTTGATGCTGGGAGGAGGAGGGGCTGAGAGCTGGGGGCCTGGTGGAATTAGCATATTTAACCCCCACAGCGAGACTTGAAAGTAGGTCTGTCACTGTTCCAGAGTCAGGAAATGGGCCCAGAGATTTGTCCAGGCTCCTCTAGCTAGGAGCGGGTGGGTGGAGTGAGGACGGAAGCACTCTCCAGTGATTTCCATGAGGTTTGTGTGTGCATTCAGTTCAACAAATATTTGAACACCTACTCTGTGCCAGGTAAGTTCTAAGTGCTGGGAAGGGAACAGCAGAGAAATCGTAGAAGAGTCTGGGGCTCGGGAAGCCTCCGGTGCCCGCCCCTTGGGACACAGGCACCAGGGAAGAAGGTTGCTCTCTGTAGAGGGCGGGGCCTGGCACAGCCTCCTGGGGCACAGGATGTCCTGTCCCGGCCCAGCTGGGTGCTGCTGGCTGCCTCTCACCCCTCCGTGCCCTAGCCCTTGGTTACTCTCCCCTCTGGGATGTCCTCCTCTGCCTCTTTGTCTTCTTGTTTTCCTGCCCATTTTCTGTCCAGTACACTGTTGTTTCTCACAGCCCTCCCCCTGCCCTTCAATCTCACCACACTGGCCTGGAACTGTTTGCTTCTGTGTCTGTGTCTGTCTGCCTGAGCCGCTGGGAGGGCAGAGGTCTTGCCTGTCTGTCCCCCTGGTCCCGGCACGCTCCTCGTGTGTGGGCTGTGGCTGGGAAGGAGTCTGGTCTGCAGGGGTTGAGGGGTGAGTCCCACAGAGCAAGCCCCCTCCTGCCCCTTCTCACAGATTAATAAGATGGAGTGGTGGAGCCGCTTGGTGTCCAGTGACCCTGAAATCAATACCAAGAAGATTAACCCCGAGAACTCCAAGGTGAGCCATGGCTGCATGGGAGAGCTGGACAGGGAGGTGAGGGGCCTGGCTGATTGCGAGCTTCACCCATCTGTGTCACTGCCTGCTCCCAGCTGTCAGACCTGGACAGTGAAACTCGAAGCATGGTGGAAAAGATGATGTATGACCAGAGGCAGAAGTCCATGGGGCTGCCCACCTCGGATGAGCAGAAGAAACAGGAGATTCTGAAAAAGTGAGCAATTCAGGGAGGGTGGGTGCCTGGGGGCTTGGATCTGGGTGACAGCAGTGAGTGGACCACCGAGTAGGACTCAGGAGCTGCCCTGCCCCCTCCTGGAATGAGCCAGCCAAGTTTATAGCTTGGCGGCCTTGGCTTGCCTAACCTGATCACTCGGTGAGGTCATGTCGAGGGCAAGGCCAGCTCACGGTAGGTAGGAAGGTGTAACACATGGTCATTGCCACCTACAGGGAAACAGTGCCAGTGCTGGCACCTTGGCCGCTAGTCTCAGGGACTGGAATGGGCCTCAGACACCTGGGGCCCTGCCCCTGCCCGACCTGGCTTTAAGGTTCTAGAGATTAGACCTGACTGGGGAGGGAGAGGGGAAGCTTGGGGAAAGGACTGCCTGTTTCACTTTATTCCTTTTTTCCCTTCCCAGATTCATGGATCAGCATCCAGAGATGGATTTTTCCAAGGCCAAATTCAACTAGCTCCTGCATTTGCCTCCCTGAACTTTTGAGGCCGAGACCCAGCCATCTGACTTCCTTCCTCTCCCTTCCCTGGAACTTGGGAGCCTCAGGGCTGAGGCAGGCGCAGGGCTGGCCCAGGCACACAGGTCCCTGAGCACCATGGGAGAGGGCCTGGTGGGGGTCCCGTCCTCCCCACTTGGCCAATGTTACACATTAAAGCTATTTACTGGCTCTACCTGTGTCCTCCCTCTGGCCTTTCCCTGGGGCACAGGCCTGTCACGGCTGCTGCTGGGAGCTAGGGTTTGGCTTCGAGCCCAGATTCTGCCATGTGACCCAAGGAAAGTTTTTGCCCTTCTCTGGGCCTCAATTTCTCGTTTAAAGACAAGATTAAGGCAAGGCTTTTTCCTTTGTCTAGGAGTCTGAGCAAAGGTGAGTTTCTGGCTACAGAGACTGGAGCATGTGTCAGGTTCTCAGAGGGGCCCTTCTCCTCGGGCAGCTTCCCCCCCGCAGCGGGGCTGTCCTCCGCTGAGCCAGGTGTTCCCGGGGCACTAGGGCAGCAGGGGCTGGGGTGGCACTGCCTGGACCCAGGGACCACCTCAGCCTCAGTTCTCTTCTCCGTGTGGTTTGGGGACATGGCTAGGAGGACCTGGTGTCAGTGGGGCCCTGTGAGTCTCTGACCTGAGCCTCTAGATTTGAGGCCTTCTCAGTGCCCGGCCCTGGGGGTGCACAGCCAGCCTCTTGTCCACCTTGGCCACTCGATGGAGAGGCCGCAGAGGCTGTGGGAGGGTCTAGCTGGGTGTCTGAGTGTTCCGTTCTGTGGGCCATGGTAACCCCTGAACTTCCGGAACACAGCATGTCTGCCTCCAAAAATTTCAGAACAGTTTGTAAGGATTTCCGAGGCTATGCAGTACTTGGTTTGTCTTTTCCTCAAACCTGATAAACTTTTGTTTTGCTTTGCTTTCAATTTCTATTTTATTAGCAGTGGCTTGCCAGTCAGATGATAGGCTAAAACTGTCTTGAACAAAAACAAAAAGTAATGAGTAGTTTTAATAAAGCACAGAGATCACCTGGGGACTTAGTCGACCTGCAGACCCTGACTTTGTAGGTGTTGGTTGGGAGGAGGCGGCAAGAGTGCAAGACCCGGCAACCTCCCTGGTGATGGCTGATCCTGGGGCCCCATCAGGACTTTGCCAAGGAATCATGCACGTAGCTAAGATTTTAGGTGACGTCAGCCAGGGTCCAGAGAGGTGGACCTTCTTACCCAAAGGTGGCAGAAGTTTGATGTCTTGATCTAGGAAAATCCTTCTGAACGTCCCCTTTTCAGGTATGCCAAAGCTGCCTCAGGATACAGCCTAGCAGAATTGTTGGGCTGTTAAGTACTTGTGTGTTTAACTATATGGGACTCCAAGCCAAATCCTACAGGACTTGAACTAGATGCTTCCCCGATAAACTCTTGTTTCTGGGAATACAAATAATGGGTCCCAAGGCTGAATTTGGAAGACACTGCTCGGGCGGGGCTGGAGAGGAGGGGCTGCAGTCACAGCTGTGCCTGCAGTGCTGCCCCGCTTTCCTGAGGTCATAGCCCTAAGGGACCATCCAGGGTAAGCAGTATAGCTCAGTTGTCTCTTGTGAAAGGATGCCCGCGGGGACAGTAAGAAGGGTGGGGAGGCTAGGCGCCCATGGCCTGTATTGGTGTTGCTGGGTTTGAATCCCAGCTGCAGCTTGTTGCCGATGCAGACACTGGGAGACAGCAGTGGTGGCTCAAGTGGTTGGGTGTGCTACTCACATGAGACGCAGCTTAAGCTCTTGGCTTTGGCTTGGCCCAGTTCTGGCCATTGAGGGCGTTTGGAGAGAACCAGCAGACAGGAACTGTCTCTTCTTCTCATAAAATAAATTGTTTTTAAATGTAAGGGGATCTTGAACATCTTCCAGCTGCTTCATGACTCAGCAACGGGCTGGTGGATCTGCCCTGGCCCCTCTGCTTGCAGACTGGCCCATGGGGGCAGCTAAGCAGGGTGCCTCTGAACCCAGCTGGGCTCTGGTGTCCAAATGAGGATCCTGCTTCTGCCCTAAGGTCAGCTTCCAGCTCCAGAGCCACAGTTAGTAGCTACATAACCCACAAGTGTTCTTGATTTCTCTGAGTTCTTGCTCCCACTCCAGGGTTGGAGTAACAAAACCACAGCACCCTGATGGCAGCAGGGAGAGGCAGAGGGGAGCAGCAGCCCCAAGGCAGGTTTGGGAATGACCGTCAGGGATTTGGGGATGGGCCAGCCTGCACAGGGCAGCCCATGGGCCCGCAGCACAGCTCCCCAACAAAAACCGCCTTCCTCCCGTTCGCCACTCCTGGCTCCAGAGCTCCCGGAGCAGCACTGCCCCCATTTCATCCTCGCGACTTCAACCCCACAGCAGCACTAAGCCACGTTCCATCTCCCACTCTGGGTAGCAGTAAGGCCAGGCAAATGGGACTAAAGATGATGCCACCTTTGTATTGCCAACTATGGTCATGTTAACAGAACAAACAACAAAACAGAACGGCGTGGAGTGGGCCCTGCCCACCCCCAACCCAGTCCACTTACTGCTTTTAGCTGGAGGGTCCCCCTGGGAGGGAGAAGTTTGCATGATTGGTACAAGTGCCATATTATGGGATAGAGTCAGGATTCAATCCTGGAAGGTAACAATTCTTTGTTTTCTCTGGAGAGCCACCGAAAGCCATGGGCTGGAAGGAGCAGGCCCGGGCCGGGGTCAGGCTAGCTGAGGAGGCCTTAGGGTGTGGGAACCAGGGTCCAGGAGTCAGTCGGCCAGAGCGCCAGAGCGCACACTGCCGAGTTCCTGGCCCAGCCTCCCCGAGATGGGGCGTCCTGGGCCCTCTATTCTGCAGGCTCTTCCCTGGAGGGTGGTGCCGCGGGGCCTGGTGGGGTCAGCAGTACACCTGGAGCAGGGGTGCCCCAGACGAGTCTGTGTCCGTGCCCTGGAAAGACGAGTCACGGCTGGCTGGGTACCCTGGGGGAAAGGGAGAGGAGGAAACAGGCTGAGAGGGGAAAGAACTCACCAGGCCCCAGGGCCGGGAGAAGCCTGCTGAGAAGCAGCAGAGCGGGACTTGAGCCCGAGTCGCTACGATCCTGACTGGGAGACGCACTCAGTTCCTTGTTCCTTGTCCTCTCGACCCTAGCTTCCCCCTCTGTAAAAGGGAATGATCTTGCTCCCAGAGGGTTGTGAGGGCCAAGGCCACCCAGGGTGCCCTTTCAGCACCACAGCAGATGGCCGTCTGCCCTCCTGCTGTCCACTCCAGAGCCGGGCTTAAGGGCTGGGGTCTGAGTACTGGCCTGTTGTGGCACCTGTGCTGTAAGCCAGCTTACAGGGTGGGATGGTTCTGGCCGCTCAGGCCCCTTGTCCCCTTCTGATCCCACCCTCCCCACCCCAGGAGGATGTTGGGTGAGGGGCCCTCAGGGTAGGCACTCATTAGATCAGGACCACACCTGGGGCTCCATAAGGCCTTAGCTTCCGGGCGATGGCGTCCGCCGTGGTCTCCTGGGAGATCTGCACTGTCAGCTCTAGGGGAGGGAAGGAACGGTTGTTATCACACCCAACCCCCAGCCAGCCGGAGGAGGGAGGCCCGAGAAGCAGGGCTTAGAGACCCTGTGGGGGGTGGGGCAGGTTTTAACGCCAAACCAGCGGTTCAAATCCATGAGTCCCCAGGTCCTGCTGCCCAGTCTATGCCAGGAAGCTACTCTGGCAGCCAAGAGCAGGGGCCAGAAGGAGCCTGTTAGCGTTGTCCTCTCTGGGCACCGCAGCAATGGCCAGAGAGCTCCCTGGGAAGAGTCAGCCTAGGAGCAGGGGAGAGGGAAACACGGGAGCTGAAGTCAAGAACGGGGTCTGGCGCGGGGTAGGCCCACAGTGGCCAAAGACTTGGGTCCATCCCTCCCTTGGTCACAGCCTCCCCTACTCCGCCCCTTAGCCCCGCGGGGCCCCACCTACCATCCTGGCTGAGACCCGAGCCCACCATGGTCTCATGGCCACTGTCAGGGGCAGGGGCAGTGGGGGCAGCAGCCCGCGTGGAGCGCCCCTCTGAGGTCTGTGGGCGGGTGCGGCTCTTCCGGGTGCTGATGCGAATGATGCCGCGCACCAGGCGGCCCTCGGCGTCCTGCTCGTCCAGGTGGTAGTCCTGCGTGATGCTGCTGATGAGGTCTGAGATCTTGCTGGTCTTCTCCAGGAACACCGTGTCCGACGTGCACTTGGCCAGCTCATCGATCTGGTGCACGCTGAACAGCTCCGTCAGCTTCTTGAAGATGAGCACGTCAATCTCCCGGCTCGACATGGAGCCGCTGCCCATCTCCGGCAGGTCCAGGTCCGACTCGTGGAAAGAGTAGTATTCCTCGGAGCCACGGGGGCTGCTGGCCAGGGTGCTGGGCAGGCTGTGCCGCAGGGGCGGGGGCTCGGCCAGCGGCTCCTTGCAGCAGGAGTCCGCGTCAGGGGCTGAGGACGGGGTGTTGCGATAAGGATAGACAGGGATGCCCTTGAGCTTGACGTCAGGGTAGCTGAAGCTGCTGCCCATGTTTGACTTGAGTCGCTGGCCATCCCGCCGGCTGGGGGTTGCACGGTCAGGGCTGGGGGGCACACCATTGTGCTCCTTGGCCCAGCTGGCTTCGGCAGCCCCCTCAGCGGAGTCCCCAGCAGACAGGCAGGGGCTACAGCCCTGCACACAGGCTCCACAGCGCTGGAGGCAGTCTCGGCAGCGGCGGAAGCAGAAGGCAGCCCGGCACCAGTCCCACACCCAGGGTCGCCAGAGCAGGCAGCAGGCAGGGGGCTCGGCAGCTGGCTCAGCGGAGCCAGAGATGAAGGTAATGCTCTCGGGGCCATAATGGCCAGGGTCCTTGGGGTCTGGCCTACGGGCTCGGTGGCTTGGCAGAGGCTGGGCTGGCTTATCGTATGTCTCCAGGCATAATTCTGTTGGCTGCTCCCAGGGTCCCAAACGTGGTGGCCCAGATGATGGGCGGGGGTGTCCAGGGCGGGGCATGGCTCATCGCATGGTTTGTTACAGCCAGACACCTGCAGGGAACAAGCCAGGAAGGAGTCAGGTTCATAGGTCAGGGATAAACCTTAGGGCTGATCAGCAGAGCTTTGGACACCTGGCTTCTATCTATCGTTTAGTTTATTTGAAAGGCAGGGAGAGAGGTCCCTTCCACTGGTTTGTTTCCCAAGTGCCTGCAACAGCCAGGGATGAGCCAGGTAGAAGCCAGGAGAACTCAACCTGAGTCTACCACGTGGGTGAGTTGGCAAGACATTCAACCACTTGACCACCACCTGCTGCCTCTCAGGTGCACATCAGCAGAGGCTGGAATCAGGAGCAGAGTCCGGACCCGAATGCAGGCTTCCCAAGTGGAGTCGTAACAGTTAAGCCCAATGTCCACCCCAGCTTCTGGTTTCTGAGACCTGTGACGTGCAACCCTCACTTCCTGGGACTTCACACTCCCTGGGATGTTATTTAAAAACAAACAGGAGCGGCCAGCGCCGTGGCTCAGTAGGCTAATCCACCTTGTGGTGCCGGCACACCGGGTTCTAGTCCCGGCTGGGGCGCCGGATTCTGTCCCGGTTGCCCCTCTTCCAGGCCAGCTCTCTGCTGTGGCCAGGGAGTGCAGTGGAGGATGGCCCAAGTGCTTGGGCCCTGCACCCCATGGGAAACCAGGATAAATACCTGGCTCCTGCCATCGGATCAGCGCGGTGCGCTGACCATGGCGGCCATTGGAGGGTGAACCAACGGCAAAGGAAGACCTTTCTCTCTGTCTCACTCTCTCCCTGTCCACTCTGCCTGTAAAAAAAAAAAAAAAAAAAAAAAAAAAAAAAAAAAAAAAAAAACAGGAGCAGTGTTGTGGCACAGCCGGTTGGAATTACTGTTTATGGGGCCACTGTTGTGGCATAGAGGGTTAAGCTGCTGCACGGGCCTCCTACATGGGTGCTGTCCTGGCTGCTCCATTTCCAATCCAGCTCCCTGCTGATGTGCCTGGGAAAGCAGCAGAAGACGGCCTAAGTGCTTGGTCTCCTGAACCCACCTGGGAGACCCGGAAGAATCTGCTGGCTTTGGCCTGGCTACTGCAGCTATTTGAGGAGAGAACCAGCAAGTGGAAGATCTCTTTCTGTCTCTCCTCTCTCTAATTCTGCCTAAATAAATAAATAAATAAATAAGTCTTAAAAGAAGTAGTAGTAGGAGGAGGAGGAGTGCTGGTTACAGTCCCAGGTACTCTGCTTCTGACCCAGCTCCCTGCTATATGCCTGGGAAGGCCGCAGACCTAAGTACCTGAGCTTCTGCCACTCGTGTGGGAGACCCAGATGGAGTCCCTGGCTCCTGCCCTCAGCCCGCCCCAGGCCTGGCTGTTGTGACATCTGGGGAGTGAACCAGAAGATGAAGATTCTCTTTGTCTCTCCATCACTCTGTCATTCCAATAAATAAATCTTTTAAACACAAACAGGCATGATGCATGGTGGTGGTAGCTGTACAATATGAATATATTTAATCACAGGACTGTACACCTAAAAATGGTTTAAAAATGTGAACGTGTATTTTGCCACAAAAAAGATCTAGAATCTCCCTTTGGGAGAAGCAGTCTCCCCAGTGTCTCCTGCTGGTGGGCCCACGCAGAGCCTCCAAGGCTGCTCAACAAATGCTCTTCCGCGTGATTTGCTGGGATCCTGATCACTGCCATCCCTTTCCTTCCTGCATCCTTCGATCAGACGTGGAAGGTTTGGGGTCCCCTCCAATATTCCAATCAAACTCAGAACTGTGCTCCTAGCCACATGTAGTGGCAACCACTGTTTTGCTTCGTTTGATTAGACAAGAACATTGAGTCACAACATACATCTTTCCCCTTTTGATTTGGTTGCTAGGAAGCTCAGAACTAAGACTTTATTCACTCCACAAACACTGAGCCTGGTCTTACATTGGGCACTTTGGAACCAAAAATGTATCAGTTACAGATCTTGTTTTTGATGACTCACAGGTGGTTTTTCTAGAGGGAAAACAGACGTTTTGTAGGACACATGAGGCACTATGGGAGAATCCTCTCTGGCTGAGGGAGTCCCAGAAGGCTATGCAGTGGTGTATAGGGGAGGATCCCTGATCACATGTAGGCATTTATTGGGTCGTAACTATCCTCAGCCTGCGTTTTTGTTTTTGTTTTTAGATTTTATTTAGGGACCAGTGCTGTGGCATAGCAGGCAAAGTTGCTGCCTGCAGTGCCAGCATCTCACATGGGCGCCAGTTCAAATTCTGGCTGCTCCACTTCTGATCCAGCCCTCTTCCATGGCCTGGGAAAGCAGTAGAAGATGGCCCAAGTCCTTAAGTCCCTGCACCTCTGTGGGAGACCTGGAAGAAGCTCCTAGTTTCAGATCAGCACACCTCCGGCCATTGCGGCCATCTGGGGAGTGAACCAGCAGGTGGAAGACCTCTCTCTGCCTCTGTGTAACTCTGTCTTTCAAATAATTAAATAAGTAAATAAAGATTTTATTTAGGGGCTGGCGCTGTAGCATAGCAAGTAAAGCTGCTGCCTGCAACGCCAGCAGTGATCCGAAGCCAGGAGCCATGAGCTTCCTCCGGGTCTCCCACATGGGTGCAGGGCCCAAGCACCTGGGCCATCTTCCACTGCTTTTCCAGGTCATAGCAGAGAGCTGGATTGGAAGTGAAGCAGCCAGGACTTGAGCCGGCGCCCATGTGGGATGCTGGCACCATAGCACCAGCCTCATCCTGTACTTTCTTTTCTTTCTTTTTTTAAGGGAAAGGGTTTATTGGTGGGGAAACCGGATAGACCCAAGGGAAGGGTGAAGAAGGAAAAGAGGGAGGAAAGCCTAAGAGAGATCAAGAGACAGAGAGGGAAAAAAGACATGTGTTCAGGAACAGGTCCTCTTGAAACTTTGCTGGGTGGCGGGCAGGGAAGTAGGAGCAGCGAATCCCACTGTGTGTGGGGGGGTGGGGGTGGGGGGGTGGAGCTGACACCGGTGGTTGGGCCATGGGGCTTAGGACGGAAGCCTGCGGGCCAGGGCCCAAGATGGTGAGTGAGGCGTAGATGGTGCCACAGACTGTGCCGTTTTATTAACATCCCCCTCCCTTTTCTTTATAAAGCAAGTGTTGTATGGGATTACATTAGCCCCTAAAGCCCAGGAGGCGCAGAGGGACGATGATCTGTCTTTAGAGCTACTTCCTGCTGACGTGGGGCGATGTCTCAAGCCGCTGTCTCCTGAGTGTGGAGCCGAGTATACCCCCGTAGCGGCATTTGGTTGACCGCCTGGTTCATGCTGTATTTTCTACAACACGAATCCCTTTTCCTACTATCTGACTGAACACTGGTGTCCTCAACTGGTGAGGAGCAAGGGACTGGGCTAAAAGTTAGGACATCTGTGTTCTAAACCCAGTTCTGGCCATTGTAGGCCATGTGCCTTGGGCAAATCAGTGCCACTTCCCTAAACAGGCCACCATCGCCTCTCACCAGAGACTGTCAAGGCTCCCACTCCGGCAACCTCCTTCCCTTGTACTTGCTGCAGATAGTGAAGAACTTAAGAAAATGCACGAACCTGGAATAACCTGCAGAGACCACTTTAATTACATGATCAAAGTTAATATCGCCAGTAAGACGAACTGACAGCATGTGCCTCTTCCAGCTATAGCCTACTTATACAGTACTTCAGCCAAAAGTGCAACATCTGACTGTAATCATTAAGAAACCTCACACATGCCCAAGTTGAGGGACACAATGACTAGTGAAGGGGGCTGGCTTTGTGGCACAGCAGGTTGGGCAGCCACTCGCCACAAGAGCATCTCTTGTCAGAGCACCGGTTTGAGCCTGGGCTGCTCCACTTCTAAGCCAGCTCCCTGCAAACGTGCCTGGGCAAGCAGCAGATGATGGCCCAAGTGCTTGGGATCTTGCCACCCATAAGGGAGACCAGGATGGAGTTGCAGGCTCCTGGCTTCAGCCTGGACCAGCCCTGGTCATTGCAGCCATTTAGGGAGTGAACCCGTGGATGGGAGACCAACATCCTCCCCCCAACCCATTGCTCTGAAAATAAATCTTTAAAAAAATAAAAGCTTGGGGCAGGCGCTGTGGCACAGCAGGTTAATGCCTTAGCCTGAAGTGCTGGCATCCCATATGGGTCCCAGTTCAAGACCCAGCTGCTCCACTTCCCATCCAGCTCTCTGCTACGGCCTGGGAAAACAGGAGAAGATGGCCCAAATGCTTGGACCCCTGCACCCACATGGGAGACTGGGAAGAAGCTCCTGGCTCCTGGCTTCAGATCGGTGCAGCTCCAGCCGTTGCGGCCAATTGGGGAGTGAACCAACAGATGGAAGACCTCTCTCTCTGCCTCTCCTTCTCTCTCTGTGTAACTCTGACTTTCAAATAAATAAATAAATGTTAAAAATAAAAATCACTAAAATTTTTTTTAAATCTTTAAAAAAATAACTTGGGGCCGGCGCTGTGGCACAGCAAGTTAAAGCCCTGGCCTGAAGCACCAGCATCCCATATGGGCACCGGTTCTGGACCCGGCTGCTCCTCTTCTGATCCAGATCTCTGCTATGGCCTGGGAAAACAGTAGAAGATGGCTCAAGTCCTTGGGCCCCTGTACCCACATGGGAGACCTGGAAGAAGCTCCTGACTTCGGATTGGCTCAGCTCCAGCCATTGTGGCCAATTGGGGAGTGAACCAGCTGATGGAAGACCTCTCTCTCTTTCTCTACCTCTCTCTGTAACTCTTTCAAATAAATAAAATAAATATTTTTTTTAAAAAAATTAAAATAAAAACTAAAACATGATTGTGGATCAAGAGAAAAAAATGCAAACTAGATAATGTGGTTAATTGGTGAAACTGGAAAATACACTAGAGGGGCCGGCACTATGGTGCAGTAAGTTAATCCTCCACCTGCGGCGCCGGCATCCCATACAGACGCCAGTTCTAGTCCCGGCTGCTCCTTTTCCAATCCAGCTCTCTGCTATGGCCTGGGAAAGCAGTAGAATATGGCCCAAATGCTTGGACCCCTGCACCCACATGGGAGACTGGGAAGAAGTTCCTGGCTCCTGGCTTCAGATTGGTGCAGCTCTAGCGATTGCGACCATTTGGGGAGTGAACCAATGGACAGAAGACCTCTCTCTCTGTTTCTCCCTCTCATTGTCTATAACTCTACCTATTAAATAAATAAATAAAATCTTTTTTAAAAAAGAAAGAAAATACACTGGAAATTACTTAATAGTAGTATATGATGTTAAATTTCCTGAATATTTTTAGGTATTTATTTATTGGGGCTCTCAGTGTAGTACAGCAGGTTAAGCTGGCCCCTGTGACACTAGAGTCCCATATAAGCACTGGTTCAAGTCCCGCGATTCCACTTCCAAGCCAGCTCCCTGCTGATGCACCTGGGAAAGCAGCAGCAGATGACCCAAGCCCTTAGGCCCCGACACCCACGTGGGAGACCCAAATGGAGTTCCTGGCTCCTGCCTTCAGCCTGGTCTAAGCCCTGCCGATTGTTGACATTTAGGGAGTGAACCAGCAGACGAAAGATCTGTCTCTTGCACTCTTTATTTATTTTTAAAAGATTGCATTATTTATTTGAAAGGCAGAGTTACAGAGAGGCAGAAGCAGAGAGAGAGAGAGAGATGGGTCTTCCATCCACTGGTTTACTCCCCAAATGGCTGCAACAGCCAGAGCTGGGCCGATCTGAAGCCAGGAGCTTCTTCCAGGTCTCCCATGTGGGTGCAGGGGCCCGAGGGCATGGGCCATCTTCTACTGTTATCCCAGGCCACAGCAGAGAGCCGGATCGGAAGTGGAGAAGCCGGGACTTGAGCCAGCACCCACGTTGGTTGCCTGTACTGCAGGCAGCGGCTTTTGCCCACTGTGCCACAGCATGGGCCCCTCTCTATTTATTAATTTATTGGAAAGGCAGAGAGAGAGGAAGAGACTGAGTTAGATCTTCCATCGGCTGGTTTACTCTCCAAATGGCCACAATGGCCTGGGCTGTGCCAGACCGAAGCCAGGCGCCTGGAGCTGGGTGGGACTTGAACCGGCATCCACGTGGGATGCTGTGGTGTTGCAGGTGGCAGCTTAACTGGCTGTGCTGCAACGCTGGCTGCAACACAAGGCTCTCTGTTCCTACAATTCCTCAACCCGTCCCCTGGCTCCACTCACCACTCCAGGATCTCTGGTCAGACGGGAGCTGCTCTCCTGAGATCTTCTGCCAAGCTCTGTTAGCTGGGACGGCCTTGTACTTGAGGTTAGGCTAAGCCTATCTCCCCAGGGCCCGTGAGGCTGCTCAGGGGCGGAGACTATGCTGCTCCTTCTGCCTGGGTGTCTGCAACAGGGCGGGTACATCAGGTGCTGTTGTGGGGCCTCTGGGCAGAGAGGAGGGGCACCTGGGTGCTGAGGGTGACGGGAGGGGGAGGGGCAGCGAGAAATCCTGTCTCCAAAGGTGCGGGAACTGAAACTGCACAGCTGACTGTCTGGGGCATGCAGTTAAAAATCCTCGCTGTGGCTGGAGCAATGTCCAGTTGAGGATGGATTCAGTCATTCGCTCAGTTAGCAAACGTTCACTGAGGGTCTACCGTGTGCCGGGTGCTGTTCTGAAACCCCAGGGCAGAGCAGCAGACACAATTCCCTAACCTCAGGAGTTTGCGTTGTGAAGGAGCTCACATTGTCCTAAGTGCTCCGGGTGTGATAAAACACTTCTCTTAAGGCTCTATTACCACTACTCTGAAGCACACACAGTCCTAAAGTTGTCCAAGCCACACATTAGCCTGGCCCCAGGCTCCTATCTGCCAACCCTTCCTTCTCTCAAAGAGGACTCGGCTCTGTTTTCCAATGGCACCTGTTCCTTGTGAGGGAAGGGACAGTTAAAGCTGCCCACTCCCAGCTGTATGGAAAAGACAGTGGGAGCCCTGAGCCTGGCAGGCTCAGACTGTAGTCAGGAAGGTGGGCACCTCCACCCCTCTACAGCCACATGGAGCACACAGGTTCCTGGGCTTTGTAAAGGGATCAGGAAGTTTCCACCTCCCTCCCGTGCTGTCCTCCAAAGCCGGAAGACTTGCACTGCTGACTAGATCAACCCAACCGCGTTGCGTATCGGAGTGCTAGCTAGAGTCAGTCCCAGCTCTGCTGCTGATTCCAGCTTCCTGCTCGTGCACCCGCTGGGAGGCAGCAGGTGACGGATCAAGTGGTAGGGTCCCAGGCTTCTGGCTTTGACCTGGCTCAGCCCCAGCTGTGTGGGCATTTGCAGAACTAGTGGGTGGGAGGTCTCACCCTCTCTCTTTCTGCCTTTCAAATAAGTTAAATAAAAATTAAATAAATCCAGCAACTACATATTGAGCACATATAACATCACTGTGCTAAATGCTGAACAAACAGCAGAGAAGGGGCCAGAGGACCCCACACCCCACTTTGTGCAGCCCCTGCGGCTGCTCTGTGAACAAGTCATGCCCCTCCTTAGCACACACACCCGAAGCAGGGTAAGCAGGGTAGGCCACAGCCAGGGACACCTACACAGCTGACAGGGTCGGGGCGCTCTGGGGCCCACCTGCTGCTCTCCCTGCCCCCCCCCAGTGCTGGCAGCACGGGGTGAGGGTGTGGGAGAAGGGGAGTGCCACACACAGGTACCCGCTCCCCTCCAGCCTCTGAGTCCTCCTCAAAAGTCAAACCCCGCCGGTTTCCTACAGGCTGCATCCCTGGCTCCTGCCCCCACCTCCGAAATCCTATAAGCACCGTGGCCAGAGGCAAGGTTGTAAGCCACAGCTCCCACGTCTGGAAAAAGAGATGAGTATCCTCGCGGGCCCCCAGGGAGGTTTAAGTGAGAGACCGCAAGAAGCGGGTTTAGCGCAGTGCCGGTGCCCAGGAACGAACACACACACTCCCGGGGGTCTGCCTCGGGACCGCCCCTCCGTCCAGCGTCCCCAGGGACAGGCCCCGCCGCACCGGCCTTTGCCCCACGCCCATTGCCCAGCCCTGCTCATCACACAGCCGTGGGCTCGGACGCGGGGCATCCGTGCACCCCGAAGGCGCAGCCCGAGACTCACCCCTCGGCGGGGGATCCAGACCCCCGCACTGCTCCCAGCCTGGCCCAGCCCCCGCAAAGGCACCGCACTCACGGCGAGCGCCAGCCTCTCCAGGTACAGAACCCTCCGCCGCCGGCCGCCTCAGCCCCTCGCCCGTCCGACGCCGTTCCTCGGGGTTTGTCCGTCCGACCGTGCCCCGCGCCGGCCCGGCCCCAGGAGCGAACGCGGCCTCTCAACCCACTGTGGCCGCCCAGCCCGGGCGCCTGCCTGCTCAGGCCGCTCCCTGGCCCGCGCACCCCGGAAGTGGGAGGGTGGCCCCGAGGAGCCGGGCCCGAGACCCTCCCCCGTCCGTGCGCAGCCCCGGCGGGCTCCCCACGCTGACGACGCCCCGGTTCGCGCCCACTCGGGTCCGCGCGGGGCTTACCTGTCCCGCCAGGTGAGCCGCCTGCAGCTCAGCCCCTTCCCCGCCCCCCTCGCCGCTCACCTGGGGCGCAGGTGAGCGTCTCGCGGGAGCGCGGCACGGGCCGCCGCTGGGGACACACTTCCTTTCTCGCGAAGCGCGCGGCGCCGCGCACCTGGGCCGAGGCCCCGCCCCGGGACTCTGGGCGGGCCCCGCGGCCGGTGTTGGGGCGCCGGGCAGGGCGGCCTGCTTTGAGTCCCGGCGGAGCGTGATGAACAGGTGCTGGGCTCAGTCTCCTCTTCTGTTAGATGGGCGGGTGGTCCAGGGAGCACCCTGGCAGGCCTTAAACGCCTCCTCCGAGGCGGTTTCCTGGAGTCTGTCTGGGTCTCCGTTATGGAACTGTGCTGGTTTATCACAATGCCCAGCGCACACAATGCCCAGCGCACCGTTGCTTTCCTGACTCCTGTTAGCCTGTTACCTTGAGGGTAGGTCTGGCCTTGTTGCCTGTCCCCAGTGCCCACGCACAGGCCCTGGCACAGACCAGGAACTCAGGAAACATTCTTGACTGAGTGAACGGCTGGGCTCCGATTTCTTCCTGGGCCCTGGGTCCTCTGTGTGCTGGTCAGGTCACCTTCTCATCTGTTCCGGGAAACCTACAGGTGAGGAGAGTGACTCGGCTTTGGGGCCGGGCATTGCAGCCCCACTCAGCAGAGGTGGCCAAAGGCACCGTGAAAGCTGTCTCCCTGGGGTCTCTGTCTCTGCAAGACGCGACACCTGTGGAAGGCAGGCAGTCCGGGCTCAGGCTGTCCTGGGTTCCTGCTCGCCTTAATAAGAACTTAACCATCTCACCAATAAGTGAGTGACTGGTAGGGAGCATCCCCAGAACCCATGCTAAGCCCCTTGCACAGCATTATCAAATCTCTCCACTGATCGGCCGGGTGGGGTGGGGCAGGTATGTTTTTTTTTTTTTTTTTTTTGAAAGATTTGTTGACACAGAGAGGAGAGGTCTTCCATCCACTGGTTCACTCCCCCAATTGGCTGCAACAGCCGAAGCTGCGCTGATCCGAAGCCAGGAGCCAGGAGCTTCTTCCGGGTCTCCCACGCAGGTGCAGGGGTCCAAGGACTTGGGCTGTCTTCTACTGCTTTCCCAGGCCACAGCAGAGAGCTGGATCGGAAGTGGAACAGCTGGATCTCGAACCCTCCTAAACAGAGATACTCTGTTTAGGCATAATATTAGGTTCAGCCACATGAAACTGCTGTTAATTTATCTTTTTTGATACTTTTAAAAAGCCACTCCCCTCCCTATCCCATCCAGGGACGTGTGGCACTCAGGAAATGGGGTGCAGGTGAAAACCTTTGTGCAGGTTCATTCTTGGGGTACGGCCATAAGAAGCGCCCATATGGGAGGCAGGCGCTTCAGGCCAGGGCGTTAACCTGCGGTGCCACAGCACTGGCCCCGGGGCAGATGTTATCATTCCCATTTTACAGGTGGAGCAACTGAAGCTTAGAGAGGAAGAAATTGTTTGCTCAGGCAATGGGCACAAACCGTCTGAGCAAGAACCCTCCTTCTCTGAGCTCCATCTGCAGAGACAATGGTAGCTACCGCTGGGAGGAGTTGCAAGATGACCCATGCAAAGTGGGTAGACTTAGGCACAGGTGATCAGTTTCCAGCAGAGCCACTCCCCTCGACATCCCCTCCAGGGATGTGTGGCATTCGGGAAATGGGGTGCAGGTGAAAACCTTTGTGCAGGTTCATTCTTAGGGTACAGCCGTAAGAAGCATCTGCACAGGCGTGCCGAGAAGGAGCGTGGACAAGAATTAGTAGAAACAGTTTGGGGTGGTAGCTTCAAGCCAGAAGCAGCCCAGTGCCGCTGACGGATGATGCAAGCGTGTGGAGCGCCCACGCACATGAACAGAAAAGGGATGACAGCCAGCACTCGGCCGGCGTGCGCAATAAGATGATAGTGAGTGGAAAAAGGCAAAGCCAGAAGATGACATCTGGAATGGGATCCCTTTCACACAGTTCAGACACTGGAGCTGCTCTGTTTAGGCATAATATTAGGTTCAGCTGTATGAAACTGCTAATTTATCTTTTTTGATACTTTTAAAAAGATTGATTTATTTATTTGAAAGGCAGAGTTACAGAGAGGCAGAAGCAGAGAGAGAGAGAGAGAGAGAGAAAGAGAAAGGTCTTCCACTTCCATCTGCTGGTTCACTCCCCAGGTGGCCACAATGGCTTCCATCTGAAGCCAGGAGCCAGGAGCTTCTTCCAGGTCTCCCACATGGGAGCAGGGACCCAAGGACTTGGGCCATCTTCTGCTTTCCCAGGCCATAGTAGGGAGCTGGATCAGAAGTGGAGCAGCTGGGACTCAAACCGGCGCCTGTATGGGATGCCGACAATGCCAGCAGCGGCTTTTACCCACAGCAGCTGGGAGCTAGATCAGAAGTGGAACAGCTGGGACTTGAACCGTCAGTCATGTGGGATGCTGGTATCACAGGCAGGGCTTTACCTGCTGTGCCACAGCACTGGCCCCATCTTTTTTTTTTTTTTATCTTAAACATGACAGATGTATATGATTCAGCCTAACTTATATGTGAAAAAAAAAATGTTAGAATGAGCCACTCATGAGCACAGAATGATAGGCAGAGAGAATGGCAACAGCATGGCGCAGCAGCTCAGCTGATGACGATGGGTAACACGGAGTAAAAATGCTAACGTGGGGCCGGTGCGGTGGCGCAGCGGGTTAAGCCTCTGCCTATGAGGCCAGCATCCCCTGTGACCAACGGTTTGAGTCCCAGCTATTCCACTTCTGATCTAGCTCCCAGATAATGTTCCGGGGAAAGCAGTGGATGATGGCTCATGTACTTGGGCCCCTACCGCCCATGTGGGAGACCCAGATGGAGTTCCAGGCTCCTGGCTTCAGCCCAGCCCAGCCCAGCCCTGGCTACTGCAGCCATTTGGGGAGTGAACCTACAAATAGATCTCTGTCTCTCCCTCTCTCTCTCTGTAATTCAGCCTTTCAAATAAGTAAAATAAATCTTGTGAAGAAAACAAGTGAGTCTAGAGTCTTACGTAGTTTTTTCCCAATTGATTTATTCGTTCTTTAAAAATTAAGTACGTTTAAGGCCTGCACCGTGGTGGGAAGGTGAAACCTCTGCCTGCAGTGCTGCATCCCATATGGGCACCAGTTCGAGTCCTGGCCGCTCTTCTTCTGATCCAGTTCCCTGCTAATGTGCCTGGGAAAGCAATGGGAGGTGGCTCAAGAGCTTGGGTCCCTGCACCCACATGGGAGACCCGGAAGAAGCTCCTGTCTCCTGGCTTAGAATCAGCCCAGCTCCAGCCATTTTGGCCATTTGGGGACTAAACTGGTGGATAGAAGATCTCTCTCTCTCTCTCTCTTTCTCTTTCTCTTTTTCTCTTTCTCTTTCTCTCCCCTCCCTCTGCCTCTCTCCTTCTCTCTCTGTATCTCTGCCTTTCAAATAAATAAATAAATCTTTTTTAAAAATTAAGGTATGAGGGCTGGCGCTATGGCACAGTGGGTTAAAGCCCTGGCCTGCAGTGCCGGCATCCCATATGAGCATCGTGTCAAGTCCCAGCTGCTCCTCTTCCAATCCAGCTCTCTGCAATGCTCTGGGAAAGCAGTAGAAGATGGCCCAGGTCCTTGGGCCCCTGCACTTGCGTGGGAGACCCGGAAGAAACTCCTGGCTCCTGGCTTCGGATTGGCGCAGCTCTGGCCGTTGCAGCCATCTGGGGAGTGAATCAGCAGATGGAAGACCTCTTTCTCTGTCTCTACCTCTGTAACTCTGTCTTTCAAATAAATAAAAACAAATCTTTATTTATTTATTTGGACAGGCAGAGTTAGACAGTGAGAGAGAGAGAGAGAGAGAGAGAGAAAGGTCTTCCTTTTCCATTGGTAAACCCCCCAAATGGCTGCTACAGCCGGCACTGCGCTGATCCAAAGCCAGGAGCCAGGTGCTTCCTCCTGGTCTCCCATGGGGTGCAGGGCCCAGGCACTTGGGCCATCCTCCACTGCCTTCCCGGGCCACAGCAGAGAGCTGGCCTGGAAGAGGAGCAACCGGGACAGAATCCAGCGGGACTAGAACCCGGGGTGCTGGCGCCACAGGTGGAGGATTAGCCTAGTGAGCCATGGTGCCGGCCAAAAAATAAATCTTTAAAAAAAATAAAGTATGTACAATGAGTGTTGTGGTGCTGCAGGTTACACTGACACTTGGGACACCCACATCCCACATCACAGTGCTGATCTGAGTCCCGGCTGCTCCACTTCCATCCAGCTTCCTGCTAATGTGTCTGGGAGGCAGCAGATGATGCCCAAGTACTGGGTTCCTGCCATCCACATGGGGTACTTGGATGGCTTTCCTGGATCCTGGCTTCAGTCTGGCCAAGCCGCAGCTGTTGCGGGCATTTGCAGAGTGAACCAGCAGATGGAAGATTCTCTCTCTCTCTCTTTCTCTGCCTTTCAAGTAGATGAAAATAAGTATTTATTAAAATTAAGATATAACTTACAGATAGTAAAATTCACTGTTTTTATTGCTAAATTTTTTTTTAATTTTTTTGAAAGGCAGAGTGGACAGTGAGAGAGAGAGACAGAAAGGTCTTCCTTTTGCCGTTGGTTCACCCTCCAATGGCCGCCGTGGCTGGCACGCTGCAACCAGCGCACCGCGCCGATCTGATGGCAGGAGCCAGGTGCTTCTCCTGGTCTCCCATGGGGTGCAGGGCCCAAGCACTTGGGCCATCCTCCACTGCACTCCCTGGCCACAGCAGAGAGCTAGCCTGGAAGAGGGGCAACTGGGACAGAATCCGGCGCCCTGACCGGGACTAGAACCCGGTGTGCCGGCGCTGCAAGGCGGAGGATTAGCCTAGTGAGTGCTAAAGTTTTTTTTTTTTTTTTTAATTGTATTCAGGGCCAGCACTGTGGTGCACTGGTTTAAACTCCTGTCTGCAGTGTCGGCATCATATATGGGCACCAGTTCGAATCCTGGCTGCTCCACTTTGGAGCAAGCTCTCTGCTTATGGCCTGGAAAAGCAGCAGAAGATGGCCCAAGTCTTTGGGTCCCTGAACCCACGTGAGAGACCTGAAAGAAGCTCTTGGCTCCTGGCTTTGGCCTGGCCCAGCCCTGGCCATTGCAGCTATTTGGGGAGTAAACCAACAGATGGAAGATCTGTCTCTGTCTCTCTCTCTGTATTTCTGCCTTTCAAATAAATAAATAAAGATTTATACATAAATCTTTTGGTATCTTTATAAATAAATAAATCTTTTATTTTAAAAAAGGTTTATTTATTTATTCAAATGCAGAGCAACACTGAGAAGGAAAGACAGGGAGAGACCTGTTGAATCTGAGGGTTTGTGAGACAGTAAGACAAACCACAACTCCGTGGATGGCACTCGGGGTGCTGGTTAGAAGCCGCACCACCTGCAGCCTTGGGCCTGAGGGTCAGGTCAGGGGAATTGGGCTGATGTGTGCATCCGGCTTCCAGGCTTCAGCCTGTCTGTGTCCCTTCCTCCCTTCTGTGGCTGTCTGGTTTGCCTAGTGTGCTTCTCCCAAAGGGGCACTAGGGGGCAGCACACAGCAGTGGAAATTGCCAGAACTTCAGAGTCACTGTATCTGGGTTGGAATCCTAGATGCACCATTACCCATAACTTTAAAAAAAAAAGATTTATTTTTATTTATTTGAAATGTAGTGTTAGAGGGAGGGACAGGAAGAGAGAGATCAATCTTCCATCTGCCCATTCACTCCCCTAATGGCCGCAACAGCCAGGGCTGGGCCAGGCCAGAGACAGGAGCCAGGAGCTTCTTCTGGGTCTACCATGTAGGCGCAGGGACCCAAGAACTTGGGCCATCTTCCACTGTTTTTCCAGGCCATAGCACAGAGCAGGATCTGAAAGAGAGCAGCCAGGATTTGAACTGGTGCCCATATGGGATGCCGGCACTGCAGACAGTGGCTTAACCCAATGTGCCACAGTGCTGGCCTCGAATGCAATTAAAAAAAAACAAATCTTTAAAAATAAACACAGTCATATTCTTATGCTTTCCCAGGCACATTAAGCAAGGAGCTGGATCGGAAGTGGAGCAGCCAGGACTCGAACCGGCACCCATTTGGGATGCTGGCGTTTCAGGCGGCAGCCTTCCCCTGGGAGGTGAGGAGCAAGGGTGCTGGGCCCTGCAGTTGGAGCCCTGGAATGCTGAGGAGCCGGGCTGTGGAGCTCCAGGAACTCTAGACTACTTGCTATGTCGGGTGGGAGACCGCAGGTGCACCTGGAATGGGAGGGGCTCCCTGGCTCCACCTGGCATTGCACCCAGGTGCTGGGCCTGGAGGAGGCTGGGTGCTGAGGAAGCGCCCTGCACACGGTGGTCGGGCAGGGGCTGCTCCTTTGGCCGTGACTTTGGTTCCAAGCCCTGGTAGACGGATTCTGCAGACTCTTGTGCTCAAAGAGCCTTCATCCCATCGCTTCAGCTGATGGAGGCGGCAATGAAGCACAGGACAGGGACCGCCTTGTGAGGCCACACGGTGAGTACACAGCGGGTGTGGCGACAGCTGACCCCCTGGTCCTTCCCGTGGCTGTGTGTGGCGTCAAGATGCACCTGGGCTCAAATCCTGCCTTTGCTACTTAGCAGCTTGGAGCTCTGGGCAATGGACTGGGAGCTCTGGGCTTTAGTAACATCCATGAATTCCTTTAGCCCTTCGCTTCCCTACACCCCCACCCCCACCATGCTGCTCCGTCCCCAACCCCTCCCACCTCCCACACAGGTCACAGATACGCAGGCCTGGGCTGACTCCCCTGCTTACTCACGGGGAGCGACAGACAGCACAGGCCGCTGAGCAACCACCACCCACTCTCTGCCCGCCCTGCAAGCTCATTTCCTCTCCGAAGCTGGTCCAGAGGAGCCCAGCTGTACGGCTGCCTCCTGGGCTATCTCAGGAGGCTGTCCCAGCCAAGCGGACTCTAGATCTGCCTCACCCCGACCCCAGAAGGGAGCTGACTGATGTCACCTGGGACACTAACCAGGCTGGGGCGGGTGTTTGTGGAAGGAGTGAGGGAGCACCTCCGCCCACTCCCTCTCTCGGGAGCCGGTGACCACCACCGTCACCTCCTAAACCACTGTCGTGACAGAAAGAGCCCTGGAGAGGAGGTCAGACAGATGGGGGAGGTCATCCTGGCCCGCCTTTCCCACGGCGTGAGTTTGGGCAATGACTTCATTTCTCTGAGCCTCAGTTTCCTCTTCTGTAAACGGCCTTCCCAAGGAGGAGACATTTTAGCTGAGAACTGAATGACTTAGACGTAAAGAAGGGGAGGGAGAATCTTCCAGGCAGAGCATACAGCTGGTGCAAAGGCCCTGGGGTGGGGGATAGCTTGGCATATTCAAGAAACAGAAAGGAAGCCAGTGTTTCTGGAGTGCAGTGAGCCAGGGGGAGACTGATTGGGGACCGGGGGCTTGGGGGTGGGGAAGGTGATGCCGGCTCTGCCTCTCCAGAGTCTTGGGCAGGGGAGGGACTAGATTTAACCAATATCTCAAAAGCTGCACTCTGGTCACTGGATGGTGACCACAGGAGGGCAAGCCTGGAAGCAGGGCGTCCAGCCGTCCAGGGCCGAGATGGTGGTGCCAGGGGACATGGGGAGCAGTGGTTGGCTCACAACACATTCTGGGCACGGAGCCCCAGGTCTGGATGTAGAGGGGAGGCAGGCGGAGGACTCGGGGTGCCCCTTGTTTCATGACCTATGGCTGATAAATAAACCCCACCCCTCAAACTGCCAGACTTGTAAAAATTCTGTGGTTGCTTGGGGCCCAGCTGAGCGGTTGTGCTGGTTTCCTGTGGGCGGCTGCATTCACCTGGGAGCTGGGCGGGGGCTGGATTGCCGGGGTGGCTTCACCTCTCCCCTGGCCTCTGCCAGTCCTCTTCACAGTGGGGCCGCTGGCTTGCAAGAGACAAGCCCCAGCGTGCAAACTCTTAACGCCTCTGCTTGCTCCATGCTCTCGATGCCCTGCTGGCCGAAGCCTGCAGTGAACCTGGGAGGGGCCCACAGCAGAACACGGACATCTGGACACCTGGCTGAGCAGTGTAACAGTTTAGCACAACCTGGAGCCAGCGTCATGGCACAGCAGGTTAAGCTGCCACCTGCAGTGCTGGCATCTCATGTCCGAGTGCTGGTTCAAGTCCTGGTTGCTCTGCCTGCTGATGTGCCTGGGAAAGCAGCGAGAGATGGCCCAAGTGCCTGGGCCCCTGCACGCATGTGGGAGACCTGGATGGAGCTCTGGACCCCTGGTTTTGGCCTGGTTAAACCCCTGCTGTTACAGCCATTTGGGGAGTGAACCAGCGATGGAAGAGCTCTCGCTCTCTCTCTCTCTCTCTCTCTGACTCTGCCAAATAAATAGGTAAGTCTTTAAAAAAAAAAAAAAATGTGGCAGTGGCCCGAGGAAACTGATGAAGTTCAAGGGTAGAGCTGGGTTTGCTGGGGTTTGGGGGTGGTTAGATTGTGTCCTGCCCCAGGACCCCCCAGATGACAGCCTGGGGAGGAGAGTAGGCTGGAGATAGCCAATGGCAGCACAGACACCTGGCAGGTGTGGTGGGGTGGGGAGAGTGAGGCCAGAGGGCGGTCTTACCGAGCCCTTGCTCTGTGCCTGGCCCTGGGGAGATCCAGGGAGGAATAAGACCCGCTATGACATTAGGGGGTTCACAGTGTGTATGCAGGGGTGCCACTACAGTGACAGAGCAAGAGCTTGGTACTGCACTGAAAGGCAGAGGTCTGGAAGGCGCGATCCCAGGAGTGCTTCCTGGTGGAGGAGTGCTAGGCGAGACAAGATGGTGGAGCTGGAGCAGGGAGAGGCCAGCCGGAAGTGCAGGGGTAAAAGTGACCTCTTACAGACCAGCTTCAGAGAGCACTCTGCATTTTATAGGTGAGCAAACTGAGGCTCATCTCAGCAGGGAGAAGTAACTCCTCCCAGATCCACTCACCACGTCCTGGACTTCTTTCCACCCAGCTCAGAGGGAAAGGGGAGAGGGAGCTGCATGGGAGCGCCCCTCCCTCTGTCCTGGACTTGCGCCACCTCCCCTAAGCATGCCCTGTCTCTTCTCTCTGTGGGCAGAGACAGAAAGAGAGGTGATGACATGGACATGGGTGGGGCAGACCCAGACTCGCCCTCAAGGACCCCCCAGTCTGAGGGTGGAGCCCCCAGCCTTGACCTCAGAGATTTATGCTGTCTGAGGGGTGGCTGAAATATGGGTCTGATCTCAGGGATGAAGGATGGAGGGAAACTGTGTGGAGACCAGAGGTCAGAGGTCAGGGCCAGAGGTCTAGGCAGGTTCCCTGCAGAGTAAGAAAGGGAGGTAAACTTGCCAGGGTTAGCCCCTGGGGATTAAAGTTGGGAGATAGGTGGGAGGTAGGGAACTTAAAGCTTAAACTGAACTTGTCCTGCTCTTCCAGACTGGCCCCAAGGGTCCCTAGCACTCTGCCACGAGAAGCCCCCCAGCTCAGCAGCGCAACAACAGGCGAGCTGGCGAGCTCTGACCCCCACGGGGGAAGAGACACCTGCCTGCTCCCAGCTTGTCTGTCTGGGGTAGGGCCACCGCTGTCTGGGGCCGGGCGGGGAGGGGGGAGATAGGAGGAGTGGGGCGGAGGGAGCTGAAGGGGGCGGGAGAGTTTGTGCTCACACCTAAGACTTCTTTTTCCTGGCGCCTGAGCTCTCTGTACAGGGGCTGACAATCGGGCTGAGATGGGGTGGGCGCAAGGTGGGGGTGTATGGCTGGGGGAGGGGCAGGCATGATCCCAGACACAGCAGAGGGCTGTGGAGATGGGCACCACGAGGTTCTGAAATGGAGGGAGGAAAGCAGCAGACACAGGGGAGGTGCACACATTCAAGGAACGGGCTGTCGTTCTTCCGCACCAGCTCAGAGCCCCCCACTCCATCCGGCGGCTGGGAAACCCAGGCTCTGTTACTGGGGGCTCTCTCAGCCTGGGCCAGCCCTGGCAGTTGCAGCCATTTGGGGAGTGAACCAGAGGATGGAGGATCTCTCTCTCTCTCTTTCTCTCTCTCTAACTCTGTAAAGTCCCCCATTGCTATTTTTTTTAAACTCAGGTAAATGTTTAAACTCTGGTATCTTTTATTTTAAAGATTTATTTATCTATTTGAAAGTAAGAGTTACACAGAAAGAGGAGAAGCAGAGAGAGAGAGAGAGAGAGAGGGAGGCAGAGAGAGGGAGGAGTCTTCCATCTGATGGTTCACTCCCCATTTGGCAGCAATGGCCAGAACTGCGCCGATCTCAAGCCAGGAGCCAGAAGCTTCTTCCAGGTCTCCCATGCGGGCACAGGGACCCAAGGACTTGGGCCACCCTCCACTGCTTTCCCAGGCCACAGCAGAGAGCAGGATTGGAAGTGGAACAGCCGGGTCTTGAACCAGCGCCCATATGGGATGCCAGCGCTTCAGGCCAGGGTGTCAACCCGCTATGCCACAGCGCCGGCCCCTCCCCCCCATTACTATTGTATTAGAGTCTATGTCTCCCTTTAGATCCCTTAACATTTCTTTTAAATATCAAGGTGCCCTTTAATTAGATGCATATACATTTCTTATAGTCACATCTCCCTGTTGTATTGATCCCTTAATCATTACATAGTGCCCGTCTTTGTCTCTTTTAACAGTTTTTGTGTTAAAGTCTATTTTGTCTGATATTAGGATGGCTACACCAGCTCTTTTTTGGTTTCTGTTCACATGGACTATCATCCTTTCGCTTTCAGTCTACATGCATCTTTGTTGGTGAGATGTGTTTCCTGTACGCAGCAAATAGATGGGTTTTGTTTTTTAATCCATTCAGCCAGTCTGTGTCTTTTTTTTTTTTTTTTTTTGACAGGAATAGTGGATAGTGTGAGAGAGAGACAGAGAGAAAGGTCTTCCTTTTGCCGTTGGTTCACCCCGCAATGGCCGCCACGGCTGGCGCGCCATGGCTGGCGCGCTGCGGCTGGCACACCGCGCTGATCCGAAGCCAGGAGCCAGGTGCTTCTCCTGGTCTCCCATGGGGTGCAGGGCCCAAGCACTTGGGCCATCCTCCACTGCACTCCCTGGCCACAGCAGAGAGCTGGCCTGGAAGAGGGACAACCGGGACAGAATCTGGCGCCCCAACCAGGACTAGACCCCGGTGTGCCAGTGCCACTAGGTGGAGGATTAGCCTATTGAGCCGTGGCACCGGCCTGTCTGTGTCTTTTAACTGGAGAGTGAGGCCATTTACATTCAAGGTGACTATTGATAAGTAATGACTTTGCCCTGCCAGTTTTCCACAAAAATTCCTATTTTTCACTTTGGATTTCCTTTGCACTTCTACTGGGAGATTTTCTTCCTTTACCTTCTTTCGTAGGGATGACCATGTTTCTGTGTTTCTGTGTGCAGCACATCCTTAAACTTCTTTTGCAGGGCTGGACGGGTAGTGACAAATTCTTTCAATTTCTGTTTGTTATGGAAGGTCTTTATTTCACCTTCATTCATAAATGAGAGCTTTGCAGGGTACAGTGTTCTGGGTTGACACTTTTTTTTCTCTTAAGACTTGGAATACATCTCTCCATTCTCTCTTAGCCTGTAGGGTTTCTTATGAGAGATCCACTGTGAGTCTAATTGGAGATCCTCTGGATGTGATCTGGGATTTCTCTCATGCACATTTTAGAATTGTTTAGTTATGTTTTACTCTGGTGAGTTTGATTACAATGTGTTGTGGTAAAGATTTTTTCTGGTCATGTCTATTAGGAGTTCTGTGTGCTTTGTGCACTGAATGTCTGTTTCTTTTTCCAAATTAGGGGAGTTTTCTGTTATTATTTCACTAAAAAGGCCTTCTAATCCTTTTTTTCTTTTCATGCCTTCAGGAACTCCTAGAAACCCCATGGTGGGTTGTTGGACATATCCTGTAGATTACCATTGATGATTTTTAGTTTTATAATTTCTTCTATTTGTTTTTTGTCTGACTGTATAATCTCCTGTGCTTTGTCTTCTAAGTCAGATATTCTTTCTTCTGCTTTGCCAATTCTGTTGTTAAGGCTTTCCACTACAATTTTTATTTGTTCTATTGAGTTCTTCATTTCCAAGATTTCATTTTGATTTCTCGCCTTTTTAAAAAAGATTTATTGGCCGGCGCCATGGCTCACTAGGCTAATCCTCCGCCTTGCGGCGCCGGCACACTGGGTTCTAGTCCCAGTCGGGGCTCCAGATTCTGCCCCGGTTGCCCCTCTTCCAGGCCAGCTCTCTGCTGCTGTGGCCAGGGAGTGCAGTGGAGGATGGCCCAAGTACTTGGGTCCTGCACCCCATGGGAGACCAGGATAAGTACCTGGCTCCTGCCATTGGATCAGCGCAGTGCGCCAGCCGTAGCGTGCTGGCCGCGGCGGCCATTGGAGGGTGAACCAACGGCAAAGGAAGACCTTTCTCTCTGACTCTTTCTCTCACTGTCCACTCTGCCTGTCAAAAAAATAAAAAAAATAAAAAAAAAAATTAAAAAAGATTTATTTATTTGAAAGAGTTACACAGAGAGAGGAGAGGCAGAGAGAGCGGTCTTCAATCCATGTTCACTCCCCAGATAACTGTAATGGCTGGAGCTGCGCCAGTCTGAAGCCAGGAGCCAGGAGCTTCCTCCAGGTCTTCCCACATGGGTGCAGGGGCCCAAGGACTTGGGCCATCTTCTAATGCTTTCCCAGGGCATAGCAGAGAGCTGGATCAGAAGTGGAGCAGCTGGGTCTCGAACCAATGCCCATATGGGATGCTGGCTCTGCAGGCAGCAGCCTTACCCGCTATACCACAGCACAGGCCCCATTTTGATTTCTCTTTAATATCTCAATCTTGTGGGAGAAATTTTCTTTCATGTCATGTATGGATTTCTTTAGTTCATGCATTTGCTTCTGATTACTTCTATGTAATCTTATGATCAATATTTTGAATTCCATTTCTGGCATTTCTTCAATCTCATCATCTTCACAATCCAATATTCCAGCGCCGCGGCTCACTAGGCTAATCCTCCGCCTAACGGTGCCGGCACACCGGTTTCTAGTCCTGGTCAGGGCCCCAGATTCTGTCCCAGTTGCCCCTCTTCCAGGCCAGCTCTCTGCTGTGGCCAGGGAGTGCAGTGGAGGATGGCCCAAGTGCTTGGGCCCTGCACCCCATGGGAGACCAGGATAAGTACCTGGCTCCTGCCATCGGATCAGCGCGGTGCGCCGGCCGCAGCGCGCTGGCCTCAGTGGCCATTGGAGAGTGAACCAACGGCAAAAGGAAGACCTTTCTCTCTGTCTCTCTTTCTCTCACTGTCCACTCTGCTTGTCAAAACAAACAAACAAACAATCCAATATTGAAGTGTTGTCTTCTTTTTGGGGCGTCATGTTATCTTCCTTATTCTTGTTTCTTGAATTGGTGTGTTTGTTCTTCAGCATTTGTGGAGTGATTCCTTGGTTTCTTCTTTGTTTTTTCACTGTGGCAGCTTTTATCTTTGTACTATGCCTCTGTAGATTAGTGAAGTGTCTGCTTTCATTGAATACTTGGAGGTGTGTGGTGGGTGTAGCCAGGGAGCTGGGTTCAGTTCTCCAGGGTGAAGGGCGTGTCTGAGGTGACACACCCAGGTTTGGCATGGTAAATCTGCTCTTTTTTTGTTTTTAATCAGAAGGGAGGTTTATTCTGCTCAGCTGAGCTCCTCCCCTGAAAGGAGACCAGTGCCTGAGCACTAGCCCCTGTGGGTATAACATTCATCTGCTCTGCCCCAAGGACCACACAAAGGATCCATGCAGTCCTCATTGTAAGCTCAGATTCCCAGCAGTGCCCCTCACCAGGTAACCAGGGAGCCCTGAGTGTGTGGAGCCTTCCACAGTGACTGCCCAGAGACCCAGCCACACCGAGCCCTCCCATGCAGCCTCAGTGTTTTCATAGTCCTGGCACACAAGCCTCCCACAGTCATGAGCACCCAGCCCCCTGTCAGTTCTCCCCACCACACTCAGAAGTCTCCACTCGGCTGGTTGCTGGCGCAGCTGTTACATGTGTCCAAAACAGCGCCTGCTCTCTATCAGTCTGTTACACGATGTTGCTGCAGGGTGATTGGGGAGAAAGGTGCCCCCCCTTTTTCTTGTCCCCTCTAGTTTGGCAGGTACACTATCCCCCACGGGGCTCCAAGCCAGGTTCCCTCTAGGCTCTTCCTGCAGCTTTATTGCCAGTGGCTTGGGCTGCTGCAATCCAGTTTCACTCACTCTCCAACACTGGTGCGGAGGCTCTCAGCTGCAGGGTGCCTGAGTTGTGGGCATCCACGCCCTCCACGTAGGTCCGCTGTCTCCCTCCAATTTGAGTGGAGTTTCCTCTGCTGTATTCTCCCTAACTCTTCCCTGAGACTGTACTCTCTCCACTTTTTTAAAACTATCTTCTCCTAGACCAGAACAGTAAGCTCCGCCATCTCAATCCCCATTGCCTTTGCTCTCTTTATTTATTAATTTAATTTTTAATTTTTTAAGATTATTTACTTATTTATTTATTTATTTTTGACAGGCAGAGTGTACAGTGAGAGAGAGAGACAGAGAGAAAGGTCCTCCTTTGCTGCTGGTTCACCCTCCAATGGTCGCCGCGCAGGCGCACTGTGCCGATCAGAAGGCAGGAGCCAGGTGCTTCTCCGGTCTCCCATGGGGTGCAGGGCCCAAGCACCTGGGCCATCCTCCACTGCACTCCCTGGCCACAGCAGAGAGCTGGCCTGGAAGAGGGGCAACCGGGACAGAATCCGGCGCCCCAACCGGGACTAGAACCCAGTGTGCTGGTGCCGCAGGCAGAGGATTAGCCTATTGAGCCGTGGTGCCGGTCAGATTATTTACTTATTTATTTGACAGGCAGAGTTACAGACAGTGAGAGGGAGAGACAGAGAGAAAGGTCTTCCTTCTGTTGGGTCACTCCCCAAATGGCTGCAACAGCCGGCGCTGCACCGATCCGAAGCCAGGAGCCAGGAACTTCTTCCGGGTCTCCCAAGTGGGTGCAGGGGCCCAAGCACTTGGGCCATCTTCCTCTGCTTTCCCAGGCCACAACAGAGAGCTGGATTGGAAGAGGAGCAGCCAGGACTAGAACTGGTGCCCACATGGGATGCCAGCACCTCAGGTGGAGGATTAACCCACTGTGCCACGGCGCCGGCCCCCTTTGCTCTCTCTACTAAAAGTGTTAGTGTGGGGGCCTGCATTGTGGAGCGGCGGGTTAAGCCATTGCCTGTGATGCTGGCATCCCATATCTGAGCCCCAGTCTGAGTCCCAGCTGCTCTGCTTCTGATGCAGCTCCCTGCGAATGCTCCTAGGAAGGCAGCATAAGATGGCCCGAGTGCTTGGGCTCTTAGGCCTCTGCAACCCACATGGGAGACCAGGATGGAGTTCCAGGCTCCTGACTCAGTCTGGCCCAGCCCTGGCTGATGTGGCCATTTGGGGAGAGTGAACTAGCAGATGGAAGACCTCTCTCTGTCTCTGTCTCTATCTTTTTAAAGGTATTTATTTATTTATTTGAGAGGTAGAGTTACACCTCCTTCTCTTTTTTTTTTTATTTATTTTTATTTTTTTGACAGGCAGAGTGGACAGTGAGAGAGAGAGACAGAGAGAAAGGTCTTCCTTTGCCGTTGGTTCACCCTCCAATGGCCGCCACGGCCGGCGCACCGCGCTGATCCGATGGCAGGAGCCAGGAGCCAGGAGCCAGGTGCTTTTCCTGGTCTCCCATGGGGTGCAGGGCCCAAGCACCTGGGCCATCCTCCACTGCACTCCCTGGCCACAGCAGAGAGCTGGCCTGGAAGAGGGGCAACCGGGACAGAACCCGGCGCCCCAACCGGGACTAGAACCCGGTGTGCCGGCGCCGCAAGGCGGAGGATTAGCCTAGTGAGCCGCGGCGCCAGCCACCTCCTTCTCTTTTTAACTACCTTTCAAATAAATGAATATATTTAAAAAATATAAATAAGGAAACCTCAAATAGAATACTTCTAAAAATAAATGAGAAATAAAAATTGTGAAATATATCTAGCATATATGTGTGTATATGCATGCATATAAAATAATACGTATTTCTACATAAAATTACATGTGCCATATAAAAATATCATGAACATCAGACACCCATCTTGCATTTAATGGGACCTCCAGGCCTTTTGAGCACCCTGTACCCCTCTTCTCCCCCCAGAGTCACCCTGAAAAAGATGTGTCCATTTGCTTGTTTGGAGGCTGATTTGTCCATTGGGTTCAGGAGGCATAGGATCTGGAACCCACAAAACTTCTAGGGACCCACAGAAGTACTTCCATTTTTTCAAAATCAGTGGGGGGGCGGGGCGGAGAGAAGAAACAAATTTTTCTTACAGAATTCCAAATCCTACATGTAGCTACTCCCCTGGCCCAGGAGGGGGTGCTGTCTGGGGTTCATGGTGCTCTGTGTCTAGCTGGCAAAAATGTTTACTAGAACAGATTATTGAATTATCAGCTGCTTTTTCTGTACAAGTTGCAATGTTTACTTGGCTTTTCTTCTCTGGCATATTAACATGCTTAATTACAGTGATAGATTTTCTGTTATTGAATCAAGTTTCCTAGAATAAACTCAATTTTGTCATGAAGTATGACCTCTTAACTACATTGCTAGATTCAGTTTGTAAATATTTTACTTAGGACACTTACATCTATGTTCTTTTTTTTTTTTTTTTAAAGATTTTATTTATTTATTTGAGAGGCAAAATTACAGAGAGAGGGAGAGACAGAGAGAGAGGTCTTCCATCAACCAAACTGAAGCCAGGAGCCTGGAGCCTCCTCCAGGTCTCCCACGCAGGTGCAGGGGCCCAAGCACTTGGGGCATCTTCCACTGCTTTCCCAGACCATAGGAAGAGGAGCAGCTGGGACTTGAACCGGCGCCCATATGGGATGCCAGTACTGCAGGCCAAGGGTTTAACCCACTGAACCACAGCGCAGGCCCTCTTTCTTTTTCTTGATCAGTCATGCCACGAGTTTCTAATACAGCTAATTTTATTACTGTATCAGTTAAAATCAGGATGAATTGGAATGTAATCCTTGAACAGCAACTCATGGCCCTACTCTCCCTACAGCAAGGCCCTTGTCCTTAAGGTTCTCACTGTTCTCTGAGTTTCTGACAGCAAAAGCGGGAGAGCAGAGAGAAAGCAGCAAAGATGTGGCCGCTCCTCACGGCTGCTTAGGCTCGGTGCTCGGTCCCCGCTGCTTTGCCTTTTCTCCGATCCCACAGATCCCACAATCATGTTGTCCAGTTAAATACACACTATTGGGAGTGGGCATTCGGCCTCATGTTAAGATGCTCACATCCCATATCAGAGTGCCTGAGTTTAAGTCTTGGCTCTGCTCCAGACCAGCTTCTTGCTAATACGCACCTTGAGAGGCAGCAGGTGATGGCTCAAGTCGATGGATCCCTGCCACTACCCACATGGGAGACTGGATTGAATTCCTGGCTCCTGGCTTTTGCCAGCCCTGGCTTGTTGTAGGCATTTGGAGAGTAAATCAGCAGATGGAGTTATCTGTGTCTGCCTCTTTCTGTCTCTCATATTCATATTCATATATGCATATATATTAAATGAATGAATACATGTTGTCCACATGCTGATAATTTCAAATTCCTGTATGCAGCCCAGTTGCTCCAGGTTCTTGTCTGCACTCGAAAAAGAATTCAAGGTCGGGGCCGGTGCTGTGGCATAGTGGGTTGGGCCTCTGCCTGCTGCGCCAGCATCCCATATGGACACTGATTCGAGTCTGAACCGACTGCTCCTCTTCTGATCCAGCTCTCTGCTTATGGTCTGGGAAAGTAGTGGAAGATGGTCCAAATGCTTGGACCCTTGTACCAGTGTGGGAGACCTGGAGGAGGCTCCTGGCTCCTGGCTTCGGATTGGTCAATGGAAGACCTCTCTCTCTCTCTCTCTCTCTCTAACTCTGCCTCTCAAATAAATAAAATGAAATCTTAAAAAAAAAGAAAAAGAATTCAAGGAAAATACATAGATACAGGTGAGCAAACAAGCAAGATTTATTTAAAGTGAAAGCACACATCAAGGAGGAAGTCAACTTAAGAGAGAATGAGCTGTCCTTGTTTTTTTTTTTTTTTTTTTTTTTTTTTAAGATTTATTTACTTATTTGAAAGGCAGAGTTATAGAGAGGCAGAGGGAGAGAGAGGTCTTCCATCTGCTGGTTTACTCTGCCATGGCCAGAGCTGGGTCTGTCTGAAGCCAGGAGCCAGGTTCTTCTGAGTCTCCCATGCGGGTGCAGGGGCCCAAGGACTTGGGTCATCTTCTACTGCTTTCCCAGGCCATAGCAGAGAGGTGGATCAGAAGTGGATCAGCCGGGACTTGAACTGGTGTCCACATGGGATGCCAGCACAGCAGGTGGCAACTTTCCCCGCTATGCCACAGCGCTGGCTCCATGAGCTGTCCTTTTATACAACCTAGAAGCATAGGGGTTGGTGTCTTGGGAGGGGCTTAACTGAATATTTAATGATGGTGGAGTTGAGGATGGGGCTAAGCCTGCCTATTTCTGTCTCTTTTCTGGAAATCTCAAGTGTTATGGTGTCAGGTGCATGGTTGGAGTGGGAGTGTCAGCCATGGTTCTTTTATATTGTAACATTATAATGACCTGAAGGTCATCACAGGGACACAGACTGCAGCCGTATTGGAGATTTCTACCAGGTGCCACATTGGAAGTTACATGGAAGGGGCAGGGGTGGATTGGCCCATGCTGCAGTGGGAGATGTTAGTGCACAGAATGGGGCTTGAGCAGTGCACGGAGAGGGGTCTGGGTGGTGCACACTACGATGTCATGCTGGCTGCCCCCAGCAGGAGCTGTCACAGCGGTCTACCAGGGCTGCTGTGCACGCCAGGCAGGGCAGCAGGGCCGTGCTGGCAAACCTAGGCTCCTCTCGCTAGTGCCACCTCCCTGCCTGCATCCCAGACACATAAATTCAGCTGCCCACTCGCAATGTCTGCTTGTCTAAAATGGAACTCCCTAGAAAAGAAACTCAACAAATTGCTGGAACTCCAAATGGCACATTTCCGCGGCGTGCTTTCTACTTGCGCCTTATAGTCGATTGCATCTTGGCTCCCTGGAAGCAGAATGCCTGCAGGTCCCGGCGCTCTGTCAGTTGGTGGATCTCAACCAGCATTTTTTTTTTAGACATGGTCAAGTGTTCCGGGGCTCTCCGGCCAGGTGGGCTCATCCGCAGGAACAAGCTCCCTTTGCGGTGCTGCCTCGTGAGTTAGACTTTCTTCTGCAAAATCTGCATTTCCTGTTCCTTCCACCTGGATTGCGCCTCCCTGGGCCTGCCCAGCCTGGCTCCTTTGTGTCTCTCGAGCCCTCTGCGTCCGTGAGCATCTGAAATGGCTGAAGAGAATGCAGAAGGTAGGAAGCTCTAGCTTCAGGTACAGCTGGCACCAGGTGCTCAAGTGATCCTCCTGCTCCCGGCTTGCTCTTTGTTTCTGGGCTCCCCTGCCAGGTGGTCTCAGCCTCGGGCGGGCACTTTGCTTGTGGCAGATGGCAACTCGGCTTTATGATCTGTTTGGTTAACGATTCCCAAGCAAAGAGTTTCTCTTTCCTATCAGGTCCAGGAAATGTCCTAGTTTTGAGTTTCACTGGCCAGGTCAGCGTTACAAGCCCTGGCGGTGGGCTGGCCTCAGCCTCTGCACAGACCATGTGTTGAACGTGTCACAGAGGCAACTCTCCCCAGTGGGAAAGGCTCTGCTAATGAAAGGAGGACCCATGGATGACGGGAAAGCAAAGAGCACAAGGCGCACAGTCACCCTGGACTCCTCGTCCCATGCAGCCCCGTGGCCACACGGCCCTGCTTGCTTCCTTTCTGCACGTGTGTGACACAATCCGAGGTGACTTATGTTGCTGCTACAGCACCTGGCACACAGCAAGCATTAATGAGGGCTCGTGGCAGGAGTGAACTTACTGGAGAGCCAGGCCTTCCTTCTTGCTTTCTTTTTTCAAGATTTACTGATTTATTTGAAAGAGAGAGAGAGAGAGAGAGAGAGAGAGAGAGAGACACTATTATCTATCTGCTGATTCACTTTCCAGATGGCCACAATGACCAGGACTGGGCCAGGTGGAAGCCAGGAGTCAAGAACCTCATCCGGGTCTCCCACGTGGGCATAGGGGTTCAAACACTTGGACCATCTTCCACTGCTTTTCCCAGGCCATTAGCAGGGAGCTGGATTGGAAGTGGAGCAGCCAGGACACGAACCGGTGCCCGCATGGGAGGCAGGCATCACCAGCGGCGGCTTTAGCTGCTGCGCCACAGCGCCGGCCCTGAGAGGCAGGTTTTCTTGATTTTCTTGCCCACTTCCTGCTGAGCAGCAAAGCGACCTGTCTATTGCATCACTCCCAACGGCACGCACAGGTCCTCCGGCAACTTCCCTGTACTCCTCCTTTGTTGCCGGCTCCTTGGCTGCTTCCTCGACATCACCCTGACCTCTACAGGTGGTGGAGCCTCGGGCCACTGTCCTCTGTCCACTTCTCTATCTACACCTTCTCCCAGGGCCCTTTATCCTGTCCCGTGGCGTTACATACCATCTCCACACTGATGACTCACTAATACTGGTTTCCAGAAGCGTCTATACACCTGCAGGCTTCTCATGGCTAAGATTTATTTTCTTCTTTATTTGAAAGGCAGAGAGAGAGAGAGAGAGAGAGAGAGAGAGAGAGAGAGAGTCTTCCATCTACTGATTCATTCCCCAAATGGCCACAAGGGCCAGGGCTGGATCAGACAGGAGCCAGGAGCTCCATCCAGGTCTCTCACATGGATGCAGGGGTCCAAGCACTTGGGCCATCTTCTGCTGCTTTCCCAGGTGCATTAGCAGGGAGCTGGATTGGAAGAGGAGTAGCCACTGCTCAAACTGGTGCCCATATAGGATGCTGGGGCTGCAGACCAGGGCTTTAACACACTGCACCACAGCACCAGCCCCTAAAGCGTAAATTCTTTCTTTACCAGGTTTACCTTTCTCCTGTGTGTGCAGACCTTTTCCAGAAATGTACGTGTCTGTTTTCACTCCTGTATTATTTCTTGGCTGAGCTTTGCCTTCCCACATCAGACATATGACGAAGACAATTTCACAAGTTAGAAACTCAGTTCCCAGTGCGCAGTCACTCCACTGTGCTATCTCAGTGCTGTGTTGGTGCCAGTTGTTTCAGACAGCATTTCCCTCTTTGCAGCTGAGTGATGTGCACACCCTTGCAAGGTATGTGAAGAAACTTCAGAAGTTCTTCAAAAGTGGAATTAAAAGAAGTATATTTTGGAGCAAAAATGTGTGAAATCCACACATATGAAGGATCATCAAAAAGTCCACGGAGGGCTTCAGCTAGCATCCCATGTCACAGTGCTGGCTGCTCTGCCTCTGATCCCGCTTCCTGCTAGTGTGCCTGGGAAGGCAGAAAAAGATGGTCCGAATCCTTGGGCCACCATGTGGGAGACCCAGATGGAGTTCCCAGCTCCTGGCTTCAACCTGGCGCCTGCTACTGTGGCCATTTGGGGAATGAATTGGCAGATGGAAGATCTCTCTTTGTCTCTCCCTCTCTGTCACTCTGCCTTTCAAACAAATAAATATTTTTAAAAGTCCATGAAAATGCGTATTATAAATCAATTACTCGTGGATAATCCACTCTACTGCTTTATCTGCAAACCCAGAACAATGCTCACCCCCAAACTAATCCATTCACAGGTCTCCCCAAACTAATACTCAAACTTGCCCTCTTCCTGCCCTGTGCCACTGTGCCTGGCACAGCGCTCCGTCTGCTGAATCCCAGTTCTTTCCCAGGGGGTCCTCCCATTCCCCTCCTGCGCCCTTTCAGTCCATTCTCTGCACAGTAACAATGCGATCTTTTCAAAAATAGATCAGATCAGGCTGAGCCTGGACCCTAATCTTTCAAAGGCTTCCCCTCACTAACAGTAAAATCTGGGACCCTCGCCCAAGGCTGTCTGCATCTCTGACCTTCCCCCTCCCCACTTCCCTGCTGGTTCATGGGCCCTGAAGGCAGTGGGCTTTCTGTCTCCAGGCCCTTGCACTTGCTGTGTTTCTGCTGGGAAATCTCCTTAATTCCACATGACCAATTCCCGCCCATTTCCTGAACCGTCTCCTCCTAAGGAGAAGCCCTCCCTTTTCTGTCATGTCACACACGCCTTGCTTGTTCGTGATTGCCAGGGAAGCACTCTGGCGGCAGACGGCCTGGGCGTCGTGTCCTTGGCGTGGGTCAGCTGCTCTTTGACTGTGCGGCAACAGCCACTCACCAGCCTGTCCTCCAGTTTCCACATCTGTGAATTGGGTACACAGCACGTCACAGGATCAGTACCAGCACAGAGGAAGCACTATGCAAATAGCTATTGTATAATTCTTTCATGGTGCGCTGCGTAAGATTTGATTGTTTTGATTCCCGAGATGTAAGCTTTGTGGAAACAGGGATTGTACCTCTCTTCTCTCTCCCTCCTCTTTTTTACATTTATTTATTTAAAAGGCAGAGTGACAAAAAAAAATGGGGGGGGGGAGGGAGAGAGAGAGAAAGAGAAAATCTTCTATCCACTGGTTCACTTCCTGAACGGCTGCAACAGCAGGGGCTAGGCCAGGCCAAAGCCAGAAGCCCTGAACTCCAACCAGGTCTCCCATATGGTGCAGGGGCCCAAGTGCTGGAACCATCATCTGCTGCCTCCCAGACACATTAGCAAGGAGCTGGATCAGAAGTGGAGTTGTGGGACTTGAACCAGCACCAGATATGGGATGCCAGGGTTCCAAGTGGCAGCTGAGCCCGTGCCCCACCACGCCCACCTAGGTACCTCTTTTTACGGATGTGCCCCTAACACCTTGTGCAGCGGCTGGTCCCTGGTAGGTGCCTGATGAAGATGTTGAACAAGTGCAGGCAGACACGGTCTCGGCCCTTAGGGCGCTTACCTCGTCCTACTTAGCCTCCAACACCTGATGGCTGCAGAGATGTGAAAACTGAGACCCTAAAGCTGGTGTGATTTGCACAGTGCTTCAAGTGGGAAAGGGTATAATTCCTGCCTGTCAGAAACATGATGAAGCATTAAAAAAAAATAAAAAACACGTGGCACCTGCTACCTTCTTTGTGAACACAAGTCACAGTCTTTTATTCTAGGAATAATAACTAGGACAAAATTTTCATCACAAGGGAAATTAAAAACAAAGAAAATCTGAGCTCTCTGGATGGAGCAGCAGAACAGCAGGCAGCATGGACACCGCAGGTGGCCCCCCCACCCTACCTGGGAGACCTCCATCGCCCCGCCCAAGTAATTTGCCCCTACCCCGGCCTTTCTGTCCCTGCCACATTTAGGAATCCAGAGGCCTTCTTTTACAAACGCAGGAACAGGGGTTCAGAGAGAAGAGACTTGCTCAGGGCCACGCAGTGAATGAAACCCGTGTCTTCTGGCTTCTAGGACAAGATCCCTTTGAGACATAATCAATGGGACAGCTCCTAATAGGAGGGAGAGACAGAGGAGGGAGGAGGCAGAGGCAGCGGCATTGGGTCAGGTGTCCATTGGCCAGTCAGGGCACCGGACCGTGTGCAGGCGAGAGGCAGGGAAGGGCAGGGGAGTCCGCTGGGGAAAGGGGAGCTGCAGGCCGGGCCCTGCTGGGGTTATTTTCAGAGCTGCTATCTTTGTCTGCATCTGCTAAATTATTAAACTGAGATCATATCCTAGAGGGTGCCAGGCCAGGTTGCCAGGAAGAGACTGAAGGGGGGGGCTGGTTCTCATTGCAGAAGCCTGGAATCTTCTAGGCTGGGATGGAAATGGACTCCTCGGGCCTCGCCCCCTGCCTCACCCCACTCCCAGCTGGGGCTCTACTCACTGTCCCCTCCCCAGGGCTCTGTCAGCCATCTGCTTTCCCTGGGGTGGGGGTGGCGCCGGGAAGGGAAGGGACCCACCGATCAGGACTCTGGAATCTGATCTGTCTGTGCTGCCTCTTCTCTCGCAGGGTCCCGGATTCAGACCGCAGGCTCAGGGGCAGAGACCTTGCACCTGTCAGTGTCCTTGTCTGGGACCCGGCTTGCAGTCTCCTTTCTCAGATGAGGACCCGGACGTTCAGTGAAAGGTGCCTTCCTCTGGCTCGCGTGTCTGGGAAAGGACGTCAGACACAAAAGTCTCTCTGGATTCAGGGCTCTTTCCCCTCTCTAGTCTTTAAAAAATATTCTAGTATTTTCTCTGCTTTCCAGCTTTTCTACAACAGGAATGTGTACGTTTTATGTAGATCAGAAAAAGGCAACAGAGCAGCCCCGTGAGCTGCAGTGGCTGGGGTGCAGGCCCCGAGGCACCCAGGGGCTCCCCCAGACTGGGATCAGGCCAGTCCTGCAGGGATAGCAGGGAGGTGCTGGGCTAGGCCTTGGTGGGGGGCGCAGACCAGGTCAGCACGGCTAGGAGGCGGAGTGTCAGCAGCAGGGCCCCTGGAGCGGGCGTGTCTGAAGCAGCTCACAGGGCTCAGGGCCTGCCCAGCACGGCCAAGGGAGCTGGGAGCCAGCGGCGTTCCACAAGCCTCTGGTGACTTTTGCTGCCGCTAGAGGATTGCCCGCTTGCTGTCCTAGTGCAGAGACGGGTGCCCTTGGGTTCAACCTTCCAACTGCCCGGAGGTTTGTCTCAGATGTTGCCAACGACCACACCCTCCAGTGCTGCGGAACGAGGGACACTAGTCCCGGCAGCTCCTGGAGCGAGGGCAAGGACCCCAAGCACACCCTAACTAACCATGGAGGCCGTAACCACTACCCTCAGTGAGTGTAGCATCAATGTGAAAAAGCCAGGCACTGCACCTGAGCCACCGAGGCTAAAGGGACTGGTCTGTCCCCATGTCCCCATACCAGCCTGGTTTTTGTAATCAACATTATTATGAAAAAAGAAAAAGAAACCACAGTAATCCATAGAGCTTAAACATATTTCCCTTGGGACCGGCACTGTGGCGCAGCAGGTTAAAGCCCCAGCCTGCAGTGCCAGCATCCCATATGGGCGCCGGTTCAAGTCCCGGCTGCCCCACTTCCAATCCAGCTTTCTGCTATGGCCTGGGAAGGCAGTGGGAGATGGCCCAAGTCCTGCACCCACGTGAGAGACCCAAAGGAAGCTCCTGGCTCCTGGCCATTGCGGTCATTTGGGGAGTGAATTTGAGGAGTCATTTGAGGACGTGAAGGACTTTGCCACCCACATGGGAGACCTGGATGGAGCTCCTGACTCCTGACTTCGGCATGCCCAGCCCAGTCTGTTGTGGCCATTTGGGGGAGTGAACCAATGGATAGAATCTCTCTCTCTCTCTCTTTTAAATAAATAAATTTTATAAGATGCATCCCTCATTCCAAATGTGTTTGCCAGGGTGGCTACGTACCAGCAGGCAGAGGACTGTGGCCCCTGCCCATTCCTGGGAGTGTGGAGCTCAGCTAAGGAAACCGGCAGATGCCAAACTTGTCTCACCTCTGGGCCTTTGCACACAGTGTCCCTTCCGCCCACCATCTCTACATCCTTCGGGTCTCAGTTGAAATATCACCTCCCACAGGAAACCCTCCCGGTCCATCTGGGCCCAGTGCTGCTCCGCGTTCCCACCACCTCTGCTTCTCTCATCAGGGCAGAAACCTCACCGAACTGCCATCACCTGCTGTGTGCTCCCAGACTCACCCGGGACAGGGGCTTCCAGAGGCCAGCCCAGCAGAGGCAGGAAGCAAACTGTTGAATGAGTGAAATAAAAAATGAATGAGCGGAGAAGGGGACTCCTAGTCACAGTGAGCGCCAGCCTTGTGTTATGTTTCATTCAAACAAATGCTTACTGACTGCCTGATAGGGCCCCGCATTGTCCTTAACACTGGGGCATTCTGGTGGTAGGAGGACCAGGGAGGGGGAGAGACAGGTAATCACTGTTAGTCACACACACACACACACACACACACACACATCTGTGACCTGTGGGAAATGCCACAGAGCAGAGGAGCGGGGGTCGGGGCTGGAGAGCAGCAGGGAGGACAGGGATGATTTGGGGCTGGGCCAGACCCTGTGGGAGCCCTTACTTGGCCACCCACCTGCTGGGTGATGGGGGTGGGGTGGGGGGGAGCCTCTTCCTCTCTCAGCAGGAAAAGGCTGCTGAACACCTCACGCCTTGGGAATGAGGTGAGGATGTGAAGGGCATTCCTGCAGGACACAGGGTTGCGCACCTTTTCCCACCCGAGGGAGAGGTTACTCGCTGTCACCCCGGTGGGCAGTGCGAGGGTTTTTTTAATCAGATCTGACGGGTTCTCTGGACCTGGCTGATGGTGGGGTAGGGGTGAGCCCTGGTCTTGTTCCCCTTGTTTCCTCCCCCAGGAGTTAGGAGCAGTGATCTGCCTGATGCAGGCAAAACACCCACCCACCTCCCCACCTCCCCACCGGGATGGGGTTTGGGACCTCAGCTCAGAGAAAGATTCAGAAGTGGATGAACAGGAGGCAGACATGAAAAGTGAGAGCATCCCTGGGGGCGGGGTGGGGGAGGGGGCCTGGCTCCTCTCCCTGAGCCTCCCTTCCACGGGGGCCTCACCACACCTGTCCGCCCATGACCAGCCCCCCCCCCCCCACGCTGAGCGCCAGCTCCTTCACTGAGTCACTGAGCCCTCTCCCCTCACCGAGCCACCCACGCCGTGAGCCTCCACCACTGGTCACTGGGCGCCTTCCCCCTCACTCCCTCCTCTTTGCTGAGCCCGGCGTCCCCCGCCCCAGCCTCTCTGGAGCCGAGCTGTCTCGCCCACGTGTTCCCTGTCACTCAGTCTAAGGCACCTGAAAGCACTCAGAACCTGGGGGGAGGGATGAGGCTCTGTTCTCATCAAAGGCTCCCGGCTCCCCATGGGCCTCCTGTTGGAGCTGGGGCAGGGGTCTCACCGCCCTCACTCCGCCCCAGGCAGGTAGCAGCCCTGCACAGTCGGTTTGAAAGCTGGTTTTCGCCCTCCGGCACCCACCCCCACGGAGCCTTCGCACGCACAAACAGAAGCAGGGCCAAGGCGTTGGGACCGTGTTTGGAAAAGGTGTGACAGGGTCACCCCTACCCACTCTGCGGGGATGATTAGGGTCCTAGATAAGGAGGCGCAGAGCTAGCTACCCCAGGCACCCGAACCCCCCCGCTGGCAGGGACCCGACGTGGCAGCCAGCCCACCTTGGGCAATGCATCGCCACACCTTCAGGGCTTGCTTTCTCCTCGCGAAAGGTGTGGGGGCATCTGCGGTGCGGCGCACGCAGGCTCCAGAGCGGGAAAGAACTTGGCATGCCCCGGGGGTCCTAGGGCTCCTGGGGGGTGGGTGGCACCGATGTCTGCTGGCGCCGCCGCTCCGCTGTGGCGTCCGTTCTGCCTGCGAAGGGTCTGCCTGGTGCCCCTCCCCCGGAACCCCAGCCACCCCGCCGCGTGTACTCCTCGCCCAGCCGGGTGGATCCTGTGTCCTGGGAGACCACAGAGGACTGATTTGGCCGTGGTGGCAGCGTCAGGTATGGGAAGGGGCGCAGCTCAGGGAGGCAACTTCCTGAGCCTGAATCCCGGCGCTCGCTGTCCCTCAGTGGGGTCTCGGGCAAAAGCGCGGCCCGCGTGCCCCGCGTGGAGGCTGGGTGCGGTGATTTCTAAGCACCGGCACTAGCCGGGTTTGGGGCACGCCCCGCACGCGAGGGCCCGGGAGGCAGGCTCAGGGCATGCCCGCCTCCGATTGGCCGAGCTGGCCATCGCTCCGCCCCGTGTTCTATAAGACGCACCGGCGGCGGGTGCAGCGCTGGTGCTGGGGGTTGCAGCCGCGTTCTGCTTTCCGGGTGCGGGGTGTCCACCACCTCCCCGCGCGTGCGGACAGGCGGGCGCAGACCTGCGGGGGCGGGGGATGCCGGGCTGCCGCATTAGCGCCTGCGGCCCGGGGGCCCAGGAAGGGACCGCAGAACCCGGGTCCCCGCCGCCACCGCCCCGGGAGTCCCTGCCATCCCCTCAGCTCCCGCCCCCAACTCCGACCTTGACCTCAGCCCCGCAGCAGCCCGAGGCGACCCAGGGGTCAGCAGCCGGCGCGGCCGAGGGGCAGGAGCTGCAGCGCTGGCGCCAGAGCGCTAGTGCGGGCGCGGGGGTCACCGGGCCGGCAGGGGGCGCGAGCGGCGGCCCGGGCGCGGCGGCGGGGCCGGGGGGTCGCGCGCTGGAGCTGGCCGAAGCGCGGCGGCGGCTGCTGGAGGTGGAGGGCCGCCGGCGCCTGGTGTCGGAGCTGGAGAGCCGAGTGCTGCAGCTGCACCGCGTCTTCCTGGCGGCGGAGCTGCGCCTGGCGCACCGCGCCGAGAGCCTGGGCCGCCTGAGCGGTGGCGTGGCCCAGGCCGAGCTCTACCTGGCGGCGCACGGGTCCCGCCTCAAGAAGGGCTCGCGCCGCGGCCGCCGGGGCCGCCCGCCCGCGCTGCTCGCCTCGGCGCTCGGCCTCGGAGGCTGCGTGCCCTGGGGCGCCGGGCGCCTGCGGCGCGGCCACGGCCCGGAGCCCGACTCGCCCTTTCGCCGCAGCCCGCCCCGCGGCCCCGCCTCCCCCCAGCGCTGACCCCAGCGCCTGGACCGCTGGCCACCCTGGACGGGACGGACGCATGGTGGATGGAAGGACGGCGACACCTACGTGGATGAACAGGTGGACCACAGGCGGACACAGTCGGGGGGCCAGGGGCCCAGGAGAGAAGCATGAGGTGCGGTCTTAGCGGCTGGTGCGTTCACAAGGCGGGACGGGGGGTGCAGGGCCCGGGACCCCCACTCCCTGGGGCTTCTGGAGTCTGCGGGGTCCTTGATGAAGCTGCCCGCTTTTCTGCCCCTCCCTGACCACCGGGCCGAGTAGGGTGTTGGTCCCAAATCCCCGTTAGAGAGTTGGACGGTGAGATCCGGGGGCGCTCAGACCCCAGGAGGGGCTTCGTGGCAGACTTTTCCCTGCTGGAGCCCGCGGTCCGGATGCCGCCCCGCCACCCCCACCGCGAGTTGCCTTCCCTGTCCTAGGTTCCTGGGGGCTATGAGAAGCCTGGCCCCCAAGGCCGCAGCTTTCTGCCCAGACCCGGGGGGGGGAAGGCAGAATGATGGGGTCTCAGGATGGGGCGGGGGCCAGCCCGGGGCTGCAGGACTGAGTTCTCTGAGCCCCTGTTTCTCATCTGCGGAGATAGAATCCCCAGAGAGGCTGAGGACTCCCGCAACTGTGCTGAGGCCACAGCCCGACTCCCCGGACCGAGAAGGAGTGTTTGGCACCTGCTGGCCCAGGGCCCCCCACCCCAGCCTGTCTCTAGGATGGCTGGGCCGGGGCTGGAGCCAGGTTGGAGCCAGGCGATGGGCTTCAGCAGGCCCCAAAGCGGCAGGTATGGCATCAGCCTCCAGAAGAGGGGGCCTTAAAGGGCCAGACTGGAAATGAGATCTCTTCCTGTCCAGATGTCCTTCAGCCCTTCCCCCACTCAGCTGCTGCTCTGCTGCTCACAGCCGAGTTCAGGCAGCCTCACCTGTGGTCCGTGAAGTGCGCATGGTCGCCTCCCAGAAGGGCCACGGGGCAGCGAACACCAGGTGGAGTCTCAGAGGGCACTTGCATTCTTTAAATCGCACTGAGGAGTGGGCACTGCTTTGCTCATGGAGCCAGGGGTAGAGTCCTCCCTTTGCGGAGCAAATAGGGGATCCCTCAAGGTCACAGGCCAGCAAGGGGCAGAGCGGGGTCCCAGGCCTGTGTGTGTCCTGGGTGGGGGTGAGGGGGGCGCTGGCCCGGCTGCTGGCTGCTGTGTGACCTGGGACTATGCTGGCCTCCCTGGTGTTTGCTCCGTTCCTCCTCTCTGGATCTGGCTGGCTGTCCTCATGTCTGGGCCTGGAAATGCGGTGGAGGAGGAGGGGGCTGTTGTCAGAGCCCTGGGACTCTGGTTCCGCTCCAAGACCCTCCCCAGATGCTATCCCATCAGCCGGCCCTCTCCCAGGGTACCAGAGTTTGGGGCTGGTTTCTCAGCCAGTATTCAGGCTTCCCTGAACCAGGTCTTAGCTGGGGAAGAGCCGTCGGGGTTGGGGGGGGGGTCTCAGCGGGGTCATGGGAGCATGGTGGTGGGGGGAGGCTGGCATCCTCTGGTCTCCCCAGAAAAGGAGCGCTTTCTGGAACAGTTTGGGTCCGTGGGGGTCCAGAGGCCCAGGGAGGGCGCTTCGTGGGAGTGACCTGATGAGAGAGCTCAGGCCGCAGTGCTGGGCTGCAGCCAGGGCTGTTTGGTTTCTGGGTTGCACAGGAGGGCACCGGGTGCAGGGGAGCTTTTAGCTAATGGTGTAAAGTGCTCTGGGCAGCCACCGTTTCTCTCTGCTCTGGGATTTGTTGATAATCAGCTTTCCCCCGATTTGGGGTTGGGGTGGGAGGGCAGAGAATTAGAGACACCACTCTGGGCACGTGGCACCTGGGCCTGGTGACCTGAGCAACGCTGCTGCCCCCTGCTCTCCACCAGGGGTCTGGGCCAGGGCTCAGCACGCATGGTGACTTGAACCCCAGCTCCTGCCTAGCATACTGCCCACTGCCCCTCAGCCAGCTGACAAAGTCACCTTCCCTTCCCTGCCTGGTCCCCCCCCCCCCCGAAATGCCCTGGCCTGGCTGCATTTCCCCCTTAGTCCACAAGCATTGATGGCACCAGGCAGGGACCCAGGCTTTTGTCTGCCCACCCTTCTCCAGGAAGCCCTCCTTGGCTGTCATCCTGGGGCCAGCTGCTGGGCGTTGTGTGTTGCTGGAGTACTGTTGCTATGCCGTTGTTAGTAACTTATCCCCTGGGCAGGGGACTTAGCCTCCCATCTCCCCACACCCTGTCCCGTGGACAGTATGGGGATCTTGCGGCAGGGGTGGGGGGGCCTGGGCGTTGAGGACATTGATGGCCACCAGTGAATCTGGGATCTTAGCAAAGGGAAATGAGGGTAACGGGGGCCTTTCTTCAGGCTGATGCCTGGGGCTGGCAGTTCAGGCTGCCAGTCTGAGACCCCCCCCCACCACCTTTCACCTGGATAAGCCCTTCCCTCTCTTGGCTGCCCCAGCAGTGTGTGGGCGCCGCCACCAGAGGGCAGTGTGGGGCTGCTGTGCGAGTCTTAGGGGCGTGGCCTGGGACAGGTTCGGTCCCCAACGTTCCCGCCCCCACCCATGTCTTTCCAGATCGTCCGGGGTAACTGGAATTTGAACTATAAACCTCTGGCAGAACTAGCGGGTAGTGGTGGTTCTAGGGACTCGCTTGGGGAAGGGGCTTCCTTGCAAAGAGGTTGTTCGTTTGGCGCTCGGCATCTGAGCTCTTCATGTGTCTAAGTGAGCCGAACACCCGGCCCTGCCGCCGCCTGGCAACCGAGGTGGCCGCCTAGAGATGAGGCTGCAAGCCTGCAGTGTCCGCGAGGATCCCGGCCCTCGCCAGCCGGGTCCCGTGAGACCATCCCAGGGGCCCAGGCTTCTCCCAGCCGAAGGAGGGGCAAGCTGCTCCTGACTCAGGGAGAGGAAGCACGTGGGAAAACTGCAGCCTCTTTCCCTTGTTAGTCCTTGACCCCACCTGGCACTGCGCCAAGCCCAGGGTCTGCTTCAGCCCCACAGCCACTCTGCAGAGGGTCGTGGTGGGCGAGTGACTTCATCCAAAGACAGAACCTGGAGGATCCCTCAAACATTAGGCTGTGGCTAAGAGGGCTCCGTCTAGGGGGATTTCTTTCCGGCCGCGTGTAGCGCCCCCTGCCGGGTCCTCAGTTCTGGGGAGGATGTTACATAGGAGACCCTAGAGGGCTGGCAGAAGATGCTGCCTGGCTCCCGCTGAGGTCTGGGCACACCCGGGCCTGGTTGTCTGGGCCGTGGGGGTGAGTCAGGCTGAGTCAGCACACCTGGCTCCCTGGGATGCGGAGGGCCTGAGCCAGGCTCGGGCTTGCTGTGCAGGGCAGCCTCCCGTCCCTGCAGATCTGGGCTGGGCGGTTTGGAGGGCAGAGAGCCTGGGATGCAGGGGAGTGGGGGGGATGTCACCCCCCTCCCCCGGTGGGGGGGGGGAGCAGAAAGGGTCCCAGGCCGAACCAGGCAGACTGCGGATTCTGTCCTGGCCTGGAACTTTCCCAGCTGGGAGATCTGGGGGCAATGGCTTCCCTTTGCTGAGCCAGTTTCTTGTTTGTGTGTTTTGGGGTGGAGCTAGGGAGGAGCTCGGCTGTGAGCGAGCAAGGAGCAGGAGATGTGTAGGTGAGGGAGCCCAGGCACCCCGGGCCGGCCCAGCGCCCCGGCTTCTCTAGAGCATCACCATATCAGGAATCCCCGGAATGCCCCCCCGCCCCCCCAGCTCCAGGAGCCCTGGGGAGCTCCATAAGGGGAGAGGGGGGAGGGGCGGGCTTTCATCCCAGGAACATTCCATTCCAGCTGCTCAGACCATTGGGGATCCCAGCCAAGGACAAAGGCCCCAGGGAACCTCTGCCTCCCCCAGGAGCCCCCACCCCTGTCCAGGGCTGGAGCTGGGGGAGCCCCATTTCCTGCAGCTGCCCCTCGGGGAGCAGGTAGATGTGGAGGGGTTGGGGGCCAGGTGGCTGTGGGAAAGGCAATTACAGCTCTGGGAATGATTTCTTCCAGCTCCTCCGAGCCTCCACGCTGTGGACCTGGACTCCTGGACTGCGCTTCTACCCCGGGCACCTCCTTCAGGAAGACTTCCAGAACTGACTCTGCACAGGCTTGGCGCCCTCCTTGCAGGAGCCCTCCCTCCACGGTGGCCAGGGGCCAGGCTCCGGGGAGCTTGCCCACACTGTGCCACCCTTGATTTTGGCTTACACTGCAGGGAGGAGGTGTTACCACAGGCCCCCGAGGTGCAGGCCGATGATTTCAGAGCACAGCAAGCATTCCCAAGGGGAAAACGAAGGGATTTCCTTTAAAGGTACAGCTGTCCTGAAGCTGCCACTGCCGGCTCTGTCCCCGTGTTGGTGGGCATCACCGCCTTGGGGTCTCATGGTGCCAGGAGGCCTGTAGGGGGGAAAGCTGGGGGGTCTGAGCAAAGAGGGGTCCCTGGCTCTCCCCGTGATGGGAGCACACCTGCGGCCCAGCAGTCAGCTGCTGGCTCCTGGTGAGGGCAGACCTTAAACTTCTGTGTCAAGTTTTCAATGAAGACAGAGACCCCTGCGTTGCAGTCTCCTGACAACGGAGGGAAGAAGGGAGCTCGTTTATTCCCAGCCCAGAATGTGTAGGGCCCAACAGCGCGTGAATCAGAGCAGGAAGAATAAACCTCGCCCCTGCGAGGCCGCCGTCCGCACAGCGCGTCCTTGGTGACTGTCACGGCTCTCTGAGCGGCTAGTTCCTTGAGCAGCTTCTGTGTGGTGTCGTTGGGCGACCTGGGCCTGCTGCCCGGTGTGCCCACAGCCCGCCCTCCCCGGGGCCATCCTCCCTGTCACCGGAGGTGATGAGGGGACCTGTGTGGGACTGTGTGACGTTGGCAGCATGATGGCGGGGTGGGCAGGGCTGTATGAACCTGGGTTGGTCAGTGGCGGTCACTGCAGGAGACAGGGCACGCTCCAGCTGGGAAACTTTAAAAGGGGCCGCAGTCCAAGTCCAAGGGGGTGGGCAGGGCTGGCAACAGGGGGAAGCCTGCAGGGACAAGGGCAGCAGCCAGGTGGGGATCGACACGGAATACAAGCCCGGCTTCCTTCACTTCCTGCTGGGCCTGTCACTGTCCTCTCACGGGAAGCTGGGAACAAGGGAGCCGTTGACACCCTGTCCCTAGATGGCAGCAACCCCAGAGCTCAGAGCAGAAGGGCAGAGAGGGGACCCGGAGCGGCCGGCGGGTCACGTCCCTGCCTGGCTGGAGGGTGGAGGATGGGGCTTGCTTCCCTTCCACCATGGTCTGAGTCCCAGCTCCCAATTCCTGCCTGTGCCAGCGTCTGCAAGGCTGCAGAACAATGCCAGTCTCTGAGTCAGTGTTTGTCTCACACCCAGAAACACCGCGCCACTCCCAAACACACCCAGAGGCATGCGGTCGCCACCATGGGCCCCAGATGGTCACCACAAGCTGTGGCCAGTGTCACAGGAGCACTGGACGTGCCACGTACATGCACAGAGGCCTGCTGTCTCGGCCATCCACGTGGCGCACAGGCAGAGGCTGACAGCAGTGGCTCTGGAGTCGGGCACACCTTGACTTCTTGGGCCTCGGTTTCCCTGTCTGTAAAATGGGACTCACACTCACTCTTGTCCCCCAGAGTCGGGAGGATGAAATGAGAGGTGATTTGGGGGACTGGATGAGCCTGCTCTGGAAACAGCAGCTCTTGCTCTGAACTCTTGGGCGCTGCACGGGCCAGCCAGACACCCCCAGGCGCCAGTGTCCTCCCGCAGACACGCCTGGGAGAGCATGAGTACCTTCAGACAAGTTCCCAGGCCGGAACACCTGCCCCGCTGGCTTCCCGCTGTCTTGAGGTCTTGGGCCAATGGTGTCACCTTTCAATGAGGTGCTTCCTTTTAACCTTGGTGAACCCCAGCACCTCCAGCCCCGTCTACACGGGCACCTACCCCTGGCTCACTCCACCCGCATCGTGGATCTCCTGGGTCTGTACGGTGTCTACTCCATTAGAATGTAACCTTCATCTTCTGTGGCTGTTTGTCCCTGAACGTCACACGGCGAGCACTGCATACGCACCACGTGGGTTTCAAGGCCACGCCTCACCTGGACAAGCTGTGCCTGCCTACATCTTCTCACACCCAGGCTCAGATGGCCAAAGTGGGAGGCGACACAGCTGGGACGTGGGCGGGGGCCGGTGTGGGTCATCCGGTAGAAGAAGCGGTTCTGTTTGCCCCTCCAGCAGCGGAAGGGACCAGGTCGCACAGCAGGGACCCAGGGAGCAGGTGAGGTGGCTGGGCTCACCCTGGTACCCTGAGGACTCCTCTTGTTTTTTCCACCCTGGCTGCAACCATCAAAGCCGCCACTTCAGAGGCCCCTAATGAGGCTGACTGTGTTAAGGGCTTTGCAATCCCTGGATCAAAGAGGGAAGGCAGCGTCCAGGGCACCTCCTGATGCCCCGCGGGCACTGCTCCTGGCACGGCCCCAGCTGGGTCTGCAGAGACCCTGCCCCTCCAGGGGCGCTGCTGGGGGCGAGTCCAGGCACACCCAGCAGCACTTGTGGAGGGGGACTGAGGGAAGCTCTCCCAGGGAGGAGGCTCTACCTGGACTCTGGGGGACCCTGAACTCCCCCATCTCAGCTGCTGTGTCTCTCGGATAATTTTTTTTCCATTTTACTTGAAAGGCAGAATGAAAGATCTGTCTGCTGGTTCACTCCCCGGTTGTTTACTACAGCCAGGGCTGGCCCAAGCCAAAGCCCAGAGCCTGGAGCTCCATGTGGGTCTCCCACTTGAGCTTTCACTGCAACCCCCCAGGATCACCTTAGCAAGAAGCTGGATCGTGGCAGAGGAGCTAGGACTTGAATAGGGCACTGCCAACGTGGGACATGGGCAGCCCAAGTGGCGACTTCACTGCTTAGACGACACCTGCTCCATTAGCTGCTGTTTCTGGAGGGGCCTCTAGTGCAGATGCACCCACTTGTTCCCTAGGAAGAGATGGGGTGACCAGGGTCTGAGTCAATTACTAGGCAGTGGAGTGGCCGGCCAGGTCGGGGGCTCTTAGGGCAGAAAACACTGCAACACTCACTATTCAGCAAGAGGCACGTGCAGGTCAGGTGCAGACACAAACTCCCAGAATACAGTTGTCGTCTAGGGCAGGTACTTAAGGGAGGAGGGGCGACCCCCCAGCCACAGCCCAGGCCTCCAACAACTGTCCCTCCAGTGCTCCCTCCCACATACAAGCCAGGCTCAGAACAGGTGGGGGAGGCAGCTGCAGCCCCAGGAGGCGTAGATGGTCCTTCCTTTCCTGGGAGAAGGCATGGTGCAGGCTCAGTGCAGACAATCTTTATTGGCATGTGCTAGGAGTGTAAAACAACAAACCCGGGGGGTGGAAAAGGAGGGGTCCCTCCCCCATGTGAGAGCCCCATAACCAAGCCGGGGCCGCGGGGGTGGGGGGCAGGAGCACTCGACTGTGGTCCCAGCACCTCCCAGAGAACAAGCTCTCAGGCAGGCGGGCTCCTCACGGTGCAAGAGGGAAGGAGCCGCACACTGGGAGGGGCGCGGGCTGCCTCCCACCCTGGGCCGCCTGGCGCCTGCCCATGGCTCACTCCACCCCTTAGGAGGTCTTCACAGCTTGGGGTATGGATTTCAGGAGTCTGGGCTATACCCATCCCTCCCCAAACCCGTGTGTGTGACTGATGCCTCAGTTTCCCTCTCCAGTGATTAGCCAGGTTGGACCACAGGGTTAGTGGCCCGACCACCCCCCCCAAAAGTGAGCAGTCCCCATACATCCCCGGGGGTGGGTGGGGAGTGGGCTACAGGCCCTGGGACGCTGCTCTTGTCCAAAAGACCCTCTCAAGGCCAGGGAGATCCACCCGAGGTGTGGGCCTTGAGGCTACCGCTCAGACTTGCTTCATCTCCTGAAGCCGACCGGTTCTGAAAGCGAACAGCCCCTGCAGCCCACCATCATGCTGGTCCAGAAGCAGGGGGCACTCACCAAAAGGGTCTGTCTGCTGCTGGGAGCCCCCCGCATGGCCTTAAGCCCCTGGAGGCCATGCCTGGGGAGGGCGCCTGTTCAACTGCAGGCCCGCCCCTGCAGCAGGGCTGGGCCGGCCGGCACGGGCTGCCTGTCCCCGGTCCTGACCTTCACCCACTCCTGGGGGTCCCATGCCACCCCGGGAGGCCCAGCCTCTTTTACCCGGGGTCCAAGTCAGTTACAAGGCAGCCAGGTTGGATAGGCGTGTGCCCGAGCCAGCAGAGGCTGCACGGGAGTGACGTAGTAATTGACGGTGGCCGGCACGAGCCCGTCGGGGCCTGGAGGGCGCCAGGCCAGCGCAGCGGCGGCGGCGGGGCCCTGCTCTGCCAGCGCCTGCAGCGCCAGCGCAGCGATCAGGTCCAGCGTCTGGCGGCGCTCGTGGTTCATGAGGCACACGGTGCTCTCGTTGACCACCCGATGCAGCGTCACAAGGCAGGCGTAGCGGCGCGGGGCGTCGGCGCCGCCGAAGTGGGCCTCCAGGTAGCGCTCCAGCGTGCGCTGCTGCTCGGCCAGGTCCGGGAAGTCGATGAAGAACCGCGAGCACATGTAGCGCTGCAGTGCGCGCACGTCGGACCGCGGCCGCGGCCGGAAGCCGCGCACCAGCAGGTGGCAGTACTTGAGCAGGCCGCCGCCGCGGATCTCCTCCGGGCTGCGCGTGGCGATGACGCGGTGCCGCAGGTGCTCCAGGGCTTCGGCGAAGTCTCCGTACAGGCTCTCGCCCGTCACCGTCGGGTGGAAGGCCTCGGACATGGGCGTGGACGAGCACTGGCCAAAGAGCAGCAGCGAGTCCAGGACGATCTGGAAGGAGTCCACGCTGAACTCGAACTGGCGCCTCACGGAGTCCACGAACTTGAGTTCCACGTTCTTGCCGCTCTTGTTGGACAGCGAGATGAGGCTCCAGCGGTCTGTGTCCGTGCACACCTTGACCAGCTTCTGCACATAAGCCTCCTTGAGGGTCACGGGCGTGATCTTGGCCCGGCTCACGCCAGCGGGCAGGAAGTCCAGCAGACAGGCCAGCACCACGGCCTTGGTCAGCTGGAAGGACGCCTCGCTGCGCAGGTCCACCCGGAACACCAGGTCCAGGTCCTTGTAACCCAGGCCGCTCTCAGGGTGCAGGATGTGGCTGGCAGCGGAGCCGTGGAGTCGCACACTGTGCACTCGAAGTCCCTGCTCCTCCAGGCTGCTGCGGACCACCTGTGGGAGTGGAGGCAGGAGGACAGGTCTCAGGAGCCTGGGTCCCTGGGAGCGCTCTGGGACTTCCATGGAAGGCTCAGGGCACCACCCATCAGTGCTGAGCCCTTGCCAACTGTTGTAACTTTGGAAACCTGTAACCCTCTAAGCTTCCATCTCCTAATCTGCAGAGCAGAGGAGTGACTCAGAACAGCAGCAGTAAGAGCAAACCTGCACCGGACTGGCCGGGTGTCAGGTCCTGATCTACCCACTTTTCGTGAGGCTGCTTGGGAGGGTTCCGGGAAACAGGAAATCAAAAGAAACATTTGTTTTGTTGCAAAGAATTTTGAAATCCATGTGTAGTTTTTTCATAGCATGTATTTCCATGAACTTTTAAAGTGCTCTTACACATTAAAATAGAAACTTGAGGCAGGTGTCATGGCACAGTGGATTAAACCTCTGCTTGTGACACCCGCATCCCCGTATCTGTGTGCTGGTCGCGTCCTGGCTACTCTGCTTCCAATCCAGCTTCCTGCTAACATGGCTGGAAGCAGTAGATGATGGGCCTCGTCCTCAGGCCACTGCTGCTCACCAGGGAGACCCAGATGGAGTTGTGGATATAAACTCACTTAATCCTCATGATAAATCGGGGGGCTAGGTGCTTTCGCCCCCACTTCACATCTGGGGCCAACTCACTGGCCCAAAGCCACACAGCTGGAGAATGCAGAGTTGTGAGTCCACCTGAGTCCATGCCCAAACCACTAGGCTATTCTACCTCTCTAACTAAGCGAGTGGAACACTTGGCTCCGTGCCGGGCACCGAGCTAACTGCTCCAGTGAATCGGAGATATCGTTAGCATTTCCCGTTCATTACCACCTTACCCCTCACAACAATCCGCTGATTCCAATTGACAGATGGGGCACAGAGCGGTTAAGAAACATGCCCCAGGCCACAGAGTAGCCAGGTTCAGACTAGAACCCAGCTTGGTTGGACTCTCCCTTCCGTGCAGGCTGCTCTGACATTGACACACTTAACTCATCCTTACAAGCACCCAGGGCGGCAGTCCGGTGAAGCTGTGCAGAAGTGGCAGGGATGGGAGCCCAAAGCCAGGCCCTTTCCACGGGGTCAGGATCCCAGGAAAGCTCCCCAGCCCAGTGGGGAGAGACACGACAGGGAGCCGATGGGGTTTCTTGAACCTGTTGCCGAACTGGAGGCAGCTCCCCAGGCCCCAGGCGTGGAGAAGAGCCAGCAGGGTCAGCAGCCCAAAGTGCTTCACACACCATCCTGAAAGTGACCAGGCAGCATTCCTGCCGGCTGCGATTCTGCAACCTCGCCACGCTGCCAAGTCAGCGCCCAGCTCTGGGTCGGGCTGCCCTCCTTGCCTCCCAGGGAATTACTGCAAAGAATGCACCTAAGTGCTGAGGAGGCAAGCTCAGTGGGGCAATCCGAGGCGGGCGGCTCCTCCAGGAAGGCTTCCGGGACGAGGGCCTTGACTAAGGGAAGAGGTTGTCATGGCAACACTGGTGGTAAGCAACTGGCCCTCAGGAACAAGGGGGACAGGGATGGGGTAGGGGAGGAGGAAGCATTTAGGCACCCCGTGAGTGCCAGGTGCCGGGCCACACCTGAATCCACGAGGGACACATCTTATGATGGCTGTGTTCTCCACGCAGACACCAAGGCTCACAGGAGTGGAGTCACCTGTTCATGATCACCTGAAGGTACCTTCAAGCTCAGCTCTGGCTGGCCCCAGAGCCAATCCTGCTCCCAGCACGGTGCAGAGCCCGGATTGGAAAGAGCAGGGACTAAGGGACTAATGTTCTCAACCTCCTTGCCTTTCCAAATTTCAAAGTGAGGCCAGGCCTCAATTCCCTGAGGCCCAGAGCTGGAGCAGCTGGGGAGCAGGCAGGTAGGGGCTGGGTGCACCTCGGCCAGCCAGCCGGGGCCAGTTGCTGCAGTCCAGCCTCGGGGCTTCTAACCCACACCTGTCAGGTGATACGGAGGCCAATGAGAGCAGTGGGCCAATGTCCTCCGTCCAAGGACCCTGCAGACCCACAAGAGCAGACCAGCCCCCTCCCCTAGTGCCATTAGGCTGACAGAGCCTCCTCTGTGCTGCTCCTAGGCTGGTACCCCCCTGGGCATGGCGTCTGGCCTGGTGAGTAGGTAGTAGCACCCTTGTTAACCCCCTGCATCAGGGCCATGGGCAGCTGTGTCAGCCAGCCAGCGGCTGTTGTCTCTTTCCCAGGTGTGACTGCAGCCAGTTTGGCAGGTGATCCCCAGATACCACCACACCCCAGGACTGCAGGGCAGCTTGGCGCCTCCTGAATCAGACTTTCCAGTCACAGAGGGGGCAGGGACTGCACCCTCCTTTCTCCTGTGCCAAGGCCCTCCCCCAAACCATCTCCTCTGGGCTGCTGTGAGACCTGCAGGGAGGGAGACTGGCAGGTGGTCAGCCGGTAGGCTTGTGAAACTCACACCCAGAGCAGCCGCTGGCTGCAACTGGGGAGCTCAGCTTAAGGCAGAGGACTTACCCAAGGTCACAGAGCCAATGAGTAGCCAAGCCTAGTTAGAACCAAGCTTCCCAGAGCTGTAGGCAGGGGGCCTCCAGGGTGGGTCCCTTAGCCCAGTGTCAGCAAGAACAGCATCTCCAGCTGCTGTAATTGTTGCCATAGGCAAAGCCTCGTGGGGTTGAGAAGAAAACTTCCAGTGCTGAGAAGCCCCAAGGCAACGATCAGTACTGCTGCCACCCCCCAGCCCGCGTGATGCCCCCATCTGCACTCCTTCCTCCCCACCCCCATCCCAACAGCCTCGGGTTCCTCCTGTGTGATGCCCCCATCTGCACTCCTTCCTCCCCACCCCCACCCCGACAGCCTCGGGTTCCTGCCGGGAGACAGGCTTTCTCCCCAGTGGAGGCAGCTGTTTCCTTGGCTTCTGGAAGCAGACAGGGTGCTGGAGCTGTCCCCACTGCGCAGATGACGACAGTGAAGGACGCTGACACTGGCCCAAGCCCTGAACGCAGGTGCCTGACCGCCTAGTCCAGCTCTGAAATCTCTGCAGAGTGACAGATCGCCATTCTGTGGTCCCCCTGAGCCTTGTCCAGGAGGAGGTGGGGACACCACCGCGATCACACGGAGCCGGCGCCTATGGACCTGGCTATGAGGGCCTAATCACATCTGTGCCCTTGGTGTCCCCAACAGGGCCTGGCGCCTGGCAAGCACTGATAAAAGCAGTTTGGATCATTGTGAAAGGCACAAGGACCTCTCCTCCGAGGGCACCCGTGTCCCTGCAGAAGGGGCTCCCACGCTGGGCTCCACCTTCCTGGTCCCCCATGCCACAGTCTGTCCTGGGGAGAAAAAGCCTTGGCCGGTTTGCTCATCAGCCAGATGACAGCGGGCAGCCGAGGAATGCCTCTGCAAGCAGCACTGGGCCGCGGTGAGTCAGGCCCGGGGAATCTGCCCCTGCCTCCACCCCCTCCGGTTGGGTTCCTTGTTCCTGGGGAGGGCGGATGAGGAAACCCCCCTTTACACAGCCCTCCCCCCTACTGGAGGCTAAGGTAGCGGAGGCAGGGGCACGGTCTGCTTCACCTGGCTTGCTTGGCTGCCTCCCCAGAAGGTAGATGCCCTGGCTGGCAGCACACCCAGGGGTTGTCGAGGGATTTCCTGGCTCCTTCCATCAAGGACTCCCCTAACACCTAGAAGGTGAGCTTGAAAGCTGGGGAGGGGGAGGAGGGCTTGGGCAAACCCTGAGTCTGCAGCAGCCTAGTCCCAGGAAGACCCGAGTCGCAGGGTTTGATTTTCACCTTATTAGGCCATTGTAGGTAGCTCACTACCGCCCCGGAGGCCTCGGCTGTAAAATGGGTTCAATAATGATCTAACTCTGGCACGGCAGAGCGTGACCGTGCCTGGGCTGCGCAGAGGAAAGAGAGATTTGGGGTCATGGAGAGTCAGGTAGGGGAAGAGCTGGAGTCTGAAGATAGGAAAGAGCTGGCAGAATTCCCTTCTCTGGTTCCCCAGGAGAAACGCGGGGGTGCCGCTCTGAGACCTGGGTTTTGCCGCGCTTCCGTTGGGGAGAGAGACAAATACGGACGTCGCCCTCAGGGCTGGGCTGCCCTGGACTCACAACCCCAGCCAGGAGACAGGGAGCCCCCGTGGGGATTTCTGGACTTTCCCACCTAGGCAGGGGTTCTATGGGAACACACCGAGATTCTGATCCTGGAATCTTGAGCCCGTGAAGGGGGTGGGAGGCGAGGCTGGGGACTGAAAGCTGTTTCGCCCACGCGTGCACACCTACCCACCCAGGGCTGCCTGGCATCTTCTGTCCTCGCAGGCAGGGCTCTTCTTCCCGCCAAGTCCCTCCCCGTTCTCGTCCTCTCCCCCAGCCAGGGCCCGCGGGGTTCCATTGGAGGGGAGGGGGGACAGGGAAAGCCAAATGAGGAGGAGGAGGTGCAGGAGGAAGAGGTCTGGTCTACCATCAACACGTTCTGTGCAAGGTTTACAGCCCCAGCCCCGTTCCTCAGTTTCCCGAGCTGCCCAGAGAACTGACCAGACTCCGGGTGCCTCCCAGCCCAAGAGCCCCCAGACCCCCCTACCCGCGCCCGCCAGGCGCCCTCTCACCTGCACGATCTGCCGGGGCTGCACGCTCAGCGTGGGGAAGTTACCGCGCCCGTGAATGGGAATCGGCTCGCTCAGGAGTGCGTCCAGCCGCTTCACCTGTGGCCAACTCAGCCTGCTCAGGTGCCGGCCGAGGGAGGCCGAGGCCGAAGAGGTCTCTGGGTCGGGGCCGCCGCCAGCCGGGGCGGCCGTAGCCACCGCTGAGGCCGTAGCCGTCCCCACCTGCGCAGCCGCCCCGTCTCGGCTCTCAGCTCCGCTCTCTGACAGCATCGTTCGCCCAGCCCCGGAGCCCCGACGGCAGAAACCGGGGGGTGATTAAGGGGAGGCGGGCGGGGGGAGCGGCTGTGCTGGGACCAAGGCGGGGGGCGGAGATGCAGGGACGGGGCGGCAGCGACGGCGAGGCAGACCCGGGGCACACCTCCGACAGCGACGACCCACCGACCCTAAAGCCCGCGGTCCCCTGCCCAGCTGACTCTTATAGGCCGCGGGCCACATGCCTATTGGTCCGCGCTGCTGTCACGTAGAGGGAGCTGCCCCGCCTCTTGATGCCCTTGCCATTGGCCAGCAGAACTTTGCACGTGAGTCAGTGTTTCCCAAGGCGATTCCGATTGGCTGGAAGGCACGCCCATGCCCCGCCCCCTTCACACGCTGAATTCCCTCCTTTGGTCTTTAAAGAATTTTTGTGCTTTGTCGTTGGCCTGGGTGGGCCTGAACTTAAAGGGAAAGCGCCCTCCAGAGGCAGGCGGGAGGAAAGGGAGTTGTGGAGTTTGTGGAAGGGTCGGATCGCTGAGAAATTCCAGAAGGAACTGAGAAAATCACTCGGGCCGGTCCTGGTCGTCCGCTCTTTTCCAGAAGCCCGGAGAGACGGCGCCGCTTGCTGAATTCTGCGAGGCGCTTTCTAACGCCCTCTCTTGCGTGGCCCGTTCACACAGCAGCCTGGCTGGTGTCGCTGTGCAGGTGCAGGCGGGGTAGATGCGCTCCGGGAGCCGGTACAGCTTCCCTAGCGTCCCCTCAAGTTCTGGACCAAGGCTGTAGCACCGGCAGACCCTTTCAGCTGCACCTAAGCCGACGCGGGGCTTTTTCGGGGCTGGAGGATGGGCACTCCGTGAGCCTGGCTTCCTCTCCCACCTTACAGAGGCGGGAGAGTGCAGCCTCATTATGGCTTTAAATTCATCTCTTTCCCTCCTGATTTTAAATAAACGTGTGTGGCAAACATTCAGAAACTAAAGCTATCCGATTCATCACTGTAATAATTTTTTCTTAAATATATTCTCAATAACGTATCAAATTGAATCTGATCCTCCCAACGTTCTCCTGTGAGGCAGCCTGGGCAGCAGTCATAGGGCCACTTTACAAACGGGGAAACCAAGATCTGGAAGTGGTAAACCTGAGGTCACCAGCCTGACCCTGACAGACATGGGAGTGGACCTGGGGAGGCCGACTCTTGGGCTAAGCAGCCCCTGGCTCTGGCTTTCCGGGAGGGGACCTACTGCTTGCTCCCCTGCTTGGCTCAGTGGTCTTGGACCAGTCCCTTCCAGGCCTCAGTGCAGTCGGCTGCTAAGAAGTTTATAGAGGGGCACTGTGGCCTAGTGGGTTAAGACTCCATCTGTGGCACCGGCACCCCATATGGACACCAGTTCAAGTCCTGGCTGCTCCTCTTCCGATCCAGCTCTCTGCTATGGCCTGGGAAAGCAGTAGAAGATGGCCCAAGTGCTTGGGCCCCTGCACCTGCATGGGGGACCTGGAAGAAGCTCTGGCCCCTGGCTTCACATCAGCTCAGCTCCAGCTGGGGAGTGACCCAGCGGATGGAAGACCTTTCTCTCTGTCTCTCCCTCTCTCTATCTGAAACTCTACCTCTTAAATAAATAAGTAAACAAACAAACAAATAAATAAAACAGACATAGAAATCTTCGTTGGACCCAGCACATCTCCCTGAGGTTAACGAGGAGAAAGGTCCAGGTGGTCTGCTACCCCCACTTCCGTGCCTCAGCAGAAGAGGGAAAACAGACGGGAACACTTGCTGAATTCCTGCTACGCACAAGCTCGTTTACATACGTGACCTCCAGTTCCTAGTGTACACCTCAGTGTGTGGGGTCATTGTGCCCAGCTTACAACTAAAGAAACACAGGCTTAGGCAGGTCAAGTGATGTCCCCAAGGTCACACAAACCACTACTTGGCAGTCTGGGGCTCGAGTCCAGGTCTCCTGACTCCAGAGCCCAATTTTGCAACCACTCCTCTTGGAAGACTTGGCACAGATCACAAAGTTGTGCTTGGCACAGCTCCGGCCCCACCCACAAGATCCATCCATTCATTCATTAGCCAACAGACTGTGGACCAGGTGCTGGGCTGAGCCCAGAACTTTCTAATGAGAAAGACAATAGTCAAGTAAACAAATCAAACATTTCGTAGAGCTAAGAAAAAAAATAAAACAAGGTCCCAGAAGAGAGAACCCTGAGAGAGAGAGAGAGAGAGAAGAGAGAGAGAGAGAGAGAGAGAGAGAGAGAGAGAGAAAGAGAGAGAGAACTAGAGGTGTGGGTAGACAGCACAGTGCGATCATGGAATATCTCCCTAACCAGGCGGCAGTTCATCCTACACACTAGATGGCATTTTCTTGGAAAGGAAGCTCATCTCTTTTTCTCTCGTCCTTCTGTCTGGGCTAGGAAAAGCAATTAGCAAATTCACGTGTCGTGAATCACCCTGCTTCCATTCCCAAAGCTGGTCATCTCCATGTTTGCTGAATTACAGGGCGTGAACGTCATGATGGTGGGGATGGAGGTGACGGGTGGAGGGGGCGGGGTGTAGGGAGCTGAGAGAGAGCAGGGACAGCAAATAGGGACAGCTTCACGGAGAGCAGCAGTCCGTTGTCCCGGGGGTGGAGGTGTGCCCTGCAGAGCCACTGGCTGCTCTCAGATGTCCTGTGTTCATTGCGATCTTAAAGGGGACTTTCCATGGTGAAGGAAATGCCCGGCACTTGGCGCAGACTCTCCCGCTCAGCTTTCAGAGCAGTCTTAGCATGCAGCGGTCACCTCTCCTTTGCAGGTAGAGAAGCTGAGCTCAGAGCAAATGCCACCGTTTGCTTTCCCAGGTCTGGCTGAATCCCAGGGCCAGGCCCCGCCCCTGAGGATGACATCACGAGGTGGATTACGCACAAATGAGGCCCCCACCCTCCCTGTGAGCCTCCTGCTCGCCTCAGGTTCTCACAGCCCAGGTAATGGCCATCATCATGGCCAGTAATTGTGCTTGCACCCTGTGTAATGCTGATACCAAGTAGCCCATCCCCCCCGACAGCAGCTCCGGTCTTTCCCGCTTGCGACTTGAGACCAACTCCAACTGTGCCTTGACCCTTCATGGCCTTGAATCCAATAGGCCCCTACTTTCTGTCATGGCTTCCACCTCCCCAGACAGCCTGGATTCCATGGACCACAGCTCTAATTCCCTCCTGGCACGCACCCTCTCCCCCTGCGCCTCATCAAATTGCATCTGCCTAGAGAAACCACACCCCGGCAAATCCCAGGCCGGAGGAAGACCTGCCCTGCTCACCGACCTCCCTTGAATGTCACACCCACCAGCCTCTGGGGCCCCCGGTGCAGTCTGACAATCCTGCCCTCCAACCTGGGCTGCTCAGGGCCCCTGTCCCACAGCGCAATGTCAAACGTCTCCAAGGAAACAGAAGCCACCAGAACAGAGTTGTCTTGGACTCAGCTGCTCCCCCACGCCTTCCTGCCTGGCCTCCCTCCCTGCTTGCTCCAGCCAAGGCTGCTGTCCCATCCTCTCAGGACTCACTCTGCACAGTCTCCCTCTCTTGCTGACTGGGTCACCGCAAGCAGCGCTAAAATATGATTTTGTGCATTGCAAGAACGCGACAAAACCTCTCTTGGCCCCACGCATCTCTCCCCTTCCACCAATTTCTCGGCATAGCAGAGCTCTTTAAAAAATGTATATGCCTATGGCCTTCAAATGTCCTGCTCTTTTTTTATTTTTATTTTATTTTATTTTATTTTTTTAATTTTTGACAGGCAGAGTGGACAGTGAGAGAGAGAGAGACAGAGAGAAAGGTCTTCCTTTTTTGCTGTTGGTTCACCCTCCAATGGCTGCCACAGCTGGCGCACTGCGGCCGGTGCATTGCGCTGATCTGAAGCCAGGAGCCAGGTGCTTCTCCTGGTCTCCCATGGGGTGCAGGGCCCAAGCACTTGGGCCATCCTCCACTGCACTCCCTGGCCACAGCAGAGAGCTGGCCTGGAAGAGGGGCAACCAGGACAGAATCCGGCGCCCCGACCAGGACTAGAACCCAGTGTGCCAGCGCCACAGGCGGAGGATTAGCCTATTGAGCCACGGCGCCGACTAATGTCCTGCTCTTTTGCAAATTTATTTGGTTAATGTATTTGAAAGGCAGGGAGACATAGCAACAGAGAGAAATCACTGATTCACTCCGCAAATGCCTGCAACAACCAGAGCTGGGCAAGGCCAAAGCCAGGAGCCAGGAACTCAATCCAGGTCTCCAACATGGGTTGTAGGGAACCACTTCTTGAGCCCTCGCCACTGCCTCCTGGGGTCTGCAGTGGCAGGAAGCTGGAGCCAGGAATTGAACCCAGATACTCTGGTGTGAGATGCAGGTACCCGAACCGGCATCTTTGTACTTGTTTTTAAAGATGTATTTATTTATTTATTTGAAAGAGTTAGAGAGAGAGAAAGAGAGAGAGAGAAACAGATAGAGATCTTCCATCCTCTGGTTCACTCGTCAGTGCTGGGCCAGGCCAAAGCCAGGAGCCAGGAGCATCATCAGGGTCTCCACTTGGGTGGTTCTTGGGCCATCTCCTGCAACTTTTTCCAGGCGATTAGCAGGGAGCTGAACTAGGAGTGGGACAGCTGGGACTTGAACTGGCACTCATGGGATGCTAGCGTCACAGGTGGTGGCTTTACCAGCTGTACCACACAACACAGCCCCCCTAACTGGCATCTAATCATTAAGCAAAATGGCCACCCTTGTCCATTTATAAAAGTGTGCTAGTTATTTATCTTAAAAATGTATTTTATTGGCCGGCGCCGCGGCTCACTAGGCTAATCCTCCACCTTGTGGTGCCGGCACACCGGGTTCTAGTCCCGGTCGGGGTGCTGGATTCTGTCCCGATTGCCCCTCTTCCAGGCCAGCTCTCTGCTGTGGCCAGGGAGTGCAGTGGAGGATGGCCCAAGTGCTTGGGCCCTGCACCCCATGGGAGACCAGGATAAGTACCTGGCTCCTGCCATCGGATCAGCGTGGTGCGCTGGCCGCAGCGCACCGGCCGTGGCAGCCATTGGAGGGTGAACCAACGGCAAAGGAAGACCTTTCTCTCTGTCTCTCTCTCTCTCTCACTGTCCACTCTGCCTGTAAAAAAAAAAAATGTATTTTATTTTATTTATTTGAAAAGAAGAGATAGGGAGACAGACAAAGAGAGATCTTCCATCTGTTGGTTTGTTCCCCAAATGCCTGCAGCAGCTGAGTTTGGGCCAAGCCAAAGCCAGGAGCCTAGGACTCAACCTGGGTTTCCCACATGGGCAGTAGGGACCCAAGTACTTGAGCCACAGTTCAGCCTACCAGTGTGGATTAGCAAGAAGCTGGACTGGAGAATGGAATGAGGACTGGAACCCAGTCACTCTGATAGGAGATGCCAGGGGGCTCCTAATCGCTGCACCAAATGCCTGCCCCCAATTGTGCACTTATTGTTCTTGTTTTCGAGTTGGAAGCATTCTTTATATATTCCAGATATAAGTCCCTTATGAGATACGTGATTTGCAAAATTTTCTCAAATCCTAATGATCAATTCTTAATCCTTATTTTTTTTTCAAATATTTGTTTATTTATTTGAAAGGCAGAGTTACAGAGTTCGGGGGCGGGGGGTCTTCCGTTTGCTGGTTCACTTCCCAAATGGCCACAACGGTCAGAGCTGCGCCAGTCGGAAGCCAGGACCCAGGAATTTCTTCTGGGTCTCCCATGCGGGTACAGGGGCCCAAGGACTTGGGCCATCTTCTACTGTTTTCCCAGGCCATAGCAGAGAGCTGGATCGGAAGTGGGGCAGCCGGGACTAGAACTGGTGCCAATATGGGGTGCTAGCACTGCAGGTGGTGGCTTTACTGGCTATGTCGCAGCACCGGCCCCTTCCCTTGATTCTAAGAGGAGGCCATGTCCTTGTCTCTCTCCCACCCCTGCCCCTGACTGCTGTTCTGTAGTCTCCTCCTCAGCTGCTCAAACCCTAACCCGTGAAAGGTCCCCAACTCACTCCCCACTCCTCTCCTCTGTGTACTCAGCCCTTTTTGTCGTCATCCAGTCTCCCATCGTAAACAGCACCCAGGAGCCGGCGAGTGTCAGAGTCGCGTCTCCCAGGTCCAGAGCTCCTGAACGCCAGGCTCATGGCTCTCACTTTGCTCCGGTTTTGTTTTTATTTTTAATGAACACTTGCTAACTCCGGATTTATGGGGTACGGCGCACACGTGCCCGCATACTGATGCAATCATGGTGATTAACCGTGTGACGCCGTCTCAGCACTTCACATTTGGAATCTCTGCACTCTGGTCTGCTTTGTGTTTGTTTGTTTGTTTGTTTTCTTAAAAGATTTATTTATTTATTTATTTGAAAGGCAGAGTTACAGAGAGGCAGAGGCAGAGGGAGAGGTAGAGAGAGATCTTCCATCTGCTGGTTCACTCCCCACATGGCTGCAACTGCAGGAGCTGGGCTGATCTGAAGCCAGGAGCCAGGAGCTTCTTGTGGGTCTCCCTATGCAGGTGCAGGGGCCCAAGGACTGGGGCCATCTTCTACTGCTTTCCCAGGCCACAGCAGAGAGCTGGGTCAAAAGAGGAGCAGCCAGGACTCAACCCAGCGTCCATATGGGATGCCAGCACTGCAGGTAGTGGCTTTACCCACTACACACAGTGCCAGCCCCTTTCTGGTCTGCTTTGATTCGGCATTTCCACTGTATGTTTACAGCTTTCCCAAACTCTGCGCAACCCAGGCTGAGTTCTTGAACCGAGTTCCTCCTCCCTGGCCAAAAAAAAAAAAAAAAAGAGCAACTTCCAATTCTTGGGGCAGAACACCTGAAGCCATTTCACTTCTTTTTCTCTCATCCCCTTCACTCCACGAAGTTTGTCAGCTAGTCCCATCTGCCGTGCCTTCAGGGTGCAGACACTCCTATCACGAGTCAGCCCTGTCCCCACCATGCCATCCCTGTCCCTGCTTCCCATTGCCTCCAGGGTCCATGTCATCACCCTCTCTCTGCGATTCTTGAAGAATATTTGCTATTGGGCTTGTTTCCTACAGTCTGTTTGCAATACAGCAAGCCAGAGAGCTCCTCTTAAAACACAAATCAGACCATGTCTCATTTATTTATTTGAAAGGGAGAGAGACAGAGATCTTCCATCCACTGGTTCACTCTCCAAGTGCCCACAGTGGCAGAGGTTGGGCCAGGCTGCAGCTGGGAGCCAAAGCCTGTTGCCTCCTAGGGTGCACACCGGTGGAAAGCTGGAGTTGGAAGTGGAGCTGAGCCTCGAGCCCAGGCACTTCGATTTGGGATGCAGGTGGCCCAAGCGATGCCCAAGGCCCCACCTCCAGCTCCCGTCGTTTCAATGCCTCTGTCTCACTTGGAGTAAAAGCCAATGCCCTTCCGATCACCCGGTGCTATGACCTCCTCCCACCCTTTCGATCACCCGGTGCTATGACCTCCTCCCACTCGTCCCCACGCTCCCCCAGGCCTCCTCATTGGCCCCCACTCCTGCAGGCACGCTCCCACCTCAGGGTCTTTGCTCTTCCACCTGACACCCCCATAGCCTCTCCCCGAATTCCTCCAGCCCTTTTTTCTAAAGGTGCTCTGTGCTCTGAGCGCGCAGCTGGAGTGGCAGCCCCCCCCCCCCCCAGCTGTCCTCTTCTGCTGTCTTGTTCCCACAGCACCCAACACCACCTACCGGGCTGTGCACCGACCAGTGTATTAGTGCCTGTTCCTTCTCCCTTGGAACAAAGAGCTCCAGGGGCTTGGGGGTTTTACCTGGTTATGTTTTCTGTGTAATCGAGCACCTGGAGACGCAATACAGTCACAGGATGAATGAAGGGGTGCTTGAAAGGGGAAGGGGGTGCACTCTCAGGAAACCAGATTCTCTTTTAAAGATGGATTTATTCATTTGAAAGGAAGAGAGAGAGAGAGAGAGAGAGAGAGAGAGAGAAGAGACTGAGACACAGAGATCTTGCATCCATTCCTCTCACCAAGCTTATTGACAGCTGGTTCTGGCAAGGAAGCCTAAGTTTTGGGAGCCTGCAGCTCCAGGTCTCATCCCATCCGGACCTCTTCCTGCCTGTGGGAGCTGAGTGCAGGGAGCCTCATTATCACCTACCCCCGGGGTGAAAGAGTGTCTGGCGCAGCGCAGCACAGCACGCAGTCAGCCCTCAAGGCGTGCGTCCCTCCCAGAAACAGTGGTCATTTGGAGCAAGTTTGAGATAAGTGTGGGCTTTAAAATTGTTCTTTCAACTTTATTTTATTTGAAAGTCAGAGAGACAGACAGACACACACACTCGGAGATTTCCCATTTGCTGGTTCACTCCCTAGATGCCTCGACAGTCAGGGTTGGGTCAGGCTGAAGCCAAGAGCAAGGAGCCAGGGACTCCATCCAGGTCTCCCATGTGAGTGGCAGGGACCCAACTACCTGAGCCATCGCCTACTGCCTCGCAGGGTGCGCACCAGCAGGAAGCTGGAGTCAAAAGCCAAGCCAGGACTCGAACACAGGCACTCCGATGTGGGATGTGGGCTAACCTGTGCCAATGGCCTCCCCAGAACAGGCGTGGTTTTCCACATTTTTGGAGGGCATGAGCGGAGAAGGGAGGGGGTAGACAGAGTGGAGGACCAGGCTCCCGGAGAGTGGCAGGGGGGCTGGAGGCTGGGCCTGGAGGACAGGGAGAGGCACCAGAGGCCACAGCTGGGCACAGAGACCTGCGCAGTATAGGAGAGCTGCCCTCCCTCCCTCCGATCAAAGCTCCTCCCAGTGCCCGTGCTGGCTCAGCCCACCCGGCGGGGCTGGCTGATGAGTAAGCCCATTTCACAGACTAGGAAACCGAGGCCCAGGAAGGTGCCAATTTGGGTCTCTGTCTCATCTCCCCTGCTTGAAGCTCTGCGGGTTCAAGGCTACCTCCCTCTCACTTCTGCCTTCTCAGGGTCCATGGTGCTGAGTGGGGACGGGAGTGAGTGCTCCTGAGGGGGCTCCCAGCCCTGGTAAACCCCGCAGCCCTTCACAACAAGGTTTATTTGAAAGGAGGGAGGGGGAAGGGAGAGCGCGCGCGCGCGCGCGAGCTCCCGTCCCCCTGGCTCACTATAACTCTTTCGATGCCTGTCTCCTGCCCAGGGGCGCATTTCCCCGGTACAGACCCCATTCACACACTCCTAACTTAGGAAAGCAGCCAGCGCCCCAGCTGAAATGCGAAGAACCCACAGGAAAGTCTTTGCCGACGCCAGCAGGACGGTGCTGGCTCCGCAGGTTTGCCCGTGAGTCACCTGCGCGGCTCGGCGCGACAGACTCCGCCTCACCAAGGCCGGGGGCCACCCGCCAGGCCGCGCCTCCAGCCTGCTGCCCAGACGACCGCTGCCCAGCCTCGTCCCCCGCATCTGCGTGGCGGGGCGCGGGCTGCCGAGACAGCAGTTCCCACGGGAGGAGCCGGCCCTGGGGAAGGGGCCGCGGGGGAGGGAGGAGGCCCCGCCCTGCCCCGGCCCGCGAGGAGTCGCCCAAGGGGGCGGGGCCTCCGCGACCCCGCCTTGCAGCCCCGCCCCGGCCCCGGCCTGCAAATCCTAGCGCACGGATCCCCTAGTCCCTCCCTCCTTCCTCCTCTCCACTCCCTTTGCCTTGCTCCGACCTCCGCCCAGCTGGCCGCTGCCTTCACTCCCTCCAGGCAGGAGACTTTGGTGGGGCTCTGCTTGTTCTGGGCGGGCAGGGGTGGTGGGGATCCCGGGACATCGACTCCCTGGCCTCTACGGAAAGACAGAACGGCGGACCCCTACCCACGACCCTCACCGCTCTCCCTCCCAGCAGGATGGCACCGTTTACAAAGCACTTTGCTTGCCACTGTCGCATTCCGTGTGCACACACTCGGTGTTATTGCTAGTTGAAGGATGATGAAACCCAGGCTGAGTCCCTAGTGTAAGGTCCCTGGGGCCAAGAGGAAGCTTGAGACTGGTTGGGAAGCACTTTCCGGGTTTCCTGGCGCAGATCAGTCAGGAGGAAGAACGCCGATGGCCGACCCAGCTCCCCACCAGGATCCTTGCCTGGAGACCAGAGCTGGAGGGCGAGATTCAGCTCGCCAGCCCCAGAAGGTCCTGGTCCCCCGCTCTCAGGCTCTCAGATGAGGTCACTGGGGCTTCCCTGGTCCCTGTCCTGCCCGGCGCCCTGGGACCTGTGCCTGGGGACAGTGAGGAAAGAAGGCTTAGGGCCAGAATCCTGCAAATGTCAGCAGAAGGCCTCTGCGGAAGGGAAGGGGTTAGCGCCTGCCAAAGCACGCCTTGCCTCCAGGCAGTGCTTCCTCAGATCTCAGACAGGGAAGGGGAAGTGTCGCTCAAGCAAGAGGGAGGCAGGAGTGGGTCTTCACCCAGGCACCCGGCTCCAGAGGCGAGAGGTGCTCACCAGCCCTGCCCTGGACCTGCTGGGGCTCACGGACCAGGCTTCCGTAGGGTTCTGGAGTTGAGCTGGGCTCGGATGGAGGAGAGAACAGCTGGGTTCTGCATGGGCCTGGGCGGAGGCCCAGTTCCTGAGCTGAGTTGGGGCTCATCTTCGGATCAGGGCAGTCCCGGCCCAGGGTTCCCACTCCAGGAGGGTGAGTCCGGTGGGCAGCTTGGAGTCCTCGGCTCTCTAGGGCTGGAGCCGAGGCTCTGGGTGAGGTTGATGTCTTTCTGGGGTCTCTGGCTCACCACTGCATGGGCCTTGAGGACAGGTGAACTGCCCGTCTCTGCCCAGTCTGCCCACACACAAGTTGCCCCTGTGGGCACATTCAGCCGCCTTGCCTCGCTGTTCCCATGCTAGGCTCCGGAGCCTGCAGCCGGTGAGTGGTGTCGCCACCAGCTCTTTCCAGGAGCAGCTGGGCTCCTAGGCTTCTCTCACGGTGCTCAGGGCTCTGCCTAGAGGTCTCTAAGCTGGTATCTGGCTGGGAAAAGCAAGCAGCAGGGCCTCCAGAGCCCGCTTCAGTCACCCACATCATGTCTTTGAGTGCGAGCTGGAGAGAGACGCAGAGTCCTGTGACCGTGGCCCTGGCGCATGACTGCTCAATGCTGGGGCGGCCCCTTGCTCTCTACAGGGTCCCAGCAATGGCTGGGATCCCCGCTGGCGTGAAGGTGACTGCGGCTGCCATTGGCATCGTGTTTGGGGTAGCTGAGGCTTGAGTGACAGGTGTGGGACTGGTCAAGGCAGGGCCTCTGGGTGCCCAGTGGCATGAGAGCTGCTGAGGGCCCGGGCCCCTGCGGGTTGTCTCCTGGTTCTGTGGGACCTGCTGGGGCCTGATTCACACACCCCCTGCCACTCTGCTCTCCAGCTGTGTGGTGATGCCGTGGCCCCGTGCACCATGTCAGAGCAGGAGCCCAGCAGGTGCGCCGCCCTCACCCTGCACCACTGGGCCAGCCGTCCTCCCTGCGCTGCCTCTCCTTTTCCCCAGGCAGCCCGTGGTGGATTCTGTTGTGGGAGAAATGCTGATCTTTCACCCTGGGTGGCTGTAACCCCAGCGCCTCCACCCACCCAGCCCTGTGCTCCAGCCGCAACCCGGGCCACTTTCCTGATCTGCAAGCACAGCGCACTTGAGCCCACCCCAAGGTCACCAGCCCACAACCGCCCCAGTTTTCCAAAGCCCTGACTCATCCTCCCAGCCCTAAAGTAGACTTACCCGGCACCTCCCTCTGGAGGGGCTCCCCCAGTCCCCAACTTACTGCCGCTCCAGCCACCTGCTTGCCTGTCTGCCGCATTAGCTGTCTTCCCCTCCAGGGCAGGCACCTGGCTCTTGGCTCTACCTGGTTTCTGGCTGGTGCCAAATCAATGGAACAAATGACTAGATGTCCCCATGAATGTCCCTTTTGTCAGCCTGGGCCATTGACGATGTCCTCCTGCCTCTACCCACCCGGGCCCCGCGGCCTCTGTGCGGGGGCGTCAGAGTTTGACCGGGTGGAGCAGGATGATCCCCAGGGGCCGTGGGTCTCGCCAAGCGTGGGAAGTCCCACCCTTGGCAGCTCGGCTGGCTTGCCATGCAGGCGCCGGCGCCTCCTCTCCAGCCTCCAGGTCCCCTCGCCGCTGGGCTTCTGCCCAGCTTCCAACCCCTCTCTCACCTGGAGGAGGCCCCCACTGCCTGAGTCTGTTTTTTTTTTCTTTTTTAAAAAACAACTATTTATTTAAAAGGCTGAGTAGCAGAGAGAAGGAGAGACAGAGTTTTTCCATCCCCTGGTTCACTCCCCAAATGATCACAACAGCCAGGGCTGGGCCAGCCCGGAAGTCAGGAACCTGGAACGCCATTCTGCCGCCTTCTCAGGCGCGGTAGTAGGAAGTAGAGCTACTGGGAGCCGGGTCAGGGATGCCTGGGTTGTGGGTGGTGGCTTAGCCCATTGCGTCACAATGCCAGCCCTGCGGCTTGAGAGCCCTGCGGCACGAGTCTTTTTTTTTTTTAAGTTTATTTTTATTTTTAAAGTTTATTTTTATTTGAAAGGCACAGTTGAGAGAGAGAGAAGGAGAGACAGAGATTTTCCATACCCTGGTTCACTCCCCAAATGGCTTCAATGGCAGAGCTGGGCTGATAGGAAGCCAGGAGCCAGGGGATTCTTCTGGGTCTCCCGTGTAGGGCAGGGGCCCAAGTACTTGGGCCATCCTCCATTGCTTTCCCAGGCACATTAAAAGGGAGCTGGATTGGAAGTGGAGCAGCCGGGACTCAAACCAGCATCCATATGGGATGCGGGCATCGCAGGCAGCGGCTTTACCTGCTACGCCACGGTGCCAGCCCCCTGCATGTGTCTTGCTGGCCATCATGGCCATCGCCTACCCCTGAAGCTGAGGGGGACCACAGACTCCCCTTCTCACTCCCTGGCAGATAGGACCACGGTGCAAAGCCTGGCTGGGCACTCATGTGGCACCCAAAGGCGGGCAGGTGACAGACGCACCCAGACAGCCGGCCTCGAGAGCAGCACTCAGGGCAAGTGAGGGCTGGTGGCAACAGCGCTGTCCGGTGTCTCATGGTGGCCTTGGGCTGGCCGATGCTGTCTCTTGCTCGGTCCCTGCTCTATAGCTGAGCCGGATTGCCAGGCTTCTTGTCAGCTCCCAGAGCTCCCCACATCTTCCTGAGTCAGCTTCTATCGTTTCCACCCAAGCATTCTGATTGCCACCTGCCTCTGCCCCAGACGTTGTCATTACCACCACTCCACCAGGCTCATCAATCACAAGAAACCCATCAGTTTACCACCACCATTCTCGCCAGACACCAGGCCTGGCCAGGTCACCATCTTTGTGACTTCAGGTATCAACAGCTTGGACCAGTAAAGAGTTCAGTGCAGAGAATAGAGACCCACATTGTGGGTTTTTTTTTTTTTTTTTAAGAGGCAGAGTTACAGAGAGAGAGAGAGATCTTCCATCTGCTGGTTCACTCCCCAGATGGCTGCAATGGCTGGAGCTTGGCCAATCTGAAGCCAGGAGCCAGGAGCCAGGAGCTTCTTCCGGGTCTCCCAGGTGGGTGCAGGGGCCCAAGGACCTGGGCCATCATCTACTGCTTTCCCATGCCATAGCAGAGAGCTGGATCAGAAGTGGAGCAGCCGGGACTCGAACCGGCGACCATATGGGATGCTGACACTGCAGGCAGCGACTTTACCCACTACACCACAGCACCGGCCCCTCCTTGGTGTTCTTAGCAGGATGGTGTCTGACGTGGGGCAGCAGGTGCACACACTGTCGCAGGAAAGGCTGCCCGAGCCACGCCTCCAGGAGCAACTCCAAGAGGGGCCCGATTCAAGACAGCAGCCTGAAGCTTCCATCCGGGGATCAGGAAGCTGGAGTTTGGAGGCTGCGACCTCCAGGTTCACCACTGTAGCCGCCTCTGGGCAGACAGGAAGCCAGAGCCTTGACACCGTCTCACCCTGCTGCCTCCTTGCCGGCTGGCAGAACAGCCAAGCGGGGCAAGGAATCATTAAAAAAAAAAAAAAAAAAAAGACAATTGCAACAGCAACCAATGTTTCTGTTGTAGTCTTATGTTGCAGGCATTCCTATCCCATTTTATTTAAAAATTTTATTGACTTATTTTTATTTGAAAGAGAGAGAGAGAATCTTTCACTGGTTTGCTCCACAAATGCTTAGCAGCTGGGGCAGGGCCAGGAGCTTGGGATTCCACCTGGGTCTCCCACATGGGTGGCAGGGACTCAGGTCCCTGAGCCCTCGCCCGCTGCCTCCCAGGTGGCATTAGCAGGAAGCGGTGTACCCGCAGCATCTCCACCACTGTGCCAAGCTCCGGCTCCAGCTGTATCTCGTGAAGGAGAAAACTGAAGCTGGGAGTGACGGCCTCGCTGCAGCTCTGTGCCCTGCGGTCCCTCCTGGGCAAACGCTGTAGGGAGGGAGAAGCAGTGCTCGCCCAGCCCCCACAGCTGAGAGAGCCAGGCACAGCCATCGTGACCACTGTCACCTCCCCAGCACGGCTGGGATCTGCCCCCAGCATTACCCATCAGCAGAGCCACCGTCACTGCCGCTGCCACTTCTTCCACCAACATCAAGAACCAAGGTCAGGCAGAGCCGCTGCCACCCACACCACTCCCATCACTGCCCCCATCACCCGCTCAGGTCCTGCCTGGTGCTCGCAGAGGTGATTGCTTAGTGAAGCGCTTCATGGCCGCCCTCACACCCGGGGAACGTCCCAGGCTCTGATGAGGCTGGGGATGGTTTCGGGCCAGAGGGCTTGGTGGCTCTGAGGGTTCAAGAGAGCCTCTTGGAGGCCATGTTGTGCAACCCCCTGCCTCAGGGATGCTTTGCCTTTGTGGTGGGGAAAAGCCACACGGGGTAATAGCTGAGAGTCCGGCTGAGTGAGTCTCCGGTTCGGGTGAATGTGAGCCCCGCCCCGCCTCCAGAAAGGCCCTGGCTGCTTCCCGCTTCAAGGTTTCCAGTGCTTTAACTACGAAAGGAAAAAGGGTTGCAGAAAACAGGGCACATGTTAGCTGTTTACATTTAACAAATGAACGCTGTTAACACACACAAAATCCAATGCGATATAATTGTGCTATTCACAAGATAATTATAGGATTTATAGAAAATATTAATTTGCCATGCACTGCGGGAGGTGTGGCTGGGTAATGGAGGGAGTTTGCAGAGCGACTGTCTCCCCATGTCCCCACCCCATTCAGGCGCCCCAGTGGCCTGTGGGGCCTTGCTCCGTCTTCTTGCTTTACATCCCTGACCCTCTCTGGCTTCTCCACTGGCCCTTGAGCGCAGGCAGACTGATCTTGCCCCAGGACATTTGCACTTGCTGTCCTCGCTGCCTGGGACCCTCCGCTCTCAGGCGTCTTCGTGGCTTGCTCCAGCAGCTCTCTGCACGCCCTGCAAAGGCCTTCTCTCAGGAGCCTTCCCACACCAGCCTATTTAAAATCACAGATCACTCCTACTCTCCATCCCCTCCTGTCTGCATTTTCCACCCCAGAAGAACTTTCTGGCATCTCACACTGCTGCACCCATGCACACACATGCGCACACACTACACACATGCATGCACACACATGCGCACACACTACACACATGCATGCACACACATGCGCACACACTACACACATGCATGCACACACATGCGCACACACTACACACATGCATGCACACACATGCGCACACACTACACACATGCATGCACACACATGCGCACACACTACACACATGCATGCACACACATGCGCACACACTACACATGCATGCACACAATGCGCACACACTACACACATGCATGCACACACATGTGCACACACTACACACATGCATGCACACACATGTGCACACACTACACACATGCATGCACACACATGCGCTCACACTACACATGCATGCACACAATGCGCACACACTACACACATGCATGCACACACATGTGCACACACTACACACATGCATGCACACACATGCGCACACACTACACACATGCATGCACACACATGCGCACACACTACACATGCATGCACACAATGCGCACACACTACACACATGCATGCACACACATGTGCACACACTACACACATGCATGCACACACATGCGCACACACTACACACATGCATGCACACACATGCGCACACACTACACACATGCATGCACACACATGCGCACACACTACACACATGCATGCACACACATGCGCACACACTACACATGCATGCACACAATGCGCACACACTACACACATGCATGCACACACATGTGCACACACTACACACATGCATGCACACACATGTGCACACACTACACACATGCATGCACACACAAGTGCACACACTACACACATGCATGAACGCAGACACACCACACACATGCATGCACACACATGCAGACACACACACACAGTGTTGATTTGTCATGTGCAGTGTCCTCCGTGTATAGACGGTGCTCCATCAACACTCGTTGGAGGAAAGAATGCATTGCTGGCCTAGCCAGAGCTCCCTGTGTGACGCACCCTGGCTAAGGCCCACCCAGTTCTGTGCCTGCTGCCAGTGCCCAGTGGGTGCGCGGTCCCCTGGCAGCTGAGGCACCTCTGCTGTCTCAGGGGGGCTACACAGTGGGACCCCATGGGTGTCCTGGTGCTACCTTCTCAGAGACAGCGATTGTCACCCTGCGGGGCCCCTGGCATGCTGGGGAGGCCACAGGGGGCCCTGCCAGTGAGTGCATTTCCTGTCTCGCCGCCCCGCATGACCTGCACCTGAGGATGGGGCTTCTGCAGCATGAGCAGGGTGGGGGTTGGGCTTCCATGGCTCCCTTGGGGACACCCCGCAGACTCGGGTCTCAGGGTGTTCCTGAGGCTCAGGTTCCCTGCTGCCCCACGGGATCGCCCCCACACTGCTCCTGCTGTGGCCCCTGCTCCAGGGCTGCCCCGCCTCCTTCTCTTCGAAGGCCCCTGCTCAGCTGCGCAGGCTGCCCCCCCCCCCCCGGGGCCAGGTCTCGTGCCCCCTCTGGCCTCTCAGAGCACTGCAGGACGGGGGTGGGGGTATCAGGCTGGGTGTGGGAACTGGATCTGCCCTTCGCCAATCTGGCTGCCTCCCCAGGCACCGACAGATTACAGAATCTTAATCTGTAAAAAGGTTTTTTAAAAATGCTTTTATGTACTTGAAGGCTGGGTGCCCGGGGAGTGGGGGTGGAGAGAGAGAGAGAGAGAGAGAGAGAGAGACTCTCCCATCTGCTGGTTCACTCTGCAAACACCCACGACAGCCAGTCCTGGGCCAGGCTGAAGCCGGGAGCCAGGAGCTCCCTCTGGGTCTCCCGTGTGGGTGGCAGGGGCCTGAGCACTTGAGCCACCACCTGCTGCCTCTGGTGATGCGCTTCAGCAGGGAGCTGGAAGCGGAAGCAGAGCCCACCTGCCCCTCTTAAAGTCACTCATGGGTTCATTAACTGAGTACCTGTTCTGTTCTGAGACCCATTTTTGAGCTCAGGGGACACAGCAGCGAAGCAGACAGGCCCCTGCCCCGCAGTCCTGGGTGGGAGCCAGGCAATTAGTGAGCAGTCGGGCGGTACGCGCCATGAGGGGCTGAGCAGGGTCGGAGAAGGAATTGCCTGGGTGGGGTCTGGCGCTGGCTTGGAGCTGAAAGGCCCCAAGGCCAGCTGGGGTCAGGACCACCTGGCTCTCTGTCCCTCTCCTGTACAGAGAAAAGCTGCACGGCCTTGGGAGATCAGGTCTCTGTGCCTCCTTTAGCTCATCTGTAAAATGGTGTGAAGCAGTACCTGCCTTTTAAGACTTCCAAGGGACAAACGTGCTAACAGCCTGTAGGAGGCTGAGCCGGAGCCGACATGCTGTCAGCGCTTAACAAATGGAAAGGAGGTGGGGATGAGGAGGACAAGACCAGCAAAGAGGGAGAGCCGGCCCCTCTCCGCTCTGCCTGGGCGGGCAGTTCAAGTAACCGCCACGAGGTGGCGCCTGAATCCCAGGTATGGGGATTCCCTGCGGTTCCCCGCGGAGCAAGCTGTTGGGAGGAGTAGGGACCACAGAGGCAGGTGGACTCTGTAGGCTTGGGCTGTGCTGGGGCTGGGGTAAGGACGTGGATGTGTTCAGCCACTCCCAGCCTCTCTCTTCCTTTGGTTTGTCCCCTAGGGTTTCCTTGACTGTGTTCAAACTCCCAGGCCTCTCACCCCTGCCCTCGCCCTGCAGCCCCCAGGATTGGAGCTCATGTCTCCTGCTGAGTAGACCCCATTCTTTCTACCCCTCAAGCCACCTCCCTTCCTGGCAGGGGACTTCCTGCCGGCCTTCCGGGGTGGGGGCGGAGACAACGGGGGTCCTCGAGACTCCCTCCCCATCTGTAAGTCCTCCTCGCTGCACAGGTGCAGATGCATTGGTCACCTGCATGCAGTCTAATTTTCAAAAAGGCAAAATCCTGATCCTCTACACATAACAAAAGGAACAAAAGTGAAAGACTTTCACTCACGAGATGACAAGGAGGCAGCAAGAAGTTAAAGCTATTTCTAATGAGAATTTGACCCTCCAGGTACCTGTGTTCTCTACAAAAATTTCTTGTGCAGTTAGGAAAAGGAATCGTGTGCATCAGGATCTGTTCTCTACAAGTTGCCTGTATCCCTAGAGTTTTAAAATGGATCGAAAGCAACCCCAAGCACCCCTCGCCCCCACTGAAAGAATCAGATTATTGGGGCTGGCGCTGTGGCACAGCAGGTTAACGCCATGGTCTGAAGCACCGGCATCCTATATGGACACTGGTTCGAGTCCCAGCTGCTCCACTTCCGATCCAGCTCTCTGTTATGGCCTGGGAGAGCAGTAGAAGATGGCCCAAGTGTTTGGGCCCCTGCACCCACGTGGGAGACCTGGAAGAAGCTCCCGGCTCCTGGCTTCGGGTTGGTGCAGCTCCAACCGTTGTGGCCAATTTGGGGGTGAACCATCAGGTGGAAGACTCTTTCTCTGCCTCTCCTCTCTTTGTGTAACTCTGACTTTCAAGTAAATAAATAAATCTTTTTTTTTTTTTTTTTTGACAGGCAGAGTGGACAGTGAAAGAGAGAGACAGAGAGAAAGGTCTTCCTTTGCCGTTGGTTCACCCTCCAATGGCCGCCGCGGCTGGCGCGCTGCGGCCAGCGCACCGCGCTGATCCGATGGCAGGCGCCAGGAGCCAGGAGCCAGGAGCCAGGTGCTTTTCCTGGTCTCCCATGGGGTGCAGGGCCCAAGCACCTGGGCCATCCTCCACTGCACTCCCTGGCCACAGCAGAGGGCTGGCCTGGAAGAGGGGCAACCGGGACAGAATCCGGCGCCCCGACCGGGACTAGAACCCGGTGTGCCGGCGCCGCAAGGCGGAGGATTAGCCTAGTGAGCCGCGGTGCCGGCCAAATAAATAAATCTTTAAAAAAAAGAATCAGATTATCACTGTAGGGTCAGCTTGCTGACTCCCAGCTTTCTTCTGGAAGGAGCCTTTCCCAAGACTTTGTTCTGTTTTCTTGATTATCGCTGGGAAGGGTCAGGGAGGACCGACCTAAGGCATCAGTCACCTGAGAGGAGCCTGGTCTCCCTTCCTCCATCGGGAGATAAACTCCCACCTCTAGCAGGAAGCGGTCAGTCATTGCCCACTCACCAGCAGGTGGCGCTGCGGCGAGTTTCAGCTGCGTTGGGAGGGAATTTTGGGTCGGGGTTGAGGAGTAGCTGCCAGTTTTGGACCCTTGCTGGTCTGGAGTCAGATTTCATGGCTTCCCAGGGTTGCCTTCTGGGGTGAGCTTGTCTTGAGCCATGAATTTATTCAACGCTGGTTCAGCCACTCTTCCACGTGACGAACATGTGTCAGGCCCAGCGTTCCTGAGGTTCTCCAGAGAGCTTTGAAAAACTTACTTATTTATTCTATTGATTTAAGAGAGAGAGAGAGACAGAGATAGAGACACAGAGAGAGAGACCTTCCTTCTGCTGGTTCACTCTCCAAATGTCCACATGGCAGGGCTGGGCCAGGCCAAAGCCAAGGGCCAGGAACTCCGTCTGGGGCTCCTGCATGGGTGGTAGGAATCTCAGTACTTGAGCCACCCCTGCTGCCTCCTGGGATGCTCACTAGCAGGAAGCTGGAATCAGACACGGAGCCAGGACTTGCACCCAGGCCCTCGGATATGGAATGCGGGCACCGAGTGGCATCTTCAACCACTGTGCCAAGTGCCAGCCCATTCCTGTCCTCAGGTGTACTTGCTATCTATTGTCAGAGCACAAACTACCCCCAAAACTTCACAGCTTTAATCTTGTGTCTATTTATATTCACTTTTATGAAAGGCAGAGTGACCGAGACAGACAAGAGCCAGCTCATCTGTTAACTGGTTCACTCCCCAAATGCCTTCAGCAGCTAGGGATGGATCAGGGCCAAACAGGAGTTGGGGGCTCATTCTAGGCCTTCTGCATGTGGGATAGGAACCAAGTTAATTGAGCCATCACCTGCTGCCTCCCAGGGTGAGCATTAATCATTAATAGGAAACAGGAGTCAGAAATGGAGCCAGAACTTAACCCAGGCACTGTGATATGGGGCGTGGACATCCCAAGTTGGTGTCTTAACCACTGTACCAGTGCCAGTCCTGTTGGCAGCTTTTTTTTTTTTTAATAAAGTTTTATTTATTTGCAGGGAGGAAGAGAGAGAGAGAGGAATCTTCCACCCACGGGCTCACTACCCAAATGGCCACAATAGCTGGAGCTGGGCCAGGCTGAAGCCGGGAGCCAGAATTTCCCACGCACTTCGGCTGTCCTGGGTGTGTTAGCAGGAAGTTGAATTGGAAGCAGAGCAGCTGGGGCTTGACTGGCACCTGTATGGGACGCTGGTGTCCCAGGCTGTGGCTTGAATGCTGCGCCACAACGCTGGCCCCAAGGAGTTGGTTCTGTGCAGAATAAAAGCATCTGAGCTATTGGGGTACTCAGAGCACCCTGCGTGCTGGCCCTTGGTAGAATCTTCCTGGGGCTCTGAGAGCCACCCACGCAATTCAAGAAGTTTCCCTGGGGCAGGTGTTTTCTAGTGGTTAAGCCACTGCCCCGGACACTGAATCCCACATCAGAGTGTCTGGATCTGAGTCCTGGGTCCTCTCTAAATTCCAGATTCCTGCTAACGCACAGCCTGGGAGGCAGCAGGTGGTGGTTCAAGGACTTGGGTTCCTGCCACCCACGTGGGGGGCTCGGATGGAGTTCTAGCTTCCTGACTTTGGCCAGCCCAGCCCTGGTTGTTGCAGTCATTTGGGGAGTGAACCAGCAGGTGGAAGATTTTTTCTGTCAGTCTGTCTCTGTCTGCTTCTGCCATAAAAAAAAATTTTTTTTTGAAAAGAAGCTTCGGTCCCCCATTCTTCCCTGTGAACCTCCTCCCCAGCTCCTGGTGCCTGCCTGGGAGCATCAGTCACTTAAAATGTGGTGCAAGAACCCCTTGGGGAGCATGCTAGAAATACAGGTTGTAGTGACCGGGCCTGGGGGTCTGCACTTGAGCCTGCTCCACAGCTAAGCCTAACGCTCACCGAGGGTCTCTCGCGCAGCCTCGTCCCAGCCCTGCAAAGTCCACACAAGGCAGAGCTCTCTGGGAGGCCATGCTGCTGCCCGCCCCCTGTCCACTGAGCCCTGGCCGGCTCCTGGATCGCTGCATTGACACTCGTGTCCTTCTCCTAGCAGGTGCTCTGGCCCCCGGGACACACCCCTTGGTTCTGACCCTCTTTCTGCTACAGCATTTTTCTTTTTTCTCTTACCTTCATTTTCCTTCTATTCTGAGGCTCTCTGCCACTTGCTTTAAATTTTATTTTACCATTTAAAAATATTTTGCATTTACGTCAACAACCTGAAACTCTTGTTTGGAGCCAGGTAATGAATAACCAAACAAGGGAAGCAAATCCCAATTGTCCCTGAGCCTAGGAGACGTTGTTAGTCCCTGTGCGGCCTGATGAGCGCTGCACGAGGACTTCTAATTGTCTTAATGAGCTTCCCAAATTCATGGGGCATGACAGGCGGTGATTACTGCTCCAATGGCCCAGTGAATCAACCTCCTGATGTCCACGCCCATGTGGAGGTCCCTCCCATGCGGACGCTGGGCTTGGCTGGTGCACCATCACTCATGGCAGGGAGCCCCACAAACACTTGTGTGCTCTGGGGCTTGCGCTCTAGGAAATCTCATGGGATCAGCACATTGGGAAACCTAGTCTGGAGCAGCAGAGGCCGCACGGAGAGGGAAGCCCCCACGCTCCCAGAGGCACCCAGCAGCACCCAGCCGACGGCCATTCCCCCAGAGGGATGTAGCCGTCCAGCTGCGCCCGGAAAAATCAGCAGAACGCAGCCAACCCAAGGGTTTGTGGGAAATGATGACTTCTTACTGCTCTCAGCCCTGAAGTGGGGGGGGGGTTGTTATGCAGCAGCGGCTACCTGATACAAAGGGTCACGGTCAGAACCACAGACCGTTCTTCTGGGCCTCTTAGTGGGGCAATGGGAAAACGCAGTGGCTTGGGCAAGGCTGTTCTTGAATGGCAGGCGTGGGTGGGGCAGCTCCGCCCCGTCTCTAGGCCCAAGGGGAGGCCTTAGCTCTTGCTTTCTTGCGGCCAGCAAGAAGAGCACAGAGTGAAGTGGACACATGCCCTGTCCCTTTAAGAGCAGAACCCAAGGGGCCGTAGCTGTGGCCTAACAGTTAAGCCAAAGCCAGCTTCCCATATGGGCCCTGGTTTGAGTCCCCGCTGCTCCACTTCCAATGCAGCTCCCTGCTAGTGTGCCTAGAAAAGCAGTGGAAGATGGCCCAGATCCTTGGATGCCTGCACCAGAAAAGGCTCCTGGCTCCAGCCATTGGGGTCCTTTGGGAAGTGAACTAGCAGATAGAAGACCTCTCTCTGTCTCTCTCCCGCTCTCTCTCTTTGTAACTCTTTCAAATAAAATAAATCTTTTTTTTTTTTTTAAGAGCAGAACCCAAGAGGGGCACACATCACTTCTATCAATATGGCTTTGTTAAAAGTTGGCACAGGGCTTTGCTTAGTTTCAAGGGGAGTTAGGAAATGTAGTTTCTAGCCAGGCAGTGTGTGTCCGGCTAAAATATGGCAGTTCTTTCTTTTTCTTTTCTTTTTTTTGGGGGGGGGGATAAAATTTATTTATTTATTTATTTACTTGAAAGGCAGATCAACAGAGAGAGAGAGAGAGAGAGAGAGAGAGAGAGAGAAAGAGAGAAACTTCTCTCTGTTGTTTCACTCCCTAAATGACTGCAACATCCAGGGCTGGGCCAAGCCAAAGCCAGGGGCCAGGAGCTTCACTCAGGTCTCCCACATGGGTGCAGGGGCCCAAGTCCTTGGTCCATCCTCCACTGCTTTCCCAGGTGCATTCGCAGGAGCTGGATCGGAAGTGGAGCAGCCGGGTCTTGAACTGGTGTCCAAAGGGGATGCTGGCATTGCAGGCAGAAGCTTGAGCTACAATGCCACAACACCGGCCCCTTCACCACTTGTGAAACCCTTGCCTGGCTGGGTGCTTTCTTCCTGACTGTAAGCAATAGTGGCTAGCAAGCTTTCGTGCCGGAATCTATTAGGAAGCTGTCCGCTCTCGCAGAACACTCAATTAACGCTTGGCTCCAGACTCGCGAGTTTATCGTCTTGGAGAGGTAGACTGTTTTGAATCACCAGCTTCTTTCCCTTCTTTCTGCCCTCCCATCTTCTCTGTCAAGAAAAGATGCCGATGGCAACAAATATCACAGCCACGGGTAACAAAATAGCAACAGCTTGCAAATATCACAGCCACGGGTAACAAAATAGCAACAGCAGCCATTATGTACTGAGTGTTGCCGTGAGCCGGACCTGCCGGAAGCTTTCAAAGGCATTGGCTCATTCCGCCTTCACAGAGGCCGGGGAGGACGGGCGCAGGTTATTTTCATCCTGCAGATGAGGACAGCCGGGGCAGAGAGGCCGAGTGACCTGCTCTAGAAACACAACCCATCAGACGCAGCCGAACTTTAAGCCCAGAAGTTCGGCCCTGTGATGGGGGACCGGGTTTAGGCAGGGAAGTTTTAGGGAATAAATGGACTAGGAAATTTCCCACGTTTCCTGTCTGCGCAGCCCAGCACCATAACTCTGCCCCCCACATGCCAATCCAGCACTCCCATTTCCTGCGATGCACCCCAGCTTCCTTCAGGGCCAGGAAGGAGGAGACACCATGATGAGCACGCGTAAACCGAGCTCCACGTGGAGACGCCAGGAAGCTTTCCCGGAAGACATCACGTGCACCAAGCCCTGCCCAAACTCCACCCCCTACACCACCGAGGGGCAGTGGGCACGGGCTGCTCCCTCGTGCTGACCTCTCACCGAACTGTCTCCGACCAGTCGTTGCAGCTGGGGACATTGCGCTGTCACCCAACCAAACAGGCATTCCTCTGCAAGTAGCAGGGGCAGTCTGTCCATGGCGGGGGGCTGGAGGCTGGCCAGACCCCTTCTCCCCTCGCCACAGGCCTCTGCGGCCCGCAGGCTGTCCGTGGTGGGGCCCTGGGTTCCTGCTTCCGCTCAGTTCCAGCCGCCGTTCCCAGTGTTTCTGGCCCAGAATGGACTCACAGTGTAGGGCTGTGGCTGTTTTTTCTCCCATGAAACCATGAACACCAGGTTGGAGATCGGCCATTTCTAGAAGGTTCTGGAACTGCTGCACACATAGCTGACAGTGGCACCAGGACATCTTTGTCCTGGCAAGCTGGTTCCTCACCCGCCTGAGTCCCTCACCCCCCCTTCACCTCCCTGGCCACACAGGGCTGCCGTTCCCACCCCCCACTCACCTCCCTTCCCCCTCCTCCCTCCGCAGCCCCCGCCCCGCTGCTGCCTTTTGCTGCCAGCTCCCAGCTCTCTCCTGTGATACCTACACTTGGGCGCCCCCAGCGCCTCCCACACTCCCCACCCCGCCTTTGGAGCTGCTGGGGGCCGGGCCACGCCCAACAAGGGGCCTCAGACCCAAAGGGCCTTTTCTTTGAGGAAACAGGAGTGACAGGTGGCAGGGCTCCTCCAGGAGCATGGGAAAGTCGGGTTTCAGAAGAGCTGGCGGCCCAGAGGGGGCCCGTGTGAGCCCCTCAGAGCCGTGGGAAGTCACCGTGGAGGACACGGCACCTTCCCAGAACCTGAGAAGGGAAAGCACACTGGGTGGGAAAGACGCGGCCCTCCCTGGGCGTGCTTTCTTCCTTCTCTCTCTCCCTCCTCCTTCCTTCATTCCCTTTTTGTCCCCTAAGATTGATTTATTTGAGAGGCAGATGTGAGAGAGAGAGAGAGAGAGGGAGAGAGGAGAGAGACATCTTCCATCTGCTGGGTCACTCTCCAGAGCTGGGCCAGGCCAAAGCCAGGAGCCAGGAGCCAGGAGCATCAGCCTGGTCTCCCCCGTGGCTGCAGGGGCCCAAGGACTTGGGCCATCACCTTCTGCTTCCCAGGCACATTGGCAGGGAGCTGGATCAGAAGCGGGTCAGCCAGGACTGGAACCTGGCACCTGACATGAGATGCCGGGGTCACAAGCGGTGGCTTAGCCTGTTGCACCATAACACTGATGGCCCCTCTCCTAGAGTTTTCAACTGCTCTCCCCAAAACCGGTGCCTCTGGGTGCCTGGGGGGGCCCCGCGCCCGGCCAGCAGGCTCTTTGCCCCTGACACTCCGTAGCCTCTCGAGAGGCTGTTGTAAGGATTGGGGAGCTCAAGGAAAGTGGGCAGGACCCCCATGTGATTTGTGCAGAGGGCCCCGGGGCCCACCAATGTCCCAGACTCTATTTGAGGATCAGGGTAGCTCAGACCCAAAGCCTGGTCCCCAACCTGGCCCTGGAGGAGGCAGAGCCCTGTCCTGGAGCCCCTGTACCCCCATACAACCCCGGGGGCTGCTCAGATGTACAGCATTGGGGGCAGGCCCTGTCCCCTGCGTCACAGGTTTGGCCATGGGCAGGCGGGAGGGAGCTGCCTGGGGAGTGAGCAGGCAACGGTGCTGGGAGAAGGCGAGGAGGCAGGGAGGGAGCCAGGGCCTTGGTGTAGGGGCGGGAGGAGGCGGCCTGGGGCTTTTGGGACCGGTACTGTGTCTTCTGCCCCCTTCCCTTGTGTCTTTGGTCAAAATCCCGCCCACACAACAGCGGCTCTGGGTGTGGGGAGGATTTGGGTCAGCTCCAGGGCAGAAAGAAAGGCAACAGCTGCAAAAAATCAGCTAAAGCAGGAATGTGGCCATGAGCACCCAAGCCTTAGAGTGGGAAAACTGCGCTGAGAACGGAAGCCCTGAGAACCGGGGGCAGCCGGAGGCCCTCGGCCACCACGGCCACAGCCAGGGCCACGGCCACACTGGGGTTTGTGTTCACCTTGGCCCGAGTCCCCGGGCCGGCTGCGTCTGGAGCTGGTTATGTCTTTTGACCTCTTCATGCCTCTGGACTCCTCAAAGGGTAGCCAGCAGCATCCCTGGAAACTTCGAGAAAAGCCTGGTCCTGACCCCACAGACCTATCAATCACACCTCTGAGGGTGGGGCCAGGAGACTGCTTTCCCACAGCCTCAGGTGCCTGGGGTCGGAGCCCCAGGAGGTCCCGTGGTCCCCGCAGCAGCCGAAGCCCTATTTTACCCAGGCATTTCCGTTCCTTTCTGCCAATGATCAGTCTGGGGGCCCCCATTCCAGTCAGAGACAGAAGGAGGCTCTGGAAAGACCCCCACCCCCATTCCCTCATAAAACAAGATGGGGAGCTCTCCCTATCAATTTGCCTTGAGCGCCTTCAGAGGTCGCATAGCAGAGTGGACAGAAGGGGGCGCTCCAGTCAGGTGGCTGTGGGCTGCTAGGGTCGGGAGCAACAGGAAGGGGAACAAAGTAATAGGAGCCCAGCGGTGAAGGGCTGCCAAGGGTTTTCCATATGCCAGTCACTGTCTTTTATTTATTTTTTAAAGGATTTATTTATTTATTTGAAAGACAGAGTTACAGAGGTAGAGGCAGAGAGAGAGAGACAGGGGTCTTCCATCTGCTGGTCCATTCCCCAGATGGCCACAATGGCCAGAGCTGAGCTGATCTGAAGCCAGGAGTCAGGAGTTTCCTCCAAGTCTCCCACGTGGGTGCAGGGGCCCAAGCACTTGGGCCATCTTCTACTGCTTTCCCAGGCCATAGCAGAGAGCTGGATCAGAAGTGGAGCAGCCGGGACTAGAACCAGTGCCCCTATGGGATGGGGCACTGTAGGCGGTGGCTTTACCTGCTACCCCACAGTGCCAGCCCCAAGTCACTGTTCTTTTTAAAGATTCATTCATTTACTTATTTGAAAGAGAGAGAGGGAGAGAGAGAGAGAGAGAGAGCCATCTTCTATCCTCTGGTTCACTCTCCACAGCTTGGGCTGGGTCAGGAGCCCAAACACTGTGGCCATCTGCTGCTGCCTTTCCAAGTGCATTAGCAGGGAGCTGGCTTGGATGCGGAGCAGCTGGGACTCGATCCAACATGGAATGTTAGAGTTGCAAGTGGTGGCCTAACCTGCTGCGCCATAGCACCGGCCCTGCAGACACCACCCTAAGTGTATTTCACTCTCAGAGCAGCCCCATGAGGCAGGGTCTATTGCTCCCATTGGTAGATAAGGAGACTGAGGCAGGGCTGGTTTTAAACGACCGTCCAAAGTCCTGCAGCTCCTGTGGGTGGGCCAGGAGCAGGCCCAGCTCCTGGGGGAAGGGCCTGGCAGGCCACACTGGAGACCTTGGCCTTGCCCTGAGCATACTGGAAGCTGCTGGAAGGCTTTGGGCAGGGGCAGAGTCCTGGTTTACCTTTCCAAAGTCACCAAGGGGCAGGTGTTTGGTGCAGGGTTTGAATCGCTGTGTGGGACACCAAATCCCGTGGGTGCCTGGGTCTGAGTCCCACTGCTCTGACTCTGGCTAATGCGCAGGTGCACCCTCGGAGGCAGCAGGTGATGGCTCAGAACCTGGGCCCCTGCCACCCACGTGGGAGACCTAGATGGATTTCTGGGCTCCTGGCTTCAGCTTGGCCCAGCCCCAGCCATCATAGCCATTTGGGCAGTGAATCAGCGGATGGGAGATCTCTCTCTGCCTGTCTCTCTGCCTTCTGAATTACATGAAAATTAGTTGGGGCTGGCACTGTGGCATAGCGGGTAAAGCCGCCGCCCTATAGTGAGTACATCCCATATGGGCACAGGTTCAAGTCCTGGCTGCTCCACTTCCAATCCAGCTCTCTGCTAATGGCCTGGGAAAGCAGTAGAAGATGGCCCAAGTCCTTGGGCCCCTGCACCTGCATGGGAGACCCAAAAGAAGCTCCTGGCTCCTGGCTTCGGATCAGCGCAGCTCTGGGTGTTGCAGCCATCTGGGGAGTGAACCAGCGGATGGAAGACCTCTCTCTCTCTCTCTCTCCCTCTCTCCTTCTCTCCCTCTCCTCTCTCTGTGTAACTTTAGCAAAAGCTCCTTGAAGACTTTGCTCATGAAAGTGCCCAGGTGTTGGGGACGAGGGAGACACCTGTTCTCCAGCCTCTTTCCCCTTCCCTGAGACACTGCCCCCAGCCGAGCCCAAGCCTGGGGTGACAGGGACGGGGGGTGGGGTGGGGGCACAAGTCCCCATCACGCTCTGAGAAGAAGCCAACAGGACTAAATCTCTGTGGTGTAGACACAACCAGATGGTCATCCCTGGGGAGTGGGGTTGGGTGACTTCCCATCTGCATGTTTTCTTGAAATACAGCATAGACACCAAGAAATGGACATAAGCTTTTGGTCCTCTGAGCACACCTGCAACCAACAACCAAATGAAGAACAAAGCGCTATGGATTCCTGGTACCCCCAGAGCCCTCACTGTCTCCTTCTGGCTCCATTTCCTTCCTTCCTTCTTCCTTCTTTTCCTTTTCCTTCCTTCCTTCCTTCCTTCCTTCCTTCCTTCCTTCCTTCCTTCCTTCCTTCCTTCCTTCCTTCCTTCCTTCCTTCCTTCCCTCCCTCCCTCCCTCCCTCTCTTTCTTTGATTTACTTATTTGAAAAGCATAATTACAGAGAGAGAGAGAGAGAGAGAGAGAGAGAGAGAGGTCCTCCATCCACTGGTTCACTCCCCAAACAGTGCGATGACCAGCCAAGCCACAGCCAGGACAGGAGTCTCTTCCAGGTCTCCCACGTGGGTGCCAAGGGCCCAAGAACTTGGGCCATCCTCTGCTGCCCTCCCAGGCACACAGCAGGGGGCTGGACCAGAAGAGGAGCAGCTGGGACTCAAACCGGCACCCATATGGGATGCTGAGGCTTTAACCCTCTGCGCTGCAGCACTGGTCTCAATAAACTAATTCTTGAATCCATTTTCCAGAAAAAAGGTTTATATATATCCATCCACTAGAAAGGGACAGAGAGAGAGAGGGAGAGAGACAGAGAGCGATTATCTTCCTTCCTGGTGTTTTACTCTCCAAATGCTTGCCACAGGTCAAAGCCAGGAGCCAAGAACTCCATCCAGGTATCCAACATGGGTGGCAGGGGCCCAAGCATTTGAATGATCACCTGCCACTCCTAGGTGCCTCAGCAGGAAGCTGGCTCTGAAGCAGAGCTCTGGGACCAGGACCGGCACTCTGATATGGGACACGGGGGTCCCAGCTGCTTAAGCCGCCGCGTCACACCACCTGCCCCGCTGGGCGCGTTCCAGGTGCTTGAGGCTGGCATATGAACTCGTTCTCCTCCAGCTCAGCCTTGGCCAGGGAGCCGAGGAGGGCAGGCCAGGGCCCGGGCTGTCCGTCATGTCCAGTGCCCTGGCCCGTGACGGGATCCTGCTGGCCGCAGGGTCAGCATCCAGCTACTGTTAGAATCCTTGGGACTCATCCTGGTGGTGTCGGCCCGCGGGGCCACCCGCCGGGCGGTTCTGCCCCTCTAGGACCCAGGACCCAGGACCCAGGCTGTTCCCAGCATGTGTCGGGGGAGAGGCGGCCACTGCCAGACTGCAGACATCTGCACGCTGAAGTTAGAAACATGCAGTGGGGGGGCCGGCGCCATGGCTCACTTGGTTAATCCTCCGCCTGTGGTGCCGACATCCCATATGGGTGCCGGGTTCTAGTCCCGGTTGCCCCTCTTCCAGTCCAGCTCTCTGCTGTGGCCCGGGAGGGCAGTGGAGGATGGCCCAAGTGCTTGGGCCCTGCACCCACATGGGAGACCAGGAGGAAGCACCTGGCTCCTGGCTTCAGATCAGCGCAGCTCCGGCCATAGCAGCCATTTGGGGGGTTTACCAATGGAAAAGGAAGACCTTTTTCTCTGTCTCTCTCTCTCACTGTGTAACTCTGTCAAATAATAAAAAAAAAAATGACACTTTTTAAAAAAAAAGTGCAGTGGGGGTGCCGTGGACCCAGCAGTTAGGATCAGTTTGGGACGCCCACATCCCATCTCAGGGCGCCTGGGCTTGAACCCCAGCTCCGCCCCCCATTCCAGCTTCCTGCTAAAGCGCACCCTGGGGGGCAGCAGACCATGGCTCAAGGACCTGTGTCCCTGCCACCCCATAGGAGACCTGAATGGAGTCCTAGGCGCCCAGCTCTGGCCTAGCCCAGCCCCAGCTCCTGTGAGCATTTGAGAAGCGAACCAGTGGATGGGAGACATCTGTGTGTCTTTCTGCCTTTCAAATAAAAATAAACAAAAAGAAATTTAAATAGAAGTTTATTTTAAAAAATTGTACTTGGGCATTGTGGCAGAGTGGATTAAGCTGACATGGGGACCCCCACATCCCGTGTAGGGGTGCCCGTGAGTCCTGGTTACACTGTTTCCAATCTTGCTCCCTGCTAATGCACCTGGGGGGCAACAGGTGATGGCTCAAGTACTTGGGCCCCTGCCACCCACATGGGAGACCCGGATGCAGCTGCAGGGTCCTGGCTTCAGCCTGACACAGCCCTGGCCGTTGTGGTCATCTGGGGAGTGCACCAGCAGACGGAGGATCTCTGTCTCTCCCTCTCTCTATAACTCTGCCTTTCAGTGAAATAAAATACATCTTTTAAAAAATTATTGATTTAGTTGGAAAGGCAGTGAGAGGCAGAGGCAGAAGGAGACAACTCCAATCCCTGGGTCACTCCCCAGATGCCCACAACCAGGGCTGGGCCGGGCCAAACTCGGGAGCCAGGAGCTCCACCCAGGGCTCCCACGCGGGCAGCAGGGGCTGAAGCGCCGGTGCCTCCCAGGGTGTGCACGAGCCGGCAGCTGGAATCGGAAATGGAGCTGAGGCTCGAACCCAGACGTCCCGACACCCAGGCCCGCCACAGGAAACGCTTGTTGACAACAAGGGTGGGGGCTCCGCACGGCCTCAGGGCGTGGGACGGGACTTGAGCAAAACTTGTGTCCGTCTCGAGGGGCACCCCGCTGACCCCTGGCTTCCAGACAGTCTGGCTGGCAACGTGCCAGGCCTGGGGGGCTGCACCTCCTGCGGGCCTCCGCCTCCCGTCACTGGCAGGCGGCTCGCGCCGAACGACTCAGCGAGAAGCGGGCAGAGCGGATCTCTCCAGGCCGTGCTTAGGCCCTGTGTCTCCCTGCTCCGGCCAACCTGCCAGGCGTTTGAAAGAATCAGATTCTTGTTATAAAGCATTCAGGGGGCTGGCGCCACGGCTCACTAGGCTAATCCTCCGCCTTGCGGCGCCGGCACACCGGGTTCTAGTCCCGGTTGGGGCACCGGATTCTGTCCCGGTGGCCCCTCTTCCAGGCCAGCTCTCTGCTGTGGCCCGGGAGTGCAGTGGAGGATGGCCCAAGCACTTGGGCCCTGCACCTGCATGGGAGACCAGGAGATGCACCTGGCTCCTGACATCGGATCAGCGCGGTGTGCTGGCCGCAGTGCGCTGGCCACGGCGGCCATTGGAGGGTGAACCAATGGCAAAAGGAAGACCTTTCTCTCTGTCTCTCTCTCTCACTGTCCACTCTGTCAAAAAAAAAAAAAAAAAAAAGCGCACTCAAGGCAGTGACTGGCGCTCACTAAGGATACCGCGAAGGGAGCTGATCTCATCTTTCACTTGCACCACCAGCTCCCTCTGTTTTATCTACTTTCTGTGCCTTAAATCACCATTTATAAACACCGGAATAAACTATAGCAGATCTAACTATCATTCCCAAGTTCTGGCAAAAGGCACATAAACAAGAGTTGTCTCAGAGTAAAGGGATTGTGCCTCTCTCCTGCCCTTTCTTCATTTCTGCTGGATAAAATGCAGGTGTGATGGCAGGAATGGGAGCAGCCATTTTGGATCATGTGGCAAAAGCTGAATGTGGAAGATTTAGGAGCAACAAGAAAATGTCTAGGTCCCTAAGGGTCATGGCATCACTGTACCAGCCTGAACTGTATCCCTCTATATTTGCATAAAAGAAATACATCTCAACCTTATTAAGAGCCTGTCGCTCCCCTTCTTCGTGGAGGAACGACACAGGACCCTGCACTGTTCTTTTGTCTGCTCGGCCCTCCCTGGGTTTGCTGCTGGTTCTTCCCGGGTTGGCTACCGACCCTTCCACCTCCGTGGAAGGGCGGTTCCCCCTGCCACTTTCCCCACTTCCGCGGGGGAGCGGCACACCGCCGGCTGGCTCTCTCGGGGGCTGCTCAGGTGTTCCTCAGGTGTTCCTCTTAGATGTTCCTGGTGCATGTTGTCTCTCTCCTCCTTTATAGTCCTCTCCACCAATCCGTGCTCTGCTACCCACACGCCGAGTACGCTGCTCTCCTCCAATCAGGAGCAGCTCCTGCAGCTTGTCAAGTTAGTGAGAGGCAGCTGTGTAGAAGCTGTTTTTACTCCTCTCCCAGCGCCATATTGTGGGAGAGCAGATGCATAGAATAAGTCTTAATTTCAGTAACAGTCTAGTCCGAGTTGCTCCCCACAGAGCCCTGTTACTCCAGGTGTCCATCACTCATAACTGCAATGACTCTAGACTACCACAGAAGTAGAACTTGGATTTGGACCCAGGCCCACCTGACCCTGAGGTGCTCTTGTGTTCGTCAGCATCGCTGGCAGGCTCCCAGGGCCAGGGCCAGGGTGGGCAATGTGTTTAAAACGCGTGGTCAGGGTACAGCATCCGCTCTGCTGAGGCAGGCTCTGGGGCTGGTCCCTGGGCAATTCTCTTTCAAACCAGGTCCCCGGGAGGAGGATCCTGAACGCACACTCGGCTGAGAAGCCTGTGCCGCGTTTCATTTCCTCCTGTAAGTCCTAAGGAAGCCAGGAGTCCATTTGATCCCCCGGCCGGGACAAAGGGCACGTGGGCAAGCAGGGAAGGCTGTGGGTGGGGCGGGCCCTTGGCACCCCACCTCCCGGGACAGTGCGGAGCCGCCAGCCTGGAGGAGGCAGCTGCGTGCCTGGCCATCCTGGAGGGTGGACTGCCCCGGCCGCCCCCACGCCCCGCCCTCCCACACAGCAGTTGCGGCGAAGCTTCCTGGAGTCATCTGAGGCCGGAGCGCCCGCAGCACGCCCGAGCCCTGATGGAGCGGGACGGCCCCAGGAGCACAGCCCCGCGAGGAGGCGGGGTCTGCGTGCACAGCTGTGTCCCTTCTGCGTTCTTTTCCTTATGAGAAGCCGCTCGGGCCTCTGCTGAGTTGGGGGCCCCCGGGGAGAGGGAACGAGGCTCCCGGGACCGCGTGACAGAGCGCTGAGAGCTGTCTGACCTTGCCACAAAGTCAGGCGCGCCCTGCAGCGGCTGTCACAGTCGGGGGTGAACGTTTTGGGCCCAGAGGTCGAAACTGAAGGGCCCGTGGGCGGCTGGGGGCGGGGTGGCAGCCTAAGGCCCTGGGCCTCCAGGGCCCCACCTCGCCCTCCCGCAGGCCAAGCTGGGCTCAGGCCCTGCCCGACCCGCAGCGGCAGGGAGCCCTGGGACTGGCTTGCTGGTTGCCAGGCAACGAGGCGGGCCTCCGAGGGCACTGCTCAGACGACTTGGAGCTGGCTCCCCAGCCTGGGGACAGATGGCCCGCCAGCAGCCAGCCGGGCCAGGCGTCCCCTGGGCTGCAGCCCTGTCCATCCCGGAGGCAAAGGTTCCCGGGGCCGCGGCGGTGCCGTGCGGGTCCCTTCTGTGGAGGAGGCGAGGCGGGCTGGGCAGCGGCTGGCTGGTGGTCGCGCCAGGGGTTAGGGCCTTGGAAGCAGGGAGGTGGAGGGCTGGTCACAGGCGCTGGGCTCCCACTGCAAGAGGACACCTGTCCCAGGCGGCTGCTCCCCAAGACGGGTGTGGCCATCTCGTCTCCCTCCACCTTTAGGAGGTGGACAAAATTTGAGAAGATTCCCAGCACGGGCAGGCCTCGCCTGGGATCCCTCTTTCTGCGGTGAGACTTGAATCTTAGCCCAGGAGCTGGAAGCCGCGCCTCGGCTGTCCGGGTCCCACTGCCCTGATCGCATGACGCCGAGCAAGTCAGCGGCTGTCCCCGGGGACAGAACCGCTCCCGACTGTGACCTCTTTTGAGACAGTGGAGCAGGCGACACCCTGACATCCCAGCGTGTCGTCTTCTCTTACCCGAGGCACTTGAAGGGCCTCACCTTTCCTAACCGGGACGTTAAAGAGCACGCGGCCTGTTTTTCTCCGGGACGCGGACGAATCCCCTTTAGAATTGCAATCCTCCCGGGTCCTCCTTCCGCGGCTGCAGCACGGGTGATGTATCTCCTGCTCTCGCGGGCTTCACGGGCACAGATTGTTAATTCCATCTGCCTCCCAAGAGGAGGACAAGTTGTTCCCTGCTGATGCCCTGGGTCGCGAGAGTCTCTCTGTGCCACAGCTGCTCAAGACCGAATCAGTGGGGCCGTGGGCAAAGAAGCCACGGAGGCAGGCGTGGCCTCTCTGCCAAGGGCCTGTCCCCTAAGCAAGGTCAGCCCGGCTGCCATCCCCTCTTAGTGGCCAAACCTGCACCCTGGGCGCTCGGCCTACCCTCGGGCGGCTGCTGAGCTAACCAAGGCCGCCCTTCGCCCCCCTGCGGGAGCTCCTCGTGCAGTTGGCGTGGCTCCCCTGGTCGTGGCTCCTCTGTGGTAGGGTGGGCCACACGGCAAACCTCCACCGAGAAACCCGGATTTCTGCACCATAGAGAGCCAGTGCCCATCACCCAGGGCGAGGCGGCCTTAGCGGTGCGGGGCTGAGGGCGCCCCGCTGAGACTCACCCCTTAACCAGGCCTGCGGTCTTCGACGCGGTACAACACGCCCCTCCAGACCAGCCGCTGCGGGAGACGCGATCTCTCCTGGAGTCAAAAACCCGTGGGCCGGGGGTCAGTTGGGGGAGGCGGAGTGGACCCAGGGGAGCAGAGGGTGCATCCAAAGCACGAAGATGGTGCCTCTGAAGGCGAAGCCAAGGCTGTGCGGGGCGGCAGAGGGAACAGATTCGGCGGCAGAGAGGGGCTGGGCACCGCCTCGCCTACAGGGGGCGCTGGAGGCCGTTGCTGCCTGGAGATCGAGCCTGTTCCTCACCCCGGTTCTCACACCCTGCTCTGCAGGATGCTGGGGCGTCAGGGTGGGGTTTTCTTCCAGGCGGCAGGTGGTCAGCAGACACAGCTGGGAGTCCTGCCTACCTGGAGAGCGGCCAGAGCCACGGGCCAGCGGCTCAGGCCCCAGGCTGCCCCTGCCCCAGACGCCACCACAGGGAGTAGGCTGTCACTTGGTACTGGCATGGCGCAGCGGGCTACGTCCCTGCTTCTGTGACACTGGCCTCCCGTGTGAGCGCCAGTTTCTGGCTCCTGGCTTCGGCTTGGTGTGGAGCGGACTATTGCAGCCTTTTGGGGAGTAAACCCATGGATGGAAGGCTCGTGCTCTCTCTCTCTCTCTGTCTTTCAAATACATAAGACAGTCTTTTTAAAAAGGAAAAGGTGTGAATAAATATTGACCTAAGTCAGCCTTGTTATGCTGAAGGGCTTGGGCATGAGGTGTGGGACATTTGCAGATCACATAAAGAAGAAAATGCATTGTTGTGCACAGCAGCCACCATCGGGTCCGCTCACTGAGTGGCTGAATAGAATGCCACGCACATATGGCAGGCTCTGTGCTTGTGCAACGACTCCGGTGGAAAGGTTGGTGTTTTCCAGCAACTGTTCCCACCCAGTGACCCGACAGCGCCACTGCTGGGGAAGCGCACACGTCGGGTGCCAGGAGACTCCCGGAAGCAGTTCAGGGCCCATCAATAGTAAACTGGATAAATACATTTTCAAATAATCACGCTACAGAAACTTAAAGAGCGATTAAGGAATGAGTTGTTTGGCCGGCGCCGCGGCTCACTAGGCTAATCCTCCGCCTTGCGGCGCCGGCACACCGGGTTCTAGTCCCGGTCGGGGTGCCGGATTCTGTCCCAGTTGCCCCTCTTCCAGGCCAGCTCTCTGCTGTGGCCCGGGAGTGCAGTGGAGGATGGCCCAAGTACTTGGGCCCTGCACCCCATGGGAGACCAGGAAAAGCACCTGGCTCCTGGCTCCTGCCATCGGATCAGCGCGGTGCGCTGGCCGTGGCGGCCATTGGAGGGTGAACCAACGGCAAAGGAAGACCTTTCTCTCTCTCTCTCACTGTCCACTCTGCCTGTCAAAAAAAAAAAAAAAGAGTTGTGTGCGTCACAGCGATCCAGTGCTGACCGGAAGAAGCGGAATTCCAGAGATGCACAGGGAGGGCTGCGGACCGCAAAAGGTTCAAAAGCAGAAAGATGGAAGTTACCGTGGAATGGCACTGTAGTTACAGTGTAAGGGAAGCACGGGGAAGACCGACCCAGGGAAGCGGGTGTGATCCTAAGGACGCAGGCGGGAGAAGGAACGCACGGGGCGGGCGGGGCAGAGAGCAGGCGCCCGGGAGTCCTGTGCAGTTGGCTGGCCCTCGCGCTGAGAGGGGAACACCCCGAAGTTGGCTTTATTGTTACCATTACACAATGCACTTTTGCTTACCCACCTTTGGGAAAACACGCGAGTCACATTTCACAATTCAGATTTTTTTTTTAACATTCGCTATCTGAGATCAGAGTTACAGAGAGAGAAGGAAAGACGGAGCAAAAGGAATCTTCCATCCACTGGTTCACTTCACTTCCCAGATGGCCGCAATGACCAGGGCTGGGCCAGGCCGAAGCCAGGAGCCAGGAGCCAGGAGCCTCTTCTGGGTCTCCCAGGGGGCTGCAGGGACCCATCACTTGGACCATGTGCACTGCTTTCCCAGGTGCATTCTCAGGGAGCTGGGTCGGAAGCGGAGCAGCCGGGACTTGAACTGGGGCCTGTTTGGGATGTTGGCATTGCAAGCGGCAGCTTAACTCGCTGGGCCAGAATGCGGGTCCCTGGCTTGGGCTCCTGACTCCAGCTTCTTGCTAATGCAGACCCTGGGAGGCAGCAGTGATGGCTCCAGTGACTGGGTTCCTGCCTCCCATGGGAGACACTGGATTGAGTTTCTGGCTCCCGGCTTCAGCCTGGCTTAGTCCCATTCATGGCGGGCATTTGAAGAGTACACCAGGAGAAAGGAGCACTCTCTGTGTCTCTCCAATAAGTAAATAAAATTACCAGAAACTTAGCAACTTAAAGACACACACTTATTCTCTGCTGATTACTGTGGAGAAATTGGGATCTGGGCCCAGATGAGCTGGGTGCCCTGGATCAAGTGAGGGCCTAGGGCTGTGGTGTAGCGGGTGAAGCCACCGCCTGCACTGCCAGCATCCCACATGGGCACTGGTTTGAATCCCGGCTGCTCCACTTCTGATCCAGTTCTTGGCTGTGGCCTGGGATAGCAGTAGAAGATGGCCCAAGTCCTTGGGCCCCTGCACCCGTGTGGGAGACCCGGAAGAAGCTCCTGGTTTCGGATCGGCTCAGCTCTGGCCATTGCGGCCATTTTGGGGCTGAACCAGCAGATGGGATGGGAGATGTCTCTTTCTCTCTCTCTGCCTCTCTGTAACTTTGCCTTTCAAATAAATAAATAAATCTTTAAAAAAAACACCTTGAAATACAGGGGAAAAAATGGAAGAAATAGACAATTAAAAAAAAGAAGTAAATCACATGTCCTTGCTTATAAGCGGGCACTTCACAAATTAATAGAAAATGGAAATAAAAGATAAGTTTATTTTGGTGCAAAAGATTTTGGAATCCATGAATAATTTTTCATAATATACATTTTCCATGAATTTCTTGAAGATCCCTTGTATGCATAGATCTCAAAAGAATTTTCTTTCTTTCTTTTTTTTTTTTTTTTTGACAGGCAGAGTGGACAGTGAGAGAGAGAGACAGAGAGAAAGGTCTTCCTTTTGCCGTTGGTTCACCCTCCAATGGCCGCCACGGCCGGCGCGCTGCGGCCGGCGCACCGCGCTGATCCGATGGCAGGAGCCAGGAGCCACGTGCTTCTCCTGGTCTCCCATGTGGGTGCAGGGCCCAAGCACCTGGGCCATCCTCCACTGCACTCCCTGGCCACAGCAGAGAGCTGGCCTGGAAGAGGGGCAACCGGGACAGAATCCGGCACCCCGACCGGGACTAGAACCTGGTGTGCCGGCGCCGCTAGGCGGAGGATTAGCCTAGCGGATCCGTTGGCGGCGCCGGCCAAGAATTTTCTTTTCTTTTTTAAAAAGATGTATTTATTTATTTGAAAGTCAGAGTTACACAGAGAGAGAAGAGGCAGAGAGAGAGAGAGAGAGAGGTCTTCCATCCGATGGTGCACTCCCCAATTGGCCGCAACGGCTGAAGCTGTGCCAATCTGAAGCCAAGAGCCAGGAGCTTCCTTTTGATCTCCCATGTGGGTGCAGGGGCCCAAGGACTTGGGCCATCGTCTACTGCTATTCCAGGCCATGGAAGAACTGGATCAGAAGTGGAGCAGTCGGGATTTGAACCACTACCCATATGGGATGCCAGCACCGCAGGTGGTGGCTTTACCTGCTATGCCACAGCGCCAGCCCTAGAATTTTCTTCCTTTCTTTCTTCCTTCCTTCCTTCCTTTCTTTCCTTTTTTTTTTTTTTTTTTTTTTTGGACAGGCAGAGTGGATAGTGAGAGAGAGACAGAGAGAAAGGTCTTCCTTTTTGCTGTTGGTTCACTTTCCAATGGCCGCCGCGGCCGGCACGCTGCGGCCAGTGCACCGCACTGATCCGTTGGCAGGAGCCAGGTGCTTCTCCTGGTCTCCCATACGGTTGCAGGGCCCAAGTGCTTGGGCCATCCTCCACTGCACTCCCTGGCCAAAGCAGAGAGCTGGCCTGGAAGAGGGGCAACCGGGACAGAATCCGGCGCCCCGACCGGGACTAGAACCTGGTGTGCTGGCGCCGCTAGGTGGAGGATTAGCCTAGTGAGCCGCAGCGCCTAGAATTTTCTTTTCTTAAAGGTTTATTTATCTATTTGAAAGTCAGAGTTACAGAGAGAGGCAAGACACAGAGGGATAACTTCTATCTGCTGTTCACTCCCTAGATGGCCACAACAGCTGGAGCTGGGCCTGTCTGAAGTTAGGAGCCAGTAGTTTCTTCTGGGTCTCCATCTTGGTTGCAGGGACCCAAGCACTTGGGCCATCTTCCACTGCATTCCCAGGCACATTAGTAGGAAGCTGGATTGGAAGTGGAGCAGCTGGGACTAGAACTGGCACTCATATGGAATGCTAGCGCTGCTTGTGGAGGCTTTACCCGTTATGCCACCAGTGCTGGCCCTTCAAAAAATTTTTAAATGCTTATTTATTTGAAGGGGAGAGTGAGAGAGAGGGAGAGAGGGCTTCCATCTGTTGAGAGAGATATAGCTATTGGTTCACTTCCCAAATGGACACAATGGCCAGGGCTGGTCCATACTAAAACCAGGAAGCCAGAGCTGCATGCAGGTCTCCAGGTGGACGGCAGGGGCCCAAGTACTTGCGTCTTCTCCTGCTTTCCCAGCGGTTCGCAGGGAGCTGGATCCGAAGGGGAGCAGCGGGGACCTGAGCCCGCACTCTTAATAAGGGCGTGGGTGTCCCAGGTGGCAGCTGAGCTGCTGTGCCGAACACTGGACTTTCCTCATGTTAGTCATTTTGCTGCCATCGTGAAATCCCCGAGGCAGGCTAGCTTCACAAAGGGAAGGTCTACTTTGGCTCACAGCTCGGAGGCCCAGGTCTGAGGGCCTCACCTGGCGACGGCTTCGCCTGCAGGATCCCGAGGCCTCCAGAGCAGCACGTGGCGGTGGCCTTTGATGTTGAATTTTTATCCCGGAATGTTGCGCTACTTTAAATTCCTATTTCTTTTTTTTAAGATTATTTATTTATTTGAAAGGCAGAGCAACAGAGAGGGAAAGACAGAGGGGCAAAGAGAGAAAGAAAGAGAGAGGGATCTTCCACCCACTGGTTCATTCCGAAATGGCTGCAACAGCCAGGTCTAGCTTAGGCAGAAGCCAGGAGCCAGGAGCTCCTTCTGGGTCTCCCCCTAGGGTTGTGGAGGACCAAGCACTTGAGCCTTCATCTGCTGCTTTCCTAGGGCATTGGCAGGGAGCGGGACTGGAAGCAGAGCAGCCAGGACTCAGGGTGGCGTCCAGAATGGGATGCTGGTGGCAACTGAACATGCACTACAATGCTAGCCCCTGCCTACTGCTCTGCTATATCTAATCTTAAAATATATTTTAGGCATATGAAATATATTAGATATATATTTATATCTAATCTAATTTTTCTAATATTTAATTATGAAGAATTCCGAGCATACAGAAAAGTTGAAATAATTTGTAATAAATGCATGTACATTCACTGTTTAGGTTCTGCTAACATTATGCCATATTTGCTTTATCATAGATCTAGCCCTGTTTATCTGTCAATGCATCTTATTTTAAAGTTATTTAATGGGGCCGGTGCTGTGGTGTAGCAGGTAAAGCTGCCACCTGCAGTGCTGGCAACCCACATGGGCGCTGGTTCGAGACCCAGCTGCTCCACTTCTGATCCAGCTCTCTGCTGTGGCCTGGGAAAGTAGTAGAAGATGGGCCAGCGCCATGGCTCAATAGGCTAATCCTCCACCTTGTGGCGCCTGCACCTGGTCGGGGCGCCGGATTCTGTCCTGGTTGCCCCTCTTCCAGGCCAGCTCTCTGCTATGGTCCGGGAGGGCAGTGGAGGATGGCCCAAGTGCTTGGGCCCTGCACCCCATGGGAGACCAGGAGAAGCACCTGGCTCCTGGCTTCGGATCAGCGTGGTGTGCCGGCCGCAGCGCGGTGGCCATTGGAATGTGAACCAATGGCAAAGGAAGATCTTTCTCTCTGTCTCTCTCTCTCACTGTCCACTCTGCCTGTCAAAAAAAAAAAAAAAATAGTAGAAGATGGCCCAAGTCCTTGGGCCCCTCTCTATGTGAGAGACCCGGAAGAAGCTCTTGGCTCCTGGCTTCAGATGAGCCTAGCTCTGGCTGTTTTGAGCATTTGGAGAATAAACCAGTAGATGGGAGATCTCTCTCTCTCTCTCTCTCTCTCTCTCTCTCTCCCCCTCTGTAACTGTCTTCCAAATAAATAAATAAATATTTTTAAAATTATTTATTCCTCATTATGGTTAATATACTTAACATAAAATGTGTTGCTCTACCACTTTTTTAAAAAAATAAGATTTGCTTTATTTATTTGAAAGACAGAGTTACAGAGAGAGGTAGAGACGGAGAGAGAGGTCTTCCATCTGCTGGATCACTCCCCAGATGGCCACAATGGCAGGAGTTGCGCTGATCCGAAGCCAGGAGCCAGGAGTTTCTTCCGGGTTTCCCATGCGGGTGCAGGAACCTAAGCACTTGGGCCATCTTCCACTGCTTTCCCAGGCCATAGCAGAGAGCTGGATCAGAAGTGGAGCAGCCGGGTCTCAAACCGGTGCTCATATGGGATGCCGGTGCTTCAGGCCAGGGTTTTAACCTGCTGCACCACAGCGCCGGCCCCTCAAAATCATTTTTTTTTTTTTTTTGACAGGCAGAGTGGACAGTGAGAGAGATAGAGAGAAAGGTCTTCCTTTGCTGTTGGTTCACCCCCCAATGGCTGCCGCGGCCAGCGCGCTGCAGCCGGCGCACCGTGCTGATCCGAAGCCCGGAGCCAGGTGCTTCTCCTGGTCTCCCATGGGGTGCAGGGCCCAAGCACTTGGGCCATCCTCCACTGCACTCTCGGGCCACAGCAGAGAGCTGGCCTGGAAGGGGAGCAACTGGGACAGAATCTGGCGCCCCAACCGGGACTAGAACCTGGTGTGCCAGCACCGCAGGTGGAGGATTAGCCTAGTGAGCCGCGGCACCGGCCAAAATAATTTTTTAAATGAAGATAAAATGTGTGCCCTAGGCATGCAGGAGCGCAGAGTTTTTCTGGGATGGGGCAGCCAATCCACATCTCATTGAAGAGACCCCCTTCTGCCGCTCAGGGGCCACAGGTGGAGGAAGCCTGCATGGGAGCCGTTTGGCTAACTGAGGGCCTTCCATGCCCCTTGCTCCCTAGGTACAATCTCTCCTACAGGAGCCAGGGCAGAGGAGACCCCAACCCATGCCCAGCACTGCCTGCTCCAGCGGACGGTCCCAAGGCAGCCAAGTGTGGCCTTGTGGCGCCACTGAAGCTCCGTGGGACCTGCTGTGGTGTCCTGTGTGGCGCACACCAGGCCAGCCTTTACCCACGTCAGTCCTGTGAGCACGTTCGTCTCTGGCCGCCTGTCTTTGGAGCCTCCCTGACCTCCCCGGTGGGCGTGTGCAGTGTGGGAGACTCTGAGACGAGGGATAGGGAACAACTCCTGCAGTCAGGCCGCCCCGCCTGGCTGCAGCCCTCACGTGGTTGCCCTGGCCTGGGACTGCGGCCCCGGCTCAGGTTCCCCGGCCCTGCCTCCTGCAGCCACTCCCTGGTCCCACTGTCCACAGTGCCCAGGCGGGGTGTGCTCCTGCCTCTCACCTGGGCCTCTCCTGGCCTGCATGCCACAGACATCAGGAAGGCCGGCCACAGACCCAGAGCGGGGGCGTCTCCCTCTGCTGCAGGCAGGCCTGTTCTTCCCCCTACCAAATTCGTGTGCACAGGCCTCACAGAGCTACACACACCCCAACAAACACCCATACATACACACACACCCATACACACTCCCACTACACACACAACCACACACACCCCACCTCATACCACAACCAGCTACACCCCGCACACAGCGTACTCACACACACACAGCACGTATATGTGTACCCCCACACACACATGCAGGGCACCCCACACACACATGCAGGGCAGTTGCTCTGGGCCATTTGCTGGATTGCGTGCAGGCAGCCTGGCCTCAGTTTCCTTATCTGTAACACAGGCGTGGAGCCCCAGGTTCTCACTGCCAGGCCCCTTCACTGCTCCCCACTCCGCCCTGGACCCCTGAGGCTGCCCTTTCCAAGGCTGTGGCTCTTGGGGTCCCCCAGCCCCTCCCTCGCTGCTGCTGCTGGCCCTGAGCACCTCTGGGCTTTGCTGCTTCTCCTGCCTCTGCCACCACGGGGTCGGAGCCCTTCGCAAACCCTCCCGGGAGGGGCCCATCTCGCTCCTCCCCAGCTGCAGCCGTGGTCACAGGGACCAGGGCAGCACTAGGAAATAGCCCCCCGCCTGGGCACCAGCCCCCTCCGTGACGGCACCACAGCCGCTGCAGGGGCCTCGCAGCTCCGCTCTGTGTCACCAGCGCTGGCCTAGCGCAGGGGTGAGAAGCTGAGTCTTTGAGTGGTCTCTATGGTGACAACAGTGACGCAGGGCGAGTGACAGACTGTGGCATGGGCTTCTGACGGTGCGGCTGGTCACCCTGGAAACGCACACAAAGAGCAGGACAGGTGGCGTTCCCGGCTCAGTTCAAGGGTGGAGGTTGAGAAAGTCTCCACGTGGCTCTGAAGGGGTCCTTGATCTCTGCCGGCCACCGGGCCAGGTGCCACTGCTCAAAGAGGTGCCAGCTGAGCATGCACCCCTGCAATCTCTCATGCCAGCGGAGGCCCCTGGGGAAGCAGGAAGGGAGGCCCCAGGCATGGGAGGGGAGCATCCCGATGGAACTTGGAACATCGGAGCCCCCGAGCCTTCCCTGGTGAAGGCAGCCCCTCCCCCACCTTCAGTTCAAGAACATAGACTTTCCCAGCATCAACCCCTTTCAGTGCCTCCTCCCAGGGGGACCCCCACCCATCCCTCCCATTGCCACGGGGCCAGGGCCTGCCCCAGGAGGAGCATGGGGGAAGTCTCAGAATCTTGCCCTCTTGTACAGGCACGGTGCCATCAGAGCGTATTTATGGATGTGGCTGTGCACGCTCAGGACTGGGGCTTGGGCACCTGGGATGGCTCTACAGGCCTGAGCTGGCCACTTGGAAATGGACTCAACCATGGCCAACAGCGACACAAGGAGCCGAGGCGTGGGCCCCACCAGGAGGAAGGCTGAGGGACGGGGCTGCGGGAGCGGCCTCTCTGCCCCACCCCCTTCACCATGCCCGGGGCTCCGTGCTGGTTTTCCTCTCCAGACTGGACATGGTGCAGGACACGCCCACCGGGGTCTGGCTCAGTGGGAATGAGTCCCTTCAGGGGTGGGGCCAGGTGGTGGCTTTGGGCTTCAGAGCAGGACTTTTTAGAACAAAGGCCAGGGGAGCAGTGGCCGTGGGGGCGCTGGCCCGGCTGGGTTGGGGTGAAGGCTCCTGGATCGTGGCGGCAGGTGGGAGGCCCCCACCCCAGCTCTTATGTGAATAAGTAGGAAAACTGTACGAGGTCCGTAGGGCAGAAACCTGGTTCAAGTTTTCCTTATGGGGGTTCACAGCCTTCTCCGGAGTCCCCAGGCCATTTGACCTGTGGGAATCCAGGTCCCCTGGAGGAAGGGCTCAGTGACCGGGTCCTAGGCACAGCCTGTGAATGTCCCTCCAGCAGGAACCGAGCTCTACTTGAGAAGGAGGAAAACGCTGGCTGTGAGCTGATGACCATCCCTAAGGATTCAGCGTTAGGTGGGCTTCAGTGACAGTGACAGAGTCCCGGCCTGCGTGGGTGCCGTGGGGCCCCGGGATCAACCCTGTGTGCTAACTGCAGGATCCCCAGAGCTGCAGGGGCGGAGCCAGCCCCTGCTGACCCAGCCCACCTCACCTAGCAGCCGTGGCCTTGAACAAGGCCTCCCGGGCTGCTGCGGAACCTTTTATCTCCACTGTTCTCTCTCCGGTTCCACTAAGTAAAGATGGTCAGGGATCGTTGGCTCTGGGTTAGCAGGGACAGTGACCTGAGGGCCCTATGGGCCGTCAAAGTGCAGTCTGCTGGGCCACGAAACAGCACGACTCATTTCCAACACTAACTTGGGCCCACTATCTCAATGCCATGGCAGTCATCGGGCCCGTGAGCGGGACGCTGTGACCAAGGCAGTCTGCCATAGGAGGGTGTCCCACAGACAGCCAGGGCTGTGCCATGCCAGTGGAGTTTCCAGGGGACCCAGGAATGTCAGGATATCTCCTCTAGAACAAGAGACGAGGGGTGGGCACTCGGCACAACGGCTGAGACATCGCCTGGGACGCCTGCATCCCATGCGGGAGGGCCCGCATCTGAGCCCCAGCCCCACTCCTGAGGCCAGTTCCCCGCTAATGCTGATGGCCCAACTAGTTGGGTTCCTGCCTGCTACTCCCCTGGGAGACCTGGATGGCGCTCCCAGTTCTGGCTCCTGGTGCAGCCCCAGCTGGTGCAGGCATTTGGAGAGTGAACTAGTGGATGGCGATCTCTGTGTCTCTCTTCCAAATAAATGAAAAAGATAAATAAACACAATGAGAGACATTCCAGAGCTACTATGAAGAGGCAGAATCTTTGACGGGCTCTGGATTCCCCAGGCTGCGTCCTGGAGACCACACTGCCCGCATTGCCACCGACTGGGAAACCCTGAAGACTAGAAATTGTTTTCAAATTTATGAAGTATTTCCTTATTGATTGATCTGAGCAGAGAGAGCTTCCAACTGCTGGTTCATTCCCCGAATGCCCGCAACAGCTAGGGCTGGGCCAGGCCAGAGCTGGGAGCAGAATCCAGGTCTCTCCCCCCAGGTACCCTGTCATGGGCTGCAGGCCAAACACCTGGCTTGGGCTAAGACTCCATCTCTCACCTTTAATTTCTTTATCTGAGAGGTGGAGAGATAGACACAGAGGGAGCTGTATCTGCTGGTTCACTCCCTCAAAGCCTGCAACCTCCAGGGCTGGTTGAAAGCTGGGAACTCAATCCGGTCTCCCACGTGGTGGCAGGAACCCAGCTACCGGGGCCATCACCATGGTCTCGCGGGGCCTCGTTAGCAGGACCCTGGAGTCAGAGCGGCTTAACCACTAGGCCTGTGCCCACCCACAAGACTGTGCATTTGAGGTGAGGCCTGAGGCAGGTGCAGGCTGCAGGGCTAACTTCCCTGTGACATGAACATTAGGGCGCGGAAATGACTGGCAGAGAAAGATCCGGTATGAACAAGCTCCCACAGGAGAGTCACGGCCAAACGACACACCCTTCAGGTTTTGCTGTAAGTCAGGCCCATAACTGCCCTTCACTTAAAAGCACCCCCGGCTCACAGCTGAACGTGGTACACTCAGAGTGTAGGGCACCACGCAGCTCTTGCAGCCAGAACTGGGTACTGTCCAGTCCACCTCATTTACAACTGGACCCGTGCAGTAGCTTTCTACTATTAAATAGCACACGTGAGATCAGGCCTGAGCAAGTCCAGGGGCACAAGGAAATTGCAGGAGCAGGTCGTCCAAATCCCCACAGCGGTGGCAGGCACGTGGCCTACTGGCTCGGTCTGGTTAAGATGCCCACATCTCTCATCGGAGAGCCTGGGTTTGATCCCAAGCTAAGGCTCCTGACTCCAGCTTCCTGCCAATGCAGACCTCAGAGGCAGCGGTGATGGCTCACGTGTGGGTTCCTGCCACCCACAGAGGAGACCTGGATTGAGTCCCCAGCTCCTGGCTTCCACCTGGCCTTGTCCCAGCCATCGCAGGCATTTGGGGACTGAATGGGCTTTTGCTCTATATCTTTATGTGTCTTTCAAACAAACAAAATCCCATGGTACCTTTTTTTTTTTTCTTAAAATTTATTTGAAAGGCAGCGTGATGAGAGAGAGAGAGAGAGAGAGAGTGAGAGAGAGAGAGAGTCTTCCATTTACTGGTTCATTCCCCAAATGGCTACAACAGCCAAGTCTGGGCCAGGCTGAAGCCAGGAGCCTGGAACTCCATCCAGGTCTCCCATGTGGGTGGCAGGGGCCAGGCACAGGAGCAGGGAGCTGGATTGAAAACAGAGCAGGTGGGACTCAGACAGGTGCTCCTACAATGAGGACAGCATCACCAGCGGTGGCTTAAAGCCCTCCCACCCCCATGGAACCTACTCTCATCCCTTCACGGCTTCTCCCTCAGCCACACTTGGTGTAGTTGCCACAGGCAGTCACACAGAGGAAAAGGCACAGAGCCAGCTTGCTGTGACAGCACAGCCACGCACAGGTGTGTCCGGGAGAGAACCCCTCAGCAGGCAGAGCCTCTGGCCACGTGGACCACCCACTTTTCAGTGAAGGGGAGCTGGCCTGCGGAACAGCCCCACACACCAGCCGACAAGGGAGCTGGCTGGTCGGAGACTCAAAAACCGCGCAACGGAGAGAGGTGGACGGCCCACTCCGGCAGGCACAGGTGGTGCCGCTATTTTTAACCCAGGCAAATGCTCCGAGGGCATCCGCTGTCGCAGCTGGGGAGAATCAGGTGGACAAGATGACTCCTCCTGTGGATGGCGGCTGTCCCTGGCTCAGCAGACTCGCAGACAGAGGGGCCATGCATGCAGACCCAAAGCTCCCCAAAATGTCCATGTCCTAATCCTTGGGACCGGGGAATCCATCACCCGTTCTACAACAGAGGGTGAAATAAGCTCGCAGGCAGGATCAAGGTTGCGCATCAGCAACCTTCATGGACACATCCTCATTATCCTCAATCATCGGGGTGGCCGCAGCGGCATCACACGGGTCATTAATTGTGCAAGAGGGAGGCGGCGTCCTGGACCGGCCACGGCCGGCCTTGGAGCTGGCAAGGGCGGGAGAGTGACTCTCTCCCGAGCCCCAGGCAGGAAGGCACACGGGCTCCTGGGTTTCAGCCCGGGGAGCCCCAGTGCAGACTTCTTCCAGGACTGTCCTCACTGTAGGCCACTAAGACCACAGCAATCCATTACAACAGCCACAGAAAACACACCCGGGCTCACACACGAGCGTGACCTGGCCACGGGCACTGGGTGCTCAGGCTGCTGACCGAAGACCAGGCTGAGCTCCCTAAACAGCACCGTTCCCTGGGGTCCCCAGGACTCTCAGTGCAGTGAGGTCAAATCTATTTTCACCTTGACACTAAGACATTTGCCTTTTTCACTTTATTTATTTAGTTTTTTTATTTTTTGACAGGCAGAGTGGACAGTGAGAGAGACAGAGAGAAAGGTCTTCCTTTTGTCGTTGGTTCACCCTCCAATGGCCGCCGTGGCCGGCGCGCTGCGGCCAGCACACCGTGTCCGATGGCAGGAGCCAGGTGCTTCTCCTGGTCTCCCATGTGGGTACAGGGCCCAAGCACTTGGGCCATCCTCCACTGCACTCCCTGGCCACAGCAGAGAGCTGGCCTGGAAGAGGGGCAACCGGGACAGAATCTTGCGCCCCGACCGGGACTAGAACCCGGTGTGCCAGCGCCGCAAGGCAGAGGATTAGCCTAGTGAGCCACGGTGCTGGCCACTTTATTTTTTTTAACAGTGGGATTTTCCAGAGGTTACCCAAATGTACAACAGATGGACTGTTGAAGATTTCTAGCTGTCTTTCGTTTTTTCTTTCTTTCTTTATTTAAAAGGTAAAACAATAGGGTGAGGTGGCAGAGAGATCTTCCATCCGCTGGTTCACTCCCTCAATAGCTGCAACAGCCAGGGCTGAGCCAGGCTGAAGACAGGAGCCAAGAGCTCCCTTTGGGTCTCCCATATGGGTGCAGGGGCCCAAGTAGTTGGGCCACCTTCTGCTGCTTTCCCAGGCACACTAGCAGGGAGCTGGATTAGAAGCAGAGTAGTTCGATAACCCGCTGTGCCATACAGCCCTTAGGTATCTCCTAGGTGTCTGGAAAGATTTGCAAGAAATCAAATAATGCTGTTCTTCTCAACCCTTGTTTTGAACTTATTATTCACTGTTTAAAAAGTTATCTATTGGGGCCAGCGCTGTGGCATAGCGGGTAAAGCTGCCACCTGCAGTGCCGGCATCCCATATGGGTGCCAGTTTGAGCCCCGGCTGCTCCACTTTCGATCCAGCTCTCTGCTATGGCCTGGGAAAGCAGTAGAAGATGGCCCAGGTCCTTGGGCCCCTGCACCCCATGTGGGAGACCCGGAGGAAGCCCCTGGCTTCGGATTGGCACAGCTCTGGCCGTTGCAGCCATCTGGAGAGTGAACCAGCAGATGGAAGACTCCCCCCTCCCCCGCCTCTCCTCTCTCTGTGTAACTCTGAGTTTCAAGTAAATAAATAAATCTTAAAAAAAAAGCTATCTTAACATGTAATGGGTTTATTAGTCTAACATACATTATATTTTAATGCTTTAATTTCTAACCCAATAAAATGGACAGATACGGGGCCAGCATTGTGGCATAGTGGTTAAGCCGACGCCTGTGGCTCCAGCATCACACACTGGAGCAGCCATTTGAGTCCCAGCTCCCTGGGAAGCAACAGATGATGGTCCAAGTGCCTGGGCCCCTGCCACACACATGGGAGACCTGGATGGAGTTCCTGGGTCCTGGCTTCAGCCTGGGTGTTGCAGTCACCTGGGGAATGAACCAGTGGATGGAAGCTCTGACACACTTTCAAATAAATAAAAATAACTATTTAAAAAGATGGAGACATAACCCACAGAAACAGTCTGGGCCCCTCGGTCACTTCTGGGAGTGGAGACGGCTCCTGAGGCCGAAGCCTTTGAGCCGCCCACCCCAGGCGGCCAGCTGAACACACCAGGGCTTCCACCATAGAATGAGGACTGCAGAGCTGCCCTGTGACCTTGCGGCACCAAACACACAATCCTGCCCTGGACCTGCCTTTCCTGCCTGCGGCGCTTCTGCCAGCGCCCTGCCGTGCCACCCACTGCCCAGCACCCTTCCCTTTACGGTGAAGGACCCGGCACTGGGCACCCAGGGAATGCCCTGGTCTTACACGGTGTCTGCCACCAAGAGCAGCAGACTGGAGTGAGCTGTGTCGCAGGGTGAGCTGGAGACAAGACCCCACAGCCGGGCTGCTGATGGGCAGAAGGCAGCACATGGCTTCCACGCAGAGGACAGCACTTGGTGCCATTGCTCTGGGAGCCAGAATGCCCAGGGACCCAGGCGTGGACGCGGAGTGGCCCCTCTTACTTATTCCAAAACCCCCCTGCGCACTTTCTGCCTTCAGCCTCCTCGCCGCTCTTTCAGCTGTGTGTGGTCACCCCAGAGACGCACAGGTACAGTTCCTTTAGACTTGAAGCAGCACTTGCTGCCACTTGGGGGGCCTGCCTTCCACATCCGAGTGCCTGCGCCCCCATTCTGGCTCCTGCTGACGCACAGCCTGGGAGGCAGCAGATGGCGGCTGGAGTGTTCGGATCTCTGCCACCGGTGTGGGAGGCTTAACTGAGTCCTGGCTTTTGAGTGCACTTTGGGAGTGAACCAGGGATGGGAGATCTCTGCCTCTCTCATAAATAAATAAATTTAAGTCAGAAGTAGCGTGCTCCATTGCTTAACCAAAAGGTGGGGTGGGGTGGGGGAGGGACCAACTGTACCAGAGAGGGCGACTGGTTTGGAAAAGGCAGAAAAGTCAGCGCCTGCTACACTCTGCAGGGCGGGCACGGAGCCTACAGCTGGCATCCAGGCGATTCACTGGGTGACTTCCTGTTCCCCCACATCCAGGAGTGACTTGAGCAGAATCCGAGCACGCCAACTTCTGCACAGCAATAACAGTTGAGGTCACCCAGCAGAAAAGCCCCCAGTCAGCTGAGGGGCCAGCAGACGGTGAGAGGAACACGGAGGGGCAGAGGGAGCACGCCAAGCCCGCTGACCCAACCTGCCACAGAGGAGGGGCTACGGCAGCCTTCTTTTTTTAAAACATTGAATTTTTGTTCACCTGAGTCACAGAGAGACAGAGAAAGATCTTCCAGCCGCTGGTTCACTCCCCAAGTGCTCACAATAGCCAGGGCTCAGCCAAGCCTAAGCAAGAGCCTGGAGCTCCACCTGAGTCTTCAACACGGGTGGCAGGGACCCAATGACTTGCGCCGTCACCTGCTGCCTCCCAGCGTCTGCATTAGCAGGAAGCCGGACTCAGGTGCAGAGCTGAGACTTGAACCAGGCACTCGGATAGTGAATGTGGTGTCCCAGGGCGCATTCTAAGGCTGTGCCGAAGCCCAACCCTGTAGCGGTTTTCTGTCATTGTCACTTGCGCCCTCTGCTGTCTTATTTAAAGAGCCCTGCTGATGACTGCAGTTTAAGTTAGGGCACTGGTGTTGACATTGGAGATGAGGAGTTACCTTTTCTCTCATTAAAAACAAAACAAAACAACTGAAGGTGAAATGCACATAGCACAAAATCAAACACACGAGAACGGACAATTCCCTGGCATCTGCTACATTTACACTGCTGGCACGATCAATGGCACAATCTATTTCCAAAACCTTTCATCACCCCAAACGATGACGCAGGAGGGACGCGAGCTATGCATGGGAAAGACCAGGGCAGAACGGCTCTGCCTGGACGGCCCCTCTCTGCCCATCCACGGGGCAGCTGCTGGGTGTGGCCCTCCCTTGGGATGTTGCTCAGGCAGCTGGCCCCTCGGGCTTTGTTAGGGCTGGGCCAGAGCTCTTAGAACATTGCTCTCAGGCTCTCGCTGGGGCAGGGCTGGTTCTGCCATCTACAGCTGCAGCCACGCCGAGCCCCCCCCCCCCCCTTGCCTGTTCAGGTGCAGGGGTGGTGGCGGCTTCCGGGGGGGGGGGGAGCCTCACAGGGATCTGTCCCTCATAGGTGCCCGCACCTCTGCAGGTAACCTTTCTCTTTCACACTCTTTCACACCCATCGCCTGCTGGGCCACCCTTTCATTCCAGAATACACGGTGTGCTACCCTCCTGCAGGGCTTCTGAGTCAAACCACTTCCACACTCAGGTCTCAGGCGGGGCAAAGGAGTTGCTTTTCTGGACGGCTGGGGTGTGCGCAGGACCCCCACTGCCCTCTGGTGGTCAGCTCCTGGAAATGCATTCTGCTGAACTGGGCCTGATAACACACTTGAGCATCTTGCAGCCAGGGGTCACTGTGCCCACTGCACAGGTGAGAACACAGAGCTTCAACGACCACCCACTGCCTTTACTATAGACTCAAACCTTAGCCACAAGCCCCCTTGTCTCCCCTGCCGTCACTGTGACCCGGCCATAGCCTTTTCTCAGATCCCAACTAGCGTACTGGGAACCTTCTGAGATCTTCTCTACCTGGTTGCCCTGGCTCAGGCCTGAGTCCTCCCGCAGGGTCCCCCACATCCATCAAAGCCTTCCTCGACACGCCCCCTGACCTTTCACCTATCAGGTGTTCGACACCAGTCGGTGGCAGGTGCATGGTGCTTTGCTCACTGCTGCACCTCCCCTGCCAGGCACACAGTGGTAGCCACAGCAGCAGCCAATGGTCACCAAGCGCTTCTCTGTACCGGCCTCTGAGTGAGGCAGCTCAGGCTCCCAGGAGACAGCTCTCGAGTCTATCAAAAACTCACATAGATTTATTAGAATATGAAAAAGATTCGGTTTCTTCTGTACAGGCGGCAGAGCGGCAGCAGCTGCGGTGGCTTTGTACATGGTTGTCGACGTCACCCTGGCACAGGCACTGCTGCCCACGGGACAGGAGATGGGCAGGTGGGCTTGGCGCCTGCGGCCCAGTGCACTGGGAGGTGGGACACTGACTATTGCACGATCCTGGGAGGGGGAGTGTCCTGGGGGGGGGACCGACACCGACAGGCCCGGGCCTGGCCATGGTGACAGTGATGGGGGGAGTGTGTGTCTCTGGGGGCCCAGGTCCCTGCCCAGCCCGGCAGCCCTGGCTGCAGCGGGAGATCCGCGGGGCCTTCTCCCTGAGGACCGGGCTCCACAGCAAGCAGGCTGCGGTGAACGCGAGGTCGGGGCTCCAGGGCCAACCCAGCGGTGGGGCAGGTCGGAAAGACAGTCCCACAGGAAGCGAGTCAGGCCCCGGAGGCCCATGATCGGGGTGGGGCCCCTTCCTGAAATCAGAGCCTCGGACAACAGCAGAGGACGACCTGGGAGAGGCCACTGGTTCTCTGCACAGGCTGAGGGAGGGAGCCAGAGGGGCAGATGTCCGTGGAGCCAAGGGCTTCAAAAACGGTTTAAACCCAGGAGCGCCCTCTGTGTGGACAGAATCGTCCTCGGAAGTGCAGAGAAGCAAAACCCTGAACAGCTCAGCGCCTGGCCCTGTAGGGGCGCAGTGGAGTCTCCTCACCGCCAGAAACGTCTCGGCTCCGGCACAGCAGCTCGGGGCAGAGACCCTCGCGGGCCGCCTGGCCCTGCTCCGGGCGCACACCTGGTACCCCTGCTGCCTCCCCTGGGCCCAGGCTCCCTCGGCCCCCTCCCCGTCTGGAGCCAGAGGTCTTTGGTTAGAAAGGAAGCTTGGTCTGAGTGAGGGGGCGATGGAGTGGGGGCAGGGGCCCCGACCCCTGGAGGGAGCCAGACCGCCCCAGCCAGACGATGGGGAAGGCAGCTCCGCCGGGCGGAGGCCGCTTCCCAGGAGGCAGGGGGAAGCCGTGCTGCGGTGGGCGCTTGGGCCCAGCTGCCATGCGGTGGGGGCGGGGCGGGGCCGGCACCCCAGCTCCCCCAGGAGCCCCTGCTGTGGCGGGAGAGTCTGGCGGCAGGTGCGCTGCGCTACTGCCCTTTGGGGATGAAAGGCTCCCCCTCCCCGGGCTCGGGGTGCGGGCCGGGGTCGCTGAGACAGCGCTGCATCCTCTGGGAGCTGGGGCTGTCGCTGGGCGCGGGGCTGAAGACGTCGTCCGTGCCGGGGGACGAGGGCTCCTTGGGCCGCATCACGATGCCCCCGTCCTCGTCCTCCTCCGCCGCCTCCTCGGCCACCCTCGGCTCCCGGCTCAGCCCCAGGACCTTGCCCTTGAGCTCCTCGTTGACCAGGTCCACAGACTCGGGTGATTGCGGGGACGCCGGGTCGATGGTGATGACCGGCAAGTCTGCCTTCGGCTCATAGGCCAGCGGGTCTGGGGACCGAGAGGGGGCGGAGCTGGGTCCCGCCCCAGGCCCTGACCAGCACCCACCCCACCTCCAGAAGCCCCCTCAGCCCAGGCCAGCCACTCTGAGCCCCTCCTGAGTGCAGCCACCCCCGCGGGGGGGGCTTCTTGGCCCTCCCCCCGCAGCTCCTCTCCCAGGCCCAGGGGCTCCTCCCTGAGCCTGCCTGTGCTGGGGGCGCTGGCACAGGCCCCTGCCTCCATTGCACCTTTCCCCAAGGGACACCAGCAGGGCCGCCCTGCCCTCTTTTGCAAGCGCCGTCCCTGGTGCAGAAACAGCTCCCGGCTCGGCGCGGGACACTCTTACCTGAGCCGATGCGGGCCCGGGACATGGTAGGCGAGTCCAGCTTGTGCGCCGGCACAGTCAGGTAGTTGTTAATCTGACAGAGAGAGCAGGCAGGGTGAGCCGCACAGCCTCTCCTGCAGGGGGCATCAGGGTGCTTGTCCTCTGGGGCCTGTGTGGCACCTTCGGGCACTTCAGGGTGGGGGCCCTCAGCAAGCCAGGCAGCCTGGGCCACTCCCACATGGCCCTGCCTCCGGCTTCCCAGGCTCCAGACCACAGGGCCCTGGATGGCCCCAGGTGTCACACCGCACAGGTGGACATGGGGCTCCACTCCTCCCCTCCAAGCCTGTGCCTTCCCACTGCCGCCCGAAGCCTGCACAACCCCTGCCGCCTCCTCCTCCTCTCTAAGCCCTAAGGCAGGGGGCTGAGTCTGTGCACCCCCCCCACCCCCGCTGTGCTCCTGAAACCCATCCCGCCTCCCCTGCCACGCCCTGGCCCAGACCCTGCTCCCCCTGCCGCCACCCCCCTGCTTAGGACCCCTGCGGCTCTCCACACCCAACCCCTACGCCATCAGCCAGCCTCCTCCAAAGCTGAACCGCTCGGCTTCTGGCACAGGCTGCGTTCTGCCTCCAGGGACCTGCACACGCATCCTGCCTTCTGCCCGGGCCCCCTCTGCCCGCGTCCCCTCTCCCTGGGCTCCGCTCCCACGTTCTCCCGGACCAGGGTGCTCAGGGGCTCCGCAGGGGGAGGGCCTGGGCCTCAGAGGCCGCGCCGCTTTCGGAACTCGCAGCCCCCAGGCAGGCCTTTGTCTTTTCCCTGGAGGAGGGGGTGTACAGAGACACGGACACACTCTCCCAGCCCAGACATCGGAGGCTGGAGCAGGGGCCCACCCTGGCCTCCGTGGCTCCAGTGGGCAGATGCAGCAGGCGGCCTTCCAGAACCTGCTCTGGGCTGGGGCTTCCAGGTGAGTGGCGGCGCCCAGCGGGGCAGCCTGAGCGCCTGTCCTCAGAGCAGTCAGTGCAGCGTGGTGGGGGGTAGGCGTGCACGAGGAAGAACCGGGCGCCCAGAGAAAGGCGGGGGGCTCCAGGCCAGGACGCACCTTCTGCTCCAGCTGCCGGGCCTTCTGTCTCCGCAGCAGCATCTGGTTCCAGGCCTCCTCGTAGGGGTCGGCCACCAGCGTGTGTCTGTTGTAGGAGCGCAGCTGCGGGAGGGAGGGAGGGCGGCGGTCAGGGCGGGCCCGGGTCGGGGGCGGGGACGGGGGTGGGGTCACGCAGTGTGGGAGGGGCCTCACCCGCTGCCGGGTCTTCTGCAGGTTGTTCCTCAGGATTTTGCGGATCTCCTCCTCCTTGTCCTTGGACAGCGCCGGCAGGATGCGCTCGGCAGGCAGGGCCTTGGGGTGGATGTTCCTGGGGGAACAGGGCACAGGGTGGGTGCCCAGGAGAACTCCCGCGCCCCTGCAGGGCCCGCGGGGCCGGGGGCCGGGGCACTCACTGCATGGAGACGGTGGAGACGGCCGAGGGGATCTTGCCCATGCCCCCACTCTCCACCAGCTCGATGGCCTGCTTCATCTCCATCTTGTGGTAGAAGGCGATGAGCTGGGGCTCCTTGGAGCGCTCGCCCGCGATCAGACACTTCTTCACGTACTTCTTGTTAAACCGGTTGAGCCTGGCAGCAGGAGGAAAGAGCAGGATGGAGGCAGATCCCAGGCGTGGGGAGACGCCTGGGCCCCGGGAGACCCTCCCCACCCCTCCCTGCCCGCCGGCCCACCAGGCCTGCCACCTACTTGTCTTTCCAATGGTGGTGGCCGTAGTGGCCACAGATGTCCTCGATGCCTGTCAGAAGGTGGTCCAGGAACTGAAACGGGCCCAGGGCCAGGTCAAGCCTCACTACTGGGCTCCTGCCCGACCGAGACCTTGACAGCGGCCCCCTCCCACCCCAGCTGCGGCTCTGCTCTGCCCAGCCCCATAGTTCCAGAAGTGGCCAGAAGGGGGCGCCCGCACCACACACATCCTGGAGCCGAGGGATCCTGACCCTGGGCATCTTAAAAGCTGCCACCCCCGCAGCTTGGTTGAGGTCCCTTTCTCTGAAGCCACCTGTGCTCCAGGGCTGGGATGAGCTCCAATTAGAGAAAAATGGCACGAGGTCCCTTCCTCAGGCTCCCAGCTGCCCACACCACACCTTCCCTAGGGCCAGGCCCTGAAGGCCACCTCAGGGTGGAGGGTCGGCCCAGCAGGAGACACAGAGGCGAGGCCTAGCTGCGCCCCCGCGCCCGCGGCTAAGGCCCCGCGGCTTCAGTACCTGCGTGTGGATCTCCTCGTTGATGGAGCGCTTTGTTTCCTGCTTTTTCTTCACGGCCAGCAGGTCCACCAGGGGCCGGATGGTCATGCCCTGGGGGCACAGGTGGCTGTCAGACTCTCCTGGCTTGGGCCTCCTCCCGCCTCCCCAAGGTGGCCCCAGGGACCAAAGGGAGTCCCTGACCTCTCTCCCTGCACCTAAAGGCAGGTCCTTAAAGCCTGCTTCTTCAGGAAGACACAGGCAGAGGTCTGACAGCCCAACCAGCCAGTGACTCCCACACAGGTCACGTGGCGTGGGTCCAAGTGTGGGCCCACGACCCCAAGGAAGTCAGGGAGAACCGCCTGTCTCTGCCCCTCCACGGCGGTGCCTGGAGCACCTGGGAATCACTCGGGCAGCTGCTGTGACGGCACACTGGCCAAATGACAGGCCCAGTTACGTTCTGCTAGACTTCCAGTACCCACAACAACCCCAGGAAGGGTTCAATGTCCCCATTTCACAGATGAGGAAACCGAGGCTCAGGACCTTCTAAGGTCCTACAGGAAGTAGCAGAGCCCAGACTGACACCCAGGCAAGCTGGCTCCAGGAGGTTCCCACCCAGTGCCGCCTTCAGTGAAAAGCTCAGCACACACAACTGCAAAGTCAAGGTGAAAAGCTGAGCCACAGGAGACCTCTCCCAGCTGCGTCCCATCTAGGGCTTTGCAAGGATTAGCGCCCAGGAAAGAGAGAAAGACCAGGAAAGAGGAGGCAGCCCAGCCAGAGTGCTCCTCACGTGCCCCAGGTCCGAGGGCCAGGTCAGCTAGAGCGGCTACCACGGCCCCGCTGGGCTTCAGTACCTGCATGGGGACCACGAGGAGCAGGTGTGCATGTGTGTATGCGTGCATATGTGTGTGCACATATGTGGGTATGTGTGTATATGGGGGTATGTATAGATGTGTGTATGTATGTGTATATGTGTGTGTATGTGTATATGTGTGTATGTGTGTCTGTGCCTCAGCAAAGCCGGGACCACTGAGAAGGAGCAGAGTGTGTGTGTGCATGTATGTATATATGTGCATATGTATATGTTGTGTGTGTCTCAGCCAAGCCGGGACCACTGAGAAGGAGCAGAGTGTGTGTGTGCATGTATGTATATATGTGCATATGTATATGTTGTGTGTGTCTCAGCCAAGCCGGGACCACTGAGAAGGAGCAGTATACGAGTGTGCATGTGTGTGCATGCGTGTGTGTGTGTCTCAGCTAAGCTGGGATTGAGAAGGAGCAGTGTATCGAGTGTATACGTGTGCATGTGTGTCTCGGCTAAGCCGGGATCACTGAGAAGGAGCAGTGTATAAGTGTGAGTGAGTGTGTGTGTCAGCTAAGCTGGGACCACTGAGAAGGAGCAGTGTATGAGTGTGCATGTGTGTGTGCATGTATGTATGTGTGTGTGTGCATGTGTGTGTGTGTCAGCTAAGCTGGGACCACTGAGAAGGAACAATGTTGAGTGTATAGGTGTGCGTGTGTGTGTCAGCAAAGCTGGGATCGTTGAGGACAGAAATCACTGGGCCACACGGGGGAGGACTCCTGCCTTCATTGGCCCAGTGCCCTCACTTCCAGGACCTGAGACCCAGAGTCACTCCCAGGGCCACAGACACGGCAGCAGAGTGAGGGTGGGTCCAGGCCTCCTCCAGCCTCGCTTGGAGACCTCCCCAGACCCTCATGTGTCACAGACGCAGAACACATCACATCCTAAGAGGCTTACCACTCGCCCTACCATGAGCTGGTGGCAAAGCAGATCCTGGGCCCACTGACCGTATCCATCTTGCTCAATGCCACCCAGCTTCCTAATCAAGTTGGACAGTGTTCTGGTTACTGTCCACTCATTATCACGATTCTCACTCGGGGCTCCCCAGAAAGGGGGTGCGGCTCGTCCCAGGTCAGGAAGTGAGCGAGAGGGAGGGCTGAGCCCCAGAACCCATGCACGGCCCCCTGGCGAATCTCGGGGCTCCAGGGCCAGGGCCTGCTCTGCCCTGGGCCAGCACCTGCACAAAGACGGTGAAGAAGATGACGGTGATGATGGCGGTGAGGAACAGGTCGCACATGGGGAAGTGCTTCTTGTCCAGGAGGTAGCCCAGCGAGAAGGCGATGGCGCCCCGCAGGCCGCCGTAGGCGATGATGAACTGGTCCTTGGGCGTCAGCTTCACTATGCGGAACTTGTTGATGAACCAGGTCAGGCCCAGCACACCTGCCAGGGAGGGCAGCGAGGGGTCAGGCTGCCCCCACCCTCTGGCTCCGCAGCAGCGACTTCTCTGAATACCCAGAAGCCCCAACTGCCAAACCCGCCCAGCTCACCCATTCCCTGGTCACTTGGCCAGAGGCGATGTGAACCCCTCAATCCAAGAGCTGGGTGGGTCCTGAAGCCCCCCCAGCACCACCACCTAGACAAGCTGTGGAGATGTGGCCAAGGTCTCCAGCAGCCGGAGGTCAGGAAGGAAAGGGGGTAAGATGGATCATGACCGGGACAGCCTGGTACTTGCTAAATGTGATGGGGACGTGGGGTACCACCAGCTGCTCTCTGCTTTCCCATTACTAAAAAGTTCCAGAACAGGCCGGCGCCGTGGCTCACTAGGCTAATCCTCCGCCTTGTGGCGCTGGCACACCGGGTTCTAGTCCCGGTTGGGGCGCCGGATTCTGTCCCGGTTGCCCCTCTTCCAGGCCAGCTCTCTGCTGTGGCCCGGCAGTGCAGTGGAGGATGGCCCAAGTCCTTGGGCCCTGCACCCCATGGGAGACCAGGAGAAGCACCTGGCTCCTGCCATCGGATCAGCGCGGTGTGCCGGCCGCGGCGGCCATTGGAGGGTGAACCAACGGCAAAGGAAGACCTTTCTCTCTGTCACTCTCTCTCACTGTCCACTCTGCCTGTCAAAAAAAAAAAAAAAAAAAGTTCCAGAACATTATTAAAAACGCAAAGAATCATATTAAACAGTTCACCAGGTGGGGCCATCGTTGTGGCGCAGCAGGTCTAGCCAATGGCAGTGGTGCCGGCATCCCACTTCGGAGCACTGGCTCGAGCCCCAGCTGCTCTGCTCTGGTTCCAGCTCCCTGCTAATGCTCCTGGGAAAGCAGTGGGAGATGGTCCAAGGACTTGCAGCCCTGCTCCATATGGGAAACCCAGACGAAGTGCCTGGCTTCAGTCTGGCCCAGCCCTGGCCATTGTGGCCATTTGGGGAGTGAACCAGTGGATGGAAGATCTTTCTCTCTATCTGTAATTCTGCCTTTCAAATAAAATAAATCTTAAAAGGTGGGGGCCGGTGCTGTGGTGTAGTGGGTTAAGCCTCTGCCTGCAGTGCTGGGCACTGGTTCGAGTCCTGGCTGCTCCTCTTCTGATCCAGCTCCCTGCTAATGGCCTGGGAGAGCAGCGGAGGACAGCCCAAGTGCTTGGGCCCCTGCACCCACATGTGGGATATGGAGGAGCCTCCTGGACCTGGCTTCGGATCAGCCCAGCTCCGGCTGTTGCAGCCATCTGGGGCGTGAGCCAGGGAGGGAGGACCTCTCTTTGTCTCTCCCTCTCTGTAACTCTGATTCTCAATAAATAAATAAATCTTTAAAAAAAAATTAAAAGTGCACCAAGTGAACGTGACACCCCACAACACAGGGCCAAGGTCTGCTCATCATCAGAATGGGAGGCAACCCAGCCCCAGAGAGGAGGTGCACCCCGCACATGTGCATGAACCCGGGGCCTGAGGCTGGTCCCTCCCGCAGCCCCGGCTGGCGTGGAGTCGGGGAAGGGCGGGGCGTCAGGGGCTGCACACAGCTTCTGGCCCCTGGGCCGTGGTGACCCACATTCGGCTCAACATCACAGACCTAGGTTCCAGAGGCCTTGTGCCCCGCTCAGGGAGCCAACAGACTCAGAGTCAGAGGGTCTCCCCTGCGCACTCCCGCACACCACGACCCATCCCGAGACCGTAGATTCGCAGTGAGCATGCGCTGCCCGCCCCTCAGGGGCCAGCACCGCGCCTGAGCTGCAGATAGGCGTGCCGAGCCCTCTCACAACCGCGCGCGCGCACACACACACACACACACACACACGCAGCCCCACGCACCACACCCTCAGCACCCTGGGGCCCCTGTGCACAACACACCGCACACATCACAGGGCCACCCCACAGCACGCCCCCCACCCCTCCACACACAAGCATGCGCACGCGCTCACCCAGCACGCGGGCGATGAGGCAGAAGAGCAGGGTGCTGATGACGAAGGTCCAATTCCAGTGGTGGGAGCCGGCCACGGTGGAGACGCCGAGGAAGATGAAGATGAGGGTCTCGCTGACGCTGCTCCACATCTTCAGGAAGTACTTGATGGTGGTGTGCGACTTGTGCGAGATGTTCGCCTCCACGTAGGGCCGCATCACCACTCCCGAGGCGATGAGTCTGCGGGCCGGGAGCGCGGGGCTCTGGTGGGCGGGGCCTCCCGCCCCCCCACCCCACCGGCTGACCCCTGGTCTCCCCCAGTCCTGCCTCCGTCCCACAGGCACGGGCACCCTGCGTGTTCAACGTCTGACTCTTGGAGGAAGAAAGTCGCCCGCCTGCCCCGTGCCTCCCTGGCTCAGTGACGCAGGGGGCTCCCCGCAGGGAACCGGGCCCCTGCACTGCAGCCGGGAACACGCTGCACCCACGGCCCCGCACGCCCAGCCTCCCACTCGAGACCCCGTGCGGCCTCAGGACCTCCGCTCTCCTCACTGGAAGCCCCGAGCGCCTGCGGGGCTCACTGGAAGCGGCATCCGGCTCTACCTGCAGGCCTCCCTCTGAGACCCGGAAAGGGACGAAGCCGCAGGGCTGACTCCCCGGCTCGAGGCTCAGTGGCTTCCTGGGGCACCTTGGGTCCCAGCCTCCTGCGCCCTGGGGTCCCGGGCCAGCCCACAGCCTGCTGCACCCCACTCACGCCATGATGCCCGACAGGTGGAAGAGCTCGGCCGACAGGTAGGCCATGTAGCTGTAGAGGAAGACGAAGAGCGGCTCGATGACGCGGATGTGGGCGGTGAATCGGGAGGTGAAGGCTGCGATGACCCCGTAGACCACGCCCACGAACACCCCGCCCAGGGCCACCACGAAGAAGCTCAGGAAGCCCAGGACGATGTCCACGATGCCCACGTGGTCGTAGTTGGCAAACTCCTCAAAGAGGTGATACAGCACCTGGGGAGGGCGTGCCGGCTGTGGGTGGGAGGCAGAGCCTTGGCCCTGCGGCTCCCTGGGGTCCCCCCAGGCTGATCCCGTCTCCTCCATGGAGCCCAGCGGCAAGAGAATGTGTGGCGCCAAGCAGGTGCTCAGATCCACAGCCGGGGTCAGAGGGCGTCCATGCAGCTACAGGGCACAAACCCTATCGCTTGGCCCGGAACCCCAGCCCTGCCGCTCCCTGTGCCCCAGTCTGCCCATCTATCAAATGGGGATAATGATAAGGCCTGCTGTATAGGCTGCTGCGAGGATTAAGTTAGTAAACAAGGATAAAGCCCTCAGAACTGTGCCCGAGGCAGTGCTGGCTGTTACTGGTACTGCTAGGACCCTGCCCGAACCACGCCCATCTGTGGCAGGAAGTGCGGAAGTTCAGACAATGGACAGGATTTCTTAACCTCCAAAACCTTATGGAAACACACATGGCCGGGCCATACCCAACCTGGACTCTCTAGGTGGAGCCCAGAAATCTCTACAGGTGGCTGCAGTGAACAGCCAAGTTTAGGTGCTGCATACAGCCGGAGGCCCTCTAGGGCTTCCTGTCTCCTGGGTCACTGTGACACTACCATCAGATGGATTGTGACACTTTGGGAGCCGTCAGGCCCCTGCACAGTCTTTACCCTGGTGGACACTCGCCAACCCGTCGGGATAGGTGGGCCAAGGCTGCCCACTGCCTTGCCAAGCTGAGGCTCCGAGTGCTGAACACAGACCAGAGGGCCCAGCCCTGGGCAGCAGAACCTGTGCCCCTGAGGCCAGGGGCTGAGACCCCATCAGCAGGCTCAGCTCCAAACCTCCTAGCGGCCAGCACTCTGGCTGCCTGGTCTACCTAGGTGAGTCCTAACAGCTCTCCCAGCAAAGAACTGGGGCGTTGCCAACCTCAGGGGGAGGGGAGCCCTCCAGAGCGCCAGGACCTGGGCAGTGCCCAGGAGCGTGGGGACGGGGCAAGGGGAGCAGCATACAGGGCACGGGCCCGAGGCCAGGCAGCTCAGGGGTCGTCCTCGGCTTTGCTGTCTGGACAATGGGGCTGAGCGGGAAGGGGAGACGCCGAGCGCTGGCCAGGCCCTGGTGCCGCCTGGCCCACGGCCATCTGCGAGGCCAGGGGGCTCCAGTGGTGGAGAGCTGTGTCAGCGGGCAAGCTCTCGGGCCTGGACACGGAAACTCTCTCCCAGCCTGGGGGGAGCCAGGGGTCCTCAGAGGCCATCATGTGGGCCGGTAGGGGCTGAGGGTATAGAAGGCACGGTCTTCCTTTCTGGCCTGGTACTGTGCTTTTGGAACTACAGGCGGTGTAGTACAGTGGTTAGTGTCTGCGCGCTAGATTTAGTCTGTGGATGTGAGTCCAAGCTACATCACTCATCAGCTAAGGTAGCCACTCAGTGCCTCAGTTTCCCCAACTGCTAATCATGTGGAGTTACTATGCAGGCTAGATAAGGCAAAACACGTTCAGAAAGCAGGCATGCGGGGGCAGGCATTTGGCCTAGCTGTTAAAATGCTGCCTGGAGTGCCTGCACCCCACATCAGCACGCTTGGGTTCAAGTTCCAGCTCCGCTCCTGATTCCAGCTCCTGCTAATGTGCACCCCGGGGGGCAGCAGGTGATGGCTCGAGTCCCTACCACCCAGGTGGGAGACTGGACTGAATTCCTAGCTCTGGTGTTGGCCAGGCCCAGCCCTGGCTGTTGCAGGCATTTGGGGAGCAAACCACTGGATGGAGGAGCTCTGTCCATCTGTCTGTTTGCCTTTCAAACAGAGAAAATAAACAAATAAATCCATAAAAAGCAGCACTGAGTACGGGCTGTCGCTGTCGTCTTTGGGAGACACAGTTGTGGGTCCTAAGAAGTTGGAGCTGAGTGACCCACTCCACACAACCATGCCCATTGCTCCATGGGGTGCCAACCTGAACCCCAACACCCAGATCCCATGGGAGAGGCTTTTGTCTCTGGCATCCACTGGCTCCCCAGACCTGAGTGCAACTCTGGGCGCTGCCATCCCTGTGTCACAGATGGGGAAACTGGAGACGCTGGCCAAGAGCTGGCTCCAGAAGAGGCTAGCATGGAGGCCTGCCTAGCCCCAGTGGGGCGGGGGAGGCAAGCAGAGGAAGCCTGGCGGCCGGCAACTGAACACGGACGTCTACCGTGAGCACTGCTTCCCGAGAGGCTGGGGGGTGGGGAGGTGGTCCGTGTGCGAGCGTGCACCGTGCACGCATGCATGTCCCTGTGTTTCCCTGTGTGTGTAGCTGCTCTCTGAGGGGTCTGGCGCAGGAGGACAACAGAGGTGTTTTCACAATGCGATGTGAGCGTGCACATACACTTATCTGTTTCCTGGGAAACCAACAGAGAGGAAGGGCACGTGCTACACATCCAGTGCCACACGTGGACCCTGCGTCGGGGCATCTGTCCCTGTTAGGCCCTGGGCAGGAAGCACTAACGCTCTGCCATTTCTCAGGTGTCAAAGGTGGTAAAGCCCAGAGAGGTAGCGGCACCTGCCTAGGGTCACACAGACACTGGGTGTCACTTCTGCTGGGCTCTGTGGGGTCTGGGGATCTGGCCTTGCTGGCTGACAGCGGCCACAGCAAGAGAGCCACCTGCTTAAGGTGACTGATGCAGGCCAACCTATTCTACCTCCTGGAGGTCTGGGAGACGAGGGTCCCTTCTAGAATCTCCATCCCAGAACTCTACACAGAGTGAGCTCTAACATAAAGCAGAGGCAATAGAAAGGCTCCTCCCAGACGAAGGGGTCTCAAAAGAGGAAACGGGCAGAGGGTCAAGTCACTTGTCCAAGGTCCAAGTGCACGCCCAGCAGGGGGCGCACGGCCTCAGACACAGGCTGGCTCCCGTCCTGGTCCCCCCTCCCCGGCAAGTGGCTTCTTTGGGCCTCTTCTCCTCCTCTGCCACATGGGGCCGACACATGGCTCAGAGCACCGCGGGGACTCGGAGCGGAGCGTTCCCAGCGGCCCTCACCACAGTGACGGCGTCGTTGAGCAGGGACTCGCCGAAGACCAGGATGTGCAGCAGCTCATTGATGTGGATCTCCTCGAAGACGGCCAGCACGGCCACGGGGTCCACGGCCGAGATGATGCTGCCGAACAGCAGGTTGTCCAGCAGCCCGATGTTGTTGATCTGCTCGCCGCCCACCAGGCACACGGCGTACATGAGGCCGCCCAGGAAGAAGGCGTTCCACAGCGTGCCCACCACGGCGAAGATGAGGATGGTGCCCAGGTTCTCGGTGAACTGCCGCAGCGGCAGGAAGTAGCCGGCGTCCAGGATGATGGGCGGCAGCAGGAAGAGGAAAAAGACCTCCGACTGCAGGAAGGGCGGCTTCTCGCCCACGCCCTTGATCAGGCCCCCCACCAGCAGCCCCACCACAATCAGCAGGCAGCTCTCCGGGACGATGCTGGAGATGGTGGGGATCACGTGGAAACCTGCGCAGGACGAGAGAACGGGAGGCCATGGGCTTTCCTGGGTGGGGGGAGCCGTGCGGGAGGCTGGGGAAGGGCTGGGGACCAGGGCAGCACTGGCCAGGGGTGCCCGGGCTTGCGCTCAGAAGGCCCCTCTGTTAACTCTCCGGTGTCCGCTTCCCGGCCTGTGAACTAGCAACGACCAAGGACATACACAGGCCACCTTGTGTCACCGTCACAAAACACTAGAAGGCAGCAGTTGGCTTTGCCTCCAGAAGGCAGGAATTATAAACTGATTACCCAGGCGCCAGGCAGCTAAGGGCATGACCTACACCTGAACCCGAGGCAATGTCTTTCCAGGCCCGAGTTCAGGGAGGCCCACTGGAGCTCCGTGAGGAACAACAGTGCGACAGTCAGTGCTGTCTGGGGGAAGATGGCCGGGACTGCGGCAGAAGGCGGCTGGCTGGCGGGTGGAGAAGTGGCTCAGGCGACAGAAGGAAGCGCGGGAGACTCGGCGCAGGAAGGAACTCGGGATAATGAGCCCCAGAGTCTGCAAACCTGCAGAGCGCGCGCCACCTCCAGTCCCAGACCTGGGGGCGGCAGGCGCCTCTGCAATCACAGCGAGCTTCCCGCTGAGCACGGGACGGTCGAGCCGGGGCTCAGAGGGGTCACCAGCAGTCAGGCAGGTCCCCTGCCACCCCCTTCCTAGCCCAATCCCACCTCCTTTAAAGAGGGTGCCAGCAATGGAGGGAGGCTTAGGGGTGGGGAAAGGCCTTGCCCAAAGTCACAGAGAACCGGACGGAGCCAGTCTGCCTCCCTCCCATCAGACCCTGCAGTTCTGAAATTCAAGTTTTCCTCCCCCACCGCTCTCCCACCAAGGCACCCACGCAGCCCTCTGCTGGAAAGACCCACCAGCCGCGTGCCCAGGTGGGGTCCTGGATGGAGGAGGGGTCAAGCTCCTCTGTGGTCCCCCTGGGGACCCACTGGAGAACCCACGGCGGGGAGGCACCAAAAATCCCCACCAGAGAAGGCCTCTGTCAATGCCAGGTCTGGCCGCAGTGCCCAGAGTTCCCTATGAGTTACTAGGGTTTTTGTTTTTTAACATTTATTTAATTATTTGAAAGGCAGAGTAAGAGAGAGATCTCCTACCCACTGGTTTACTCCTTAAATGGCTGCAACAGCCCCAGCTGGGCCAAGGCAAACCAGGAGCCGAAAACTCCACGCAGGTCTCCCCACGTGGGTGGCTGGGGCCCAAGCACTTGGCCACCTGCTGCTGCCTCCCAGGGTGCACAGCGGCAGGGAACTAGCTGGGAAGCAGAGCAGCTGGGACCCGGATCTGTGAGGCAAGTATCCAAGCAGCGGCTTAACCCTTTATGCCACGATGCCCAGCAGCTGGTTGTGTTTCTGCACGGGGAGGTGGGTGGGGAAGACCTGCGCATCTGGCTTGTGCGGTACATGACACCCCGGGTGGGCTTGGTCAAGAGGCTGGGACCCTTTGCTTGAGGACAGAGCTCTCTCTCCTCCCGTTTCTCGCCTGTTTAGGCAGATCCCATATCTGCTTATGACTTTATGCCCAAGGCTCAGGACACAGTAGGTGCTCAATAAACATCTGCTGGTTTGAAAATACAGAGTTGGGGGGCCATTGTGGAGCACTGGATTAAGCCACTGCCTGTGATGCCAGCATCCCCTATGTCACCAGTTCGAGTCCCAGCTGCTCCACTTCTGATCCAGCTCCCTGCTAATGCACCTGGGGAAGCAGCAGAGGATGGCCCAAATGCTCGGGTCCCTGCCACCCACATGGGAGACCTGGATGGAGTTCTGGGATCCTGCCTTCAGCCTGGCCCTGCCCTGGCCATTGTGGCCACCGGGACAGTGAATCAGCAGATAGAAGATCTCTCTCTCTCTCTCTTTCCTTCTCACTAACTCTGCCTTTCAAATAAATAAAATGAACTTAAGAAAGAAAGAAAATACGGAGCTGGTACGCGGCCCACGATTCCCCGTAATTACCTATCTGGCCAGGTTTCTGCTCTTATCCCCGGATCCTTGGGAAGAAGGAGAATATTCCTCCCACGCCTAAGCCCCCCGTCCCTCAGGCAGTGCCAGCACAGCTGAAGTCAAGGCTCACCCCCCCCCCCCAGCCAGCAGGCAGGCCCTGAACCTGGCACAGTGCCAAGCACCCGGGGTTCACTCAAAACATGTCTCCACCCTGGGCCAGGAGCAGGCATAAAGCTACCATGCACACTCCCCCAACTTCCCCTGCCCGGAGGTCACCTCTGTTGCCAAAAAGCCCCCCAGTCTTGGAAGCTGCCCCAGTAGCGCCAGCGTTCGGCCGGCTGCTGCACCGCTGATGGCTGGGTCACACTAGGCCCAGGGCTCCTCTGCTGTAGAGAATAAAGTCCAAGCGTTCAAGGGCAGACACGCGGCACAGCAGCGGATACCACCCGAGAGGCCTGCAGCCTACATCACAGCACCTGGTTCAAGTCTTGGCTCCTCCACTTCCAATCCCAGCTCCACGCTAACGTGTCGGAGGCAGGAGATAACGGCTCCAGCACTTGGGTTCCTGCCACCTGTGTGGCAGACCCTGGCCCAACTCTGGCTCTTGTGGGAGTTTGGGGAGTAAACCAGCAGATGGAAGATTTCTCTCTGCCTTTCAAATAAAATGAAAATAAATTTTAAAATGTTTTCAAAAAGTCTATAAACTTTCAGCATTTCATCAGTCACCTGACTCTCACTTCCTGTTTCCACTCTTCCCATTGTCAACTCACGTCTTATCCTTGTCAAATGGCTGCAGATGGCCCATATCCTCTTCTACTACTCTAGTTCCTCTCTCCAGAACACCATTCCTGTCTCTCCTCCACCCACACTGTGTATGGTTGTCACCATATCCTTCTTTTTTTATTTTTTATTTTTTGACAGGCAGAGTGGACAGTGAGAGAGAGAGAGAGAAACGTCTTCCTTTTGCTGTTGGTTCACCCTCTAATGGCCGCTGCGGCCAGTGCGCTGCAGCTGGTGCATTGCGTTGATCCGAAGGCAGGAGCCAGGTGCTTCTCCTGGTCTCCCATGCAGGTGCAGGGCCCAAGCACTTGGGCCATCCTCCACTGCACTCCCTGGCCACAGCAGAGAGCTGGCCTGGAAGAGGGGCAACTGGAACAGAATCCAGCGCCCCGACTGGGACTAGAACCTGGTGTGCCGGCGCCGCAGGCAGAGGATTAGTCTATTGAGCCGCGGAGCCGGCTCACCATATTCTTCTGCCTGCCTCCTCCTCCAGGAAGTGTTCCCTGACTACCCTTGTCTGCCCATGTTAGGACAGAAGTCCCCTGGTGCCTCCCTTCCTCATAACCTTCTTCACTTACTCACTGCCCATGTTTCCCTCTCCCTGGCACCATAGGGGATCAGGAAAGCTGGGCAGAAGTAGGGGAGACTGGCCAACGGTACCTTACCCCAGAAACCTGTGCTGCCCCGGAGGGAAGCGGGGACGCTGGGAGTTCTAGAGCAGAGTTCAGGCAGGTACGGGCCAGAAGGCAGCGGCCAAGGCCAGAGGACAGCTGCAGCCACTTAGCCTCCCCCGCAGTCTCCCTGGCCCTGCCCTGGAGTCAGCCCCACCGGATGCCTTAGAAGGCAGAATCGAAGCGAAAGGCAGCCCGGGGGCGGGTGGATGACAGCTTCTATCTCCAACCAGCAGGGGACGCTCTAACGAGGCCTCCCCATCCCCGATGCCATCGGGTCAATCCTCGGGGCTTTCCCAGGCCCTACAAAACGTCAAGCGGTGCCCTGGAGACCCAGAGCCGAGATGGTTTATAGCTCCTGCCGGCACGGGCAGCCAGCCAAGAGCAGGAACGTGAGGACGCTGCACCGTGCCGGGACTGGGCTCCCACCACCTCTGCCCCCAGCCACCCTGTGGGACAGGAATCGTGCCCATTCTGCAGAAAACAAAGCTGGGGTCTCAGCAAGGCTGGGCAGCTTCCCCAGGGCCTAGGGAAGCTCCTCTCTACTGTTCTCAAGCCCGTGGCACAGAACGAAGAAACCTATTCTTTACTCAAGTGCTGGTGCCAGGCCACGCCGGGCACTAGGGAAGCGGAGGTGGCTCAGGCTGGGAGGCTCTGCGCGGACTGGGACCTCCCTCACAGGTGACCAGACAGCTGGCACTCCTCCTGGACACGCCCAGCCAGGCCATACGGGGCTGGGGCCTGGTCACCTCTTCTGCTAAGCCAACTCCCAGGATGCCTTCCAGGAAGACAGGGGCCACGTGTGCCCCGACAGGCTCTCGGGGCTGTGGCGGGAAGGGGCAGGCCCAGGCCGAGGAGGAAGGCCTGGGTACTCTCCGGGCACTCTGCCAGGGGTAGGCAGCACGTTACTGGAAAGCACCTCCAGGGAGGGGGAGGGCACGCTGTCACCAGGAGGGGAAGGAGAGAGCAGCCCACGGCTTGTCCCTGCTTGTCCTCCCCGCCCTCCAATCCTTCCCACGCCGCGTCTCTGAAGAGTCCCCTTAAACTGCAGGGTCTGTGACACTGAGTGTGGTGAGAGAGGCACAAACGCACGGCCGGAGCCCCCAACCCCCTGACAAAGGCCTGGCATCGTGGCCAAAGCCCAGGAGGCCGGGCAGTGAGGCCCCAGCTGTGCGGAGGCAGTGACGTCACCAGCGTGGAATCAGGGCTGGGGAGGAGGCAGGCGGCCTCCGATCCTGCGGTTTGGGAAACAGATTCTCAAAGGCAGCCAGCAGCCTGCCGTAGTCCCGTGACCAGGCCTGCCACGAGAGCCGGGACACGCCAAGTCACGTCAGCCACTCAAGCCACATGGCGTCCTGTGAGGGCAGCCAGCCCTGCTGAGCAAGCAGATGAGGTGTAGAATTCAGCAGCTCCCAGCCACGGGCAAAGCCTCTGCGGGGAGAAGAGAAGGGGAGCGGGGGTGGGGGGGCGTGCTTCGGACTCTGCCTGGGGCAGGGGCCAGGGGCTTGTGGAGACACACGCCCACACACGCTCACGCGGCCTCAAAGACCCTTCCCCACGCTCTGGTGGGTAGGGGCCTCGCCAGGAGAACGCTGTGTGCTGAGGCTGGCGCAGTTGCCGGGGTGACCAGATACCCCTGACCCCACCCCCCGCAGGGCCCCCTGCCCCCAGGCCTTGGAAGTCAGAGGGGACTGTTGGGAAGAGGGCCTCCTTGGCCCACCAGGGCTGGTCACCAGGGACCCAGGGGTGTGCTGGGGGCCCTGCCGCCCTATTTCCAGGCCTGAGGACTGCTCTGGGGCTGCAACTCGGCCAGGTCCCAAGGGAGCTGCGGTTGCACAACGATTCCATTTCTTTAACTCCCTCTTCAACTGCCCCAGCAACCAGTCTCAACTACAGCCACGAAAGCTAATACCTCCCAGGGAGTCCGGCAGGCGACAGCGCACATGAGGGCACTTTTTTGTTTTTAATGTTTACTTTCATGTGCATGAAAGGAAGGGAGGGAGGAAGACAGAGAAACAGAGAGACAGAGAGGGAATCTCCCATGCACTGGTTCACTCTCCAAATGCCCAATGGACCAACAGCCAGGGGTGGACCAGGCTGAAGCCGGGAGCCTGGAACTCCACTGGGGTCTCCCGGGTTAAGCGGCAGGGGTCCAACCACTTGAGCCATCATCTGCCGTCTCCCAGGATGCATCAGCTAGCTGCATCAGGAGAGCTGCTGGGACAAGAGTCAAGTACTCCGCGGTGGGCCGCTGGCGTCCCAAGTGGCAGCCTAACCCACTGCACCACAGACCGCCCGTCTGGTGTTTTTAACTTATGCGCCCCTCATCACGGAGAGGTTAAGCAACTTGCTCAAAATCCCGTGGCTGGTGGCTGGGATTCAAACCTAAGCAGTCTGGCCCCGGAATCTGTGTTCCTGGCCGCCCACAGTCCCCCTGGGTTTCGTCTCTCTCCTCCTTCTTCATCTTATCTGAAAGGCAGAGACACATATTCCCATCTGCTGGTTCACGCTCCGAAAGCCTGCAACAGCCAGGGCTGGGCCAGGCCAAAGCCAGGAGTCTGGGACTCAGTCCGGGAATCCCCCAGGGCAGGGACCCGAGTATACTTAAACCTTGATCCGCTGCCCCTGGGGTGCACACCCCCAGGAAACGGGGTCACAAGTGGAGCCAGCACTCAGACCAGGCACTCTGCTAGGGCCTGCGGGTGTCCCCCCTGCTGTGGCCTACCTGCTGTGCCAAACACCTGCCCCTTATTTTGTTTCTAGGGAAGCGCCAGCCCAGGATGACTGAGGCCTGCAGCAGCTCCCCGAAGCCCCCAGGGGAGGTATTTCTTTCCATGAGTTCCTCTCCAGGGAGGCCGCCCACTGCTCCCCTTCCGCTCTGGAACACACCTGGAGAAATCCGGCTGCCTTCGAAGCCTGCCTCCTCCTGCCTCCTCCGTGTCAATCAGACGGGAGGGGCCGCTCCGCGAAGTTCTCAGGGCAAGAGGTGAGAAGCATCCGGGTGGCTCAGGCCCTGCCTGCCCGAGCTGTGCTCTGTCCCCACTGTGGCTGGAGGCCCCGGGGGACGGAGGGAGGGCCCTGGCTCTTTGAGTGACTGATTCTTCTAGAGCCACCTGGGCTAGCACACAGGGGGCACTGACCACCTGTGAGCTGCGACACACCGGCCTTGTCAGGGTGAAGGGTGGGAGGAGGAAGGAGGTGGCAGCCGTGGATCGGGTTTCCCCAGAGGCCCTGTGTTAAAGGCTCAGGCCCTGGAATCCTGGGCTGCCGGCTGATGGATGAAGGGTGGGGGCTTGACCCAGTCGTGGTGTCCGGCAGGTGGGTCCAGTGGGAGGGCCTTACAGCAGTGGGGGTGTGCCCTACAGAGGCAGCTCTTGTTTTTGTTTGCTTGTTTGTTTTTAGATTGATTTATCTGAAAGGCAAAGTTAGAGAGAGAGAGAGAGGAGAGACAGAGATCTTCCATCTACTGGTTCACTTGCCAAATGGCAGCAATAATGGGAGCTGTGCCGATCTGGAGCCAGGAGCCAGGGGCTTCTTCCAGGTCTCCCACATGGGTACAGGGGCCCAAGGACTTGGGCCATCCTCTGCTGCTTTCCCAGGTGCATTAGCAGGGAGCTGGTTTGGAAGTGGAGCAGCCGGGACTTGAACTGGTGCCCATAAGGGATGCTGGCACTGCAGGCAGTGGCTTTACTGGCTGCGCTTGTGAAAGAGTTGGCTTAGTCTCTCTGCACGCATTCTGCCATCCACCACCCTCATCAGACGCCAGACCAACAGCGCCACCCAATGTTGGACTGCGAGCCTCCAAAATCGTGAGTCAAAATAAACCTTCCTTCCTTCCTTCCCACCAGCTTGTCTTAGGTATTTGGCTGTGACTGGTACAGTGGAGATGGCTCTGAACTCACAAGAGCATGTAGTGACCTTAGAGCAGGGACCATCTGAATTGGGCTTTGAAGGATCAACAGAAGTTTGCCAGAAGATGAGGTGGACAACCTCTAAAAGGCCTAGCATGAGCCTCGCACATGGATGGTTCGATGGGCAGTGAATTGACAGAAAACAAGTGAAGACGACAAAGAGGAAGGCAGGCTGACTTCACCACGCCCTGGCCGATACCAGACACAGGGGCGTTGCGAAGTCTAAACGAGAGGTGCTGTGCCTGTGAGACCCTCAGTGCAGTACCTGGTATACACCGCTTCCTCTCGAGATCTGAGATGATGAAGTCACCCCCAGGGGGCTGTAGGTGCCACGGAGGTCATATAAAACTCAATAACTCAATGAGGAACACTTTTTAAAAACAGGTGAAGTGGGGTCAGCACTGTGGCGCAGCGGGTAAAGACCGCTGCCTACCACAATGGAGTCTCATATGGGCATGGTTGAGTCCCAGCTACACTACTTCCGATCCAGCCCCCTGCTGATGCACCTGGGAAAGCAGAAGATGGTCCAAGTCCTTGGGCCCCTGCACCCACGTGGGAGACCAGGAAGAAGCTCCTGGCTTCCATCAGCCCAGCTCTGGCCATTGAGGCCATTTGGGGAGTGAACCAATAGATAGAAGATTTCTCTCTATCTCCCCCTCTCTCTCTGTAACTCCGCCTTTCAAATAAATAAATAAATCTTAAGAAAAAAAAAAAACCACGTAAATCAGGGCTGGTGCTGTGGAACAGCAGGTTAAGCCGCCACCTGTGACACCAGCATCCCACATACGCGTAGTTCAAGTCCTGGCTGCTCCACTTCCAACCCAGATCCTTGCTGAGGCACCTGGGAAGGCAGTGGATCATGTCTCAGGTGCCTGGGACCCTGCCACTCACGTGGGAGACCCCGATGGCGTTCCAGGCTCCTGGCCCAGTCCCAGTGTTGCAGCCATTTGGAGAGTGAATCAGTGGATGGAAAATCTCTCCCTCTCTGTCTCTCCTTGTGTTTCTGTAACTCTGCCTCTCAAATAAATACATCTTTAAAAAAAAAGGGTGGGTGGGGGGGGTTGCTCCGTAAAGCAATAACGGCCGCTCAGCAGGACCGACCTTGACAGTGATCCACTCACAGATACAGCCTGCAGCCCAGAGCAGAAGCCCACGGGACCCGTTCGGCAGCTGGGGCGAGGAGCTGGGCCCGGGGCTGACACACGGCCACTCTCGCTTCATCTCCTCCCCTGAGCCCTACATGACAGCAGAAGAGACCGGGGCTCAGAGGGGCCAGGTGCCTCGCTCCAAGCCCCCGAGCTGGGAAGTGGCGTCACAGGGAGAGGGGCCAGGGCTCCTAATTGCCAGTTCTGTGTGCCAGGCTGCTTCCACAACAGCTAAGCTTGTCAGGACCAACAGGAAGGGAATTCAAGTCTGCAGTCTGCCTCCCCCACAAACGCAGCCACAAATAAATCTGTTGAGTACCTGGGCAGACAAGGGAGGGTCTCTCTCTCTCTTTCTCTCTCTCTCTCTCTGCTTTCCCCACCATCCCTACAAATAGCACACACCTCGACTTCTGGCTTGTTTCAATCCCATTTCAGGGGTCCTACTACGTTGGGGAAGAGGGTCCCACCCTCCGGGAACATCAGGTGGGACGGGAAGCAGCTAAGTGCCAGCTGACAGCACCAACAGCCCAGGCTGGGCATTCTGAGCGTGCAGGAAAGGAGCCCGGCCTGCAGGCCAAGACCCGGGTTCGAGGCCCAGCTCGGCAAACCATCGCACCATGGAAGGGTCTTGGTGTCCTTGTGCACTGATGGACTGCCACAGAAGCACCTCCCACGCCATGAAGTGCGAGATGAGTGGTCAGAGAGGGGAAAGGACAGAGCTGGCGCGGTGGGTTAAGTCGTGGCTCGTGATGCCCACAGCCCGTATCAAAGTCTCAGCTGCTCTGCTTCTGATCCAGCTTCCGGCAGATGTGCCTAGGAAGGCAGCGGAAGATGGCCCAAGTACTTAGGTCTCTGCCACCCATGTGGGAGACCCGAATGGAACCACAGGCTCTGGCTTCAGCCTGGCCTAGCCCTGGCTGTTGCAGGAATTTGGGGAGTGAACCATTGGATGGAAACTCTCTCTCTCTCTCTCTCTTCTTGCTCTGCCCTTCAAATAAATAAATAGCTTTATAAAAACAGAGAGGGAGAGATAGACACAGGACAGAAGTGCCACACAGGTGCAGGGGGCCAGTGGCAGAGTGACTGAGACCTACAGAGGCAGGAACATTGTGACCAAGGACTCCAGGGTCAGGGGCCTCAGCACTGGGGATAAGCCCCCTCGACTCCCAGCCTCACCTCTCTAATCTCAGCTCTAGTTGCCAGAAAGCCCCAACCCCACCTTAGGTAAACAGTGGGAAGCCTGTCTTCACCTTGCACTTTATGTACCTTTCAGAACCTGGTGTAGGCAGTCACCTCCTCTAGGAAGCCTTCCCTGTGTACCTCAGCTGAGCCAGGTGCTCCCCAAAACTGAGGAGCCGGGAGCTCTGTCACTGGTGGCCCAGGCTGCGTGGCACCCAGCCCACAGCACCGGGCCCCGAAAAGGCAGGTTCAGGCAATGATGGAAGCCTCAGAGAACGGGAAGCTGGCGGGGGAACAGGGCAAACCGACCAGCGGAGAGGGCACCTCAGAGGCCCGCTGAGCTCCGAAGCCTCCGGCCTGGCGACGAGGCTGAGCGTGAGGGCGATGCTGGCACACGGGCAGAGGCAGGGAGGAACGGAGCCAGCACCGCAGGCCTCAGAGGCCCCCTGGCTTTCCGAGAAAGGCCCTCACCTTCAGGCCTGGCCCCAGATGTCCCTGGTCTGGCCGGCAGCCAGGTCTTACTGTCCTGGCTGGGTTCTGCTCCCGCCAGCCTTCGCCTGGGTTCTCCAAGTCCTATCAGCAGCCCCTGCCCCACCCCCGCCCCCCGAAGCTGAGCAGCAGCCTGGTCTGGTCCGCAGCCCAGCCTCCGGATCACCCAAGCTCTTCACAAACAGTTGCTGCACGGCTCCCAGGCCGGCAGCTCCCCCGGCCCCCGCAGCAAAGGCACCGCATCCAGGGCGCCCGTGAGGGAGGCGAGGATGACTCACGCAGGGGGAGGGGAGGCCAGGCAGCGGGACAGCAGTAAACAGCCGGTTGTGTGTTGACAAGAGACAGAGCTCAACAGGCAACAGCAGGGCCTGGCAAGGGATAGGGCTCCAGGCGGCTGGCAGGGGCGGAGGCAGCCAGGTTGCGGCATGGGGGGGTGGGGGGGGTGGGGGGGCTTTACTTGGGAGAAGCGAGGCAGGACCTCCAGGCCCAAAGACTCTCAGACCTGGATGAGGTCCCTGGTGGGTGACCACGAGAAACGCATCGATTTCTTTTGTCTCCAAGGGGAAACACGTTGCTTTGGTAATTTTAAACAGAACCAGCGGTTGCTTAAAATGTGCCCCCAGCATTGTGCAAGTGCTCTCAGCAGAAGGACCAGGTGCCAGCCACGTCCCCTTTCCCTACACCCACCACGCCACGTGCCTCCAGGGCACACCATGAGGCTGCCTGGCACACTGCCAGACTTTCCCGGAACTGCAGGTTTAAACCGAGGTGTCAGCAGCACAATATACACGTGGTGTTACAGCTGCTCTCGGGGCCTGAGTCCGCACTAAGCAGCACCTCATTTAACCCTCCCAACAAACCCGACCGCAGCGGTACTATTATCCCCACTTTAATGTAAGTGAAGAGAAGGTCAGAGGATGGCCACTGACTTGTCCCAAAGGCACCCAGCCAGGGTTACAGAGGGGCCTGACGCAGCAGGAACGAGCCTCCCCCTCCGTGGAGCCCCTGACCTCACTGCATGCATGGCCTTGCCCCTGCCTGGAACTTGAAAGCGGCCTTCCTACGTTTTGCTTGTTGAATATCATGGTTAGTGGTGAATTCAGCCTGTGATTACAGAGGGGGGTGAAATTATGTCTTTGCAAAAATTAAAGAAAAAAGGAAGGAAGGAAGGAGAGGGATTGAGGGAGGGGAGAGGAGGAGGAAGGGAAGTAGGATTATCTTCTTAGAAATGTACTGATGAGGGGCTGGTGCTGTGGTGCAGCGGGTTAAAGCCCTGGCCTGAAGCACCGGCATCCCATATGGGCGCTGGTTCTAGTCCCGGCTGCTGCACTTCCGATCCAACTCTCTGCTATGGCCTGGGAAAGCAGTAGAAGATGGCCCAAGTGCTTGAGCCCCTGCACCCATGTAGGAGACCCAGAAGAAGCTCCTGGCTCCTGGCTTCGGATTGGCTTAGCTCTGACCATTCCAGCCACTTGGGGAGTGAACCAGAGGATGGAAGATTTCTCTCTCTGCTTCTGCCTCTATAACTCCACCTTTCAGATAAATAAACAAATCTTTTTTTAAAAAAGTACTATGAACTTTGTTCTCTTTACATTAATAAAATAAATGAAATAAAAATAAAAATTATACAATTAAAAAAACCCTTAAGGGCATGAGGGTGCATGCTGGTTTCTCACAACCCCTCTAGGAAGTCCCAGGCCAGGCCTGCCTTCTGGATTCTCTGCGGTTTCATCGAACCTCACAGTACCTCTGGCATCAGAAGAACCCAAAGCCACTCCTTGCGAAGGAGCATCAAGAGTTTGGCTCCCTGGAGTGGGCGTTTGGCCTAGCAGGTAAGATGCTGCTTAGGATGTCCACGCTCCATGTCAGAGTGCCTGGGTGAAGTCCCAGCGCCACTCCGGACCCCAGCTCCGGACCAACACACACGTTGGGAGGCAGTTACTCAAGTACTGGGCCGCTGCGCCTGCCACCCATGAGGAAGACCTGGATTGAGTTCCTGGCTCTCAGCTTTGGCTCGGCCCATCTCTGGCTGTTGAAGGCATTTGGGGAGGGAACCATGTCTCTTGCCTTCCAGTTAGATAGATAGAAAGATAGACAGACAGACAGACAGACAGGTACTCAGCTCCCCAGATTTCACCTTGGAGTGTGGGGGAGCTGGAAAGAACAGCTAGCCACAGGTCACTTCCACTCCAGGTGCCCCAGGGGTGTGGCTCCCCAGCGTGGTGCCCCTCCTCACGCCCATCCCCACTCCTGCTCTCAGGATCTGCAGAAGGTACCATGCATTTGGCAGGGAAGAAACAGGCTCAATGAGAGAGGCTCCATTTCTAGACACTTGAGAGCCCTGGGAGAGCTGGATTTTCCTTTCGGTGGGGGCAGGATGCAGCTTGCAAATGGAAGGTCTGGGAGGAAGCGGAAACGGAGCACATCAAAGACCTGCAGCTCCTAGCGCCCCGTCCAGTGGGGAGTCCGGTAGCTTAGAGGCTGGCAACACCGCAAGTTCACTGCCTATAACCTGAACCTGCTCAAAACGTCCTCACCCGGGGGCGGGGACACGGGGAGAAACCTGACAACCTCCTGGATGATGGCCCCGCCCCAAGGAGTCGCCATTTCCCATTTGCAGCGCCTGGGGAGCAGGGTACTGCAAAGGTGGGGGAGGGGGAGCAGCAGCGGAAGGGGGCACAGGACCCCCTCTGTCCCTCACAGCACAACAGCCCAGGGGGCTTCTCCTGCGCTTCACCTGGGCATTCTGGTGACCTCTCGGAGAGGTCAGAAAGGCACCAGTGAGAGAGTGACTCAGCGTTCGAGTTGGCCGAAGAAGGGGACCTTTCCCGGGGGTGCAGCATGGGCGGAGGGGATCTTCAGAGCACAAGGGCCCAGGCGCTGGGGGCTCCCCAAAGGGATGCTCCATCCCAAAACCTGCTCCTCCTACAGCTGCCCAGGCCAGCCCTCCTCCTTTCTGCCTCTCCCACCGACACCCAGCCCATCGGCAAACCCCACGTGTGCAGGCTCTGACCCTCTCGCTACCTCCACCGCTCACACACAGTGCCTGGCCGCTGCCTGGACCACTGTGGCAGCAGCATCCCAGGGGTCTCCACACCCACGCTGTTCCCCCAGGCAGTTTCTACGTGGTGGCAGTGGATCTCTGGATAGGTGAGGAGGGACAGACTCTCCACCCATCACCGGCCCCCCAGCTCTCCTTGCTCTGCCGGGGGCTCCGACAGACTGCGCCTTGCACCCTTTGCTTCTGCTCTTCCCGTTGCTGAAGCACGCCACCACACGGGTGAGGGCAGGCTCCCGTCCTCCTGCCCAGCCCCTGCTCAGACGCCCCCTCATCATCGAGGTGTCCCCGGCCCTCTCTCAGCTGACCCTTGTGGCTCTGACCACTTCCTGACCATCCGCTGGTGCTCACTGATGGTTCTTCCACCCAGGACGGGAGATTTGAGCAGACAGACTCTGCCCAGATCACTGCTGTATCCCTGGTTCCCACAAGTGTGCCTGGCCCATGGGAGCCCCGCACTCAGCATCTGTTCCATGCCTGGTCATCTCTGGTCTCGGGGATCTAATGTGGTTATGCGGATCTCACGTGACTACAAATGAAAGCCCCGAGCAAGCCCCGAGACCCTGCCACAGTAGGTGCCTATGGGCTTGTCCCTGGAAAGCCACTCCTCCAAGACACAGTCATGCGAGGGGCTGTGCTCCTGCAGAGCCTGGGACACACAGCCCTCTGTTAAGAGTCAGGTTGCGGGGCCGGTGCTGTGGCACAGCAGGTAAAACTGCCACCTGCAGTGCTGGCATCCCATACGGGCACCAGTTCGAGTCCTGGCTGCTCCGCTTCCCATCTATGGCCTGGGAAAGCAGCAGCAGATGGCCCAAGTGTTTAGGCCCCAGCACCCATGTGGGAGACATGGTTGAAGCTCCTGGCTCCTGGCTTTGGCTTGGCCCAATGCTGGCCACTATAACCACCGGGGGAGTGAACCAGTAGCTGGAAGATCTCTCTCTCTCTCTGTCTCTCTCTGTCTCCCTTTCTCTTTGTAACTCTGAATTTTAAAATAAATAAAAAATTTTTTTTTTTTTTTACAGGCAGAGTGGACAGTGAGAGAGAGAAAGGTCTTCCTTTGCCGTTGGTTCACCCTCCAATGGCCGCCACAGCCGGCGCACTGCGCTGATCCGAAGCCAGGAGCCAGGTGCTTCTCCTGGTCTCCCATGCAGGTGCAGGGCCCAAGCACTTGGGCCATCCTCCACTACACTCCCAGGCCACAGCAGAGAGCTGGACAGGAAGAGGGGCAACCGGGACAGAATCCGGCGCCCCGACCAGGACTAGAACCCGGTGTGCCAGCGCGGCTAGGTGGAGGATTAGCCTAGTGAGCCGCGGCACTGGCAAAATAAATAAATCTTTTAAAAAAAGAAAAGAAGAGGCACCACATGCTGTCTCCCTGTCAGGCTCACAAGCCAGCTCCTTACCCACAGCAGGGGGAGGGACGCACTGTCCAGCACTGAGCACAGAGCCCGGCCCACGGGAAGGACCGAGACTGTGCCGAGCTCGCCTGACTGAGGCTGGATGTCCAGCATTTGGCATGAAGCACACGTGCAATGAACTGCAGCCCACTTGGCCTTGGCCTTTAAGGAAGGGTGATTCAGAATGTCAGGGGAGCAGTGTGGTGCCGGAGAAGGATTTCTGCTGGGAGCAAGTGACAGTGGAGGCTGGGGAGGAAGGCATGACCTGAGGCCATCAGGTAGCCTGGGCAGTGGCCAGCAGCTGACAAAACGGAAGTTCAGAGAGGCCCAGGGACTCACCCACGACCGCCCGGGTAGCGGTGGAGCCGGGTCACATGCCCAGGAATGCTGTCACCTGGGGCCAGATCCTCGGTCAACCTGATGAGCCAATCACAGCCGCCCTGAGGTTCTGACCTGGGGGACAACACCTAAGAAGTCCAGAGGTGGCGCCAGCCACCCAGACTCGGCACCTGGGCTTGGGCAGACCTGTGTAATCGCACATGTGTAGGTGTGGACTCCAGGGACAGCTGCCCTGCATGATACCAGCATCAGAGATAAACCCCTGCCCGCTGCCCATCTCACCTGCCAATGCCTCAAGATACCAAAACGCCACACGGAGAGGCCTGAGCCAAGTGCTGGCTGGGGTCAGGAGACCTGGGCTCCACTTGAGCCACCGCCAGTGTACCGGGCGCTCTGAACTAGCCCTTGTCTTTCCCTGGCCTCGCGTCCCCCTCCTCGGAGGCTCTCCAGCTTCTCCAGCGCTGACATCTGACCAACGAGCCCCACGGCCACAGGGTCAGGCTCTGTAACTCTCGCCGGCTCCGTCCGTGCCAGCAGCCGTGGTGAGTGGGCCCAGAACAGTGTTGGCGCCAGAGCAAGTTCACATGCGGCAGCACATGGCGCCCCGGCCCGCCGGCATAGAGGCTTTCTGCCCCAGTTCTGAACCTTAACTTCTAGGCGGCCTATGGCAAATCACGCACTGCCCTGGCCGCAGTCTCCTCTTCTCTACTGCTGGGGTAAGCGATGTCTGTGGCACAGACTCAATGAGGGGAAGAGGAGGGAATGGAGGTGAAAACACCCAGGAAAGCAAAACCCAAAACTTCCACCCAGAGACGGACGGCAGTAATGCCAGCAGCTCTGCGCTTGAGGAAGACATCGGGGGCAGGGAACAGAATCTTGGGGTGGGGGAAGGACGCCGAGGGCTTCCCTATGGTTGGGAAGCAGAGCCCATCTGCCTCCCTTTGTCCCCCATGGGGGAGCCCCCGGGCACCCCAGAACAGCAGGGGACCCACCGGCCAGGCAGGCAGCTTCGCTCTGGGGCCGGGGCCTGGGTAATCCTGAGGAAGGCGGCTGGGAGGAGAGGCATCAGAACAAGTCACCTCGGGGTCCATACTCAGCTACCGCTCAGGGGAGGCCGTGGACAAGAGCACGCAGGCGCAGAGCCAGGCAGCCTGGCTCCCTGGCAGGTGCTCAACCTGGGAGTCTCAGTTTCCTTATCTGAAAAGGGGGGTTCAAAATCATTTCCATCTCAAAGAGCTGCTCTGAGGATCTCACGGAGGCGCAGAGGGCTGCCAAGAGCAGGACACCGTTCCATGCCCCATAGCAGCGCCAGCCCCTGGGCCTGGAGACGACCCGCTGGCCCCAGAGAAGCAGCCAGAAGTCGGGAGACCCGGGTCACACCGGCAGGTGGCCCTGCAGAGGAACTGAGAGAGACGGAAGCCCCAAGAACCTGCTTCGTGTCACCTGCAGAGTCTGTAAAACTTCCTTATGGTCCCTGAGCACAGGTCGCGGGAGGTGTGGTGTGGCCGGGGTGAGTAAAAGCTGAGCGCTCCTGTGCAGATCTAAGTCCCCTGAGACCTGCAGCAGGGTCCCTAGGACAGGCTGGCGGGGCTGGGGAAGACACCCGTGGCCAGGGATGCCCCCCATGCCCCCACCCCCTCTCCTAGAGGCAGAGAGCATGCCTCCTCTCCCACACACCGGGGACGCCTGTCACCTCAGGCCTGTGAGAGTCAGGAGATGCAGAGTGCATGGGAGATCTGAGCATGCTCAGAGGAGACTGCCCTTCAGAGGACACTGCAGAGAACAGAGGAGGATATGGCCAGCTGATGGCCAGCTGCAGGCCCTGGTCCCGGAGCCAGGAGCGCCCGGGCCTCAGGGAGAGGCTAAGGAGGTCAGGCTCTTCCTGGGGCAGAAGGCCAGCGGGAGCCACAGGACAGCAGACCTCTGAGACCACCCAGTCCACCCCTTCTACCTCACAGGTGCCGGAGCGGAATCCACACAGCAAAGTGGCAGGAGAGCTGGACACACGCTCAGATGGGCCACTGCAAACTCGTCCTCGCCCAGAACATGGTGCCAGCCTCCAACCCCCACCCCATTCTTTTATAAGGGGTGGGGGGCACTTCACACTGATGCTCTGTATCCCACAACTGCGTGGTTCTCCTGGCTCCTCTCTGGCACAGGTACCCCCCTCCTTGCCCTACAGCTGAAGAAACTGAGGCAGGGAAAGGCTAAGGGGCAACCTAGGCCCACGGCCGGGGGTTTCCGGCTGCAGACCCACAACCCTCTAAAATGCCGTCTGCAGCTCTGGGCCTGGGTTCCTGCCATGCAGCTGGAGTTGAGCGCAGGAAGCCAGCCTACCGCCTAGCTCTGTCACTCTCGGCTGTGTGGCCTCAGGCAGGCCACTCACCTCCTCGGATCCGCCAGTGTCTAAACCTCAGCAGGAAGTACCCCCCCACCCCGGCTCCCACAAGGAGCAAAATGGGAGCCATCCGGGACCCGGAGCCCTGCTGGCAGCTGTGCCCAGGCCTGGGGCTGGCCTGCAGGCCTCTGTGTAACACCTGTGTGCACTGCCTTCGCAAGGACACAGTGCAGGCCCCTAACCACACACCATGTGGGAGGGAGAATTTCCACCCAGCCCCGCGCTTTCTCCTTCAGCCTCAGCGCTGTCGCGAGGCAGACACTACGGCTCCTGTCCTCTAGTGCCGAAGTGAAGGCTCAGAGTTTAAGAACAGGCTCTCACGACAGACACCCAGCCAGTCAGCAGCCAAACTCAGACAGGCTGAGCACCTCCTAAGCTGAAAAACCAAACTCTGAAACTTTTCGGGAACCAAAATGATGCCTCAAGTGGAAAATTCTGCACCTGACCTCATGTGATAAGTTGCAGTCAAAATGTGGGTGCTAAAAATACTGTATAAAATTACCTTCAGGGGGCCGGCACTGTGGCATAGCGGGTAAAGCCGCTGCCTGCAGTTCCAGCATCCCATATGGGCGCCAGTTCGAGTTCTGGCTGCTCTACTTCCCATCCAGCTCTCTACTATGGCCTGGGAGAGCAGTAGAAGATGGCCCAGGTCCTTGGGCCCCTGCACCCATGTGGGAGACCCGGAAGAAGCTCCTGGCTCCTGGCTCCTGGCTTCGGATCGGCACAGCTCTGGTTGTTGCAGCCACTTGGGGAGTGAACCAGCGGATAGAAGACTTCTCTCTCTCTCTGCCTCTCCTTCTCTCTGTGTGTAACTCTTTCAAATAAATAAATCCTTTTTTTCTTTTTAATTACCTTCAGATGAAGCCACCACTGTGACATCTATATCCCATATCGAGCACCTGAGTTGAGTCCCCCCCCTCTCCACACTTGAAATTTAGCTCCCTGCTAATGTGCCTGGGAGGCAGCAGCAGGTGATGGCTCAAGTGGTTGGGTTTTGCCATCCGTGTGGGAGACCTGGATACAGCTTCTGGCTCCTGGCTCCTGGCTCCTGGCTCCTGGCTCCGGCTTAGCCTAGCCCTGGCTGTTGTGGGCATTTGGGGGGTGAACCAGAGGACAAAGGATCTCTGTCTCTGTCTATCTTTTTGTCAGTGATTCATAAAAATGAATAAATCTTAAAATTACTTTCAGGTCATGTGTATAAGGAGTATATGAAACAGTGAATTTCATGTTTAGACTTGGGTCCCATTCTCTAAGATATCACTTTTTATTTTTTTAAGAAGTATTCATTTATTTGAGAGGCAGAGGCAGAAAGAGGGAGAGAAAGGTCTTCCATCCGCCGATTCATTCCCCAAATGGCCGCAACAGCTGGAGCTGTGCCAATTCAAAGCCAGGAGCTTCTTCTGGGTCTCTCACACAGGTGCAGGGGCCCAAGCACTTGGACCATCTTCTACTGCTTTCCAAGGCCACAGCAGAGAGCTGGATCAGAAGTGGAGCAGCTGGGACTTGAACTGGCAATACACCACAGCACCGGCCCCCCTAAGATATCTCTTTATGGACATGCAAATATTGAAAAATCTGAAAAAATCCAAAATCAAAAACACTCCTGGTCCCAAGCATTTCTTTCTTTCTTTTTTTTTTTTTTTTAAGATTTATTTGAAAGATAGAGTTACAGAGAGAGAGAGGTAGAGACAAGAGAGAGAGGTCTTCCATCTGCTGCTTCACTCCCCAAATGGCTACAACAGCCACAGCTGAGCTAATCCGAAGCCAGGAACCAGGAGATTCTTCCAAGTCTCCCATGTGGGCACAGGGGCCCAAGGACCTGGGCCATCCTTTGCTGCTTTCCTAGGTGCATTAGCAGGGAGCTGGATCAGAAGTGGAGCAGCCAGGACTCAAACCAGCGTCCATATGGGGTGCTGGCACTGCAGGCTGGGGCTTTAACTTGCTGTGCCACAGCACCGGCCCCAAGCATTTCTAATACAGGATACTTGACCTGCATTTGATCCCAGGACTGCCTGATATGTCCAGCTCTGTCCTCACACCAGTCCTGAGACCACTTCCTGCTGCTGATCTCCTCGGGGCACAGGTTCCGGTGAGCAGAGCTGGAGGCTGGGAGCCCTTCAGCGCTAAGCCAAGCACATAGGCCAGGGATCCTAGGCACACCAAGACCGCCTCCCTGCCTACTTGCCTGCCAGCCAGCCCACCCCATAGAAGTGCGTGCTCCATGCCCAGGAAGGAGATAGGGAGCTTCTGTCAGCGCCCGCTTCCGCCTGGCCACGTGCTGCTGCTGGGCCAGGGGAGGGCCCATCGTGTGACCTTGCACACGGCACAAAAACGGGGTGAGCGTGCCTCCCTGTGGTAGGGCAGGGGAGATGCCTGTGGCAGCTGGAACTGGGGCATCAGTCGCTGCTGGACAGGATACAGAGGGTCCGGTACCAGGGCTCCGTCAGTACAGTCGCCCAGGTCCTCATGGGATGGGGGTGTCGCTAACTCGACAGCCAGTGCTTACATTTCTTAATCCTCAGAACCACAGCACCCATATCACAGGTAAGGAACCAGGCTCAGGGGCTAGGTCACTTGCTCAGGACACGTGGCTGGTTAAGAGGCAGGACAGGAAGGATTCCAACCAGGGCTGGCAGGTGCTCATCCTCCAGAACGGGGCTCAGTGGCTCCTCACGGGGGCCACCGAGGGATGATCTGGTGCCCGTTTTCTCCGTTCCCCAGGGGCGGACACAGTCAGAACTGCCCCAGCTGCCCTCGGGAGCAGGAGGGAGCCTGGTACAGCGCCGAGAGTGCTCTCAATGGAGTGGAAAGCACACGGCTCCTGAGTGCCGGCGCCTCTGTCCTCCTGCCCAGGTGGCGCTCTGGGCCGTGGGTCTGCCCAGCCACATAATGAAGGGAATGGATTGAGTAACCTCAAATAGCTCGAGCGCCCGAGTTCCTGAAATGCAGTCCCCCGACTTGAGTGTGTGACCTCGGTATGTTCACTTCTCTGGACCGCCCGTGTACATAACAGGGAGCGCTCTACCCACCTCCCAGGGTCAGGGACGACCCCCCCCCCCCCCCCGAGTGATGAAGCAGACAGCGTACCGCCATGAGGTGGTGCCTCCCACTCTCAGCACTGGGCTTTGTTTCGTCCCCATTCACTTCTTAGAAGGCACGTCCCTCCAAGGCCTCGCCCTGAAAGCAGATACTAGGGCTTCGAGGCCCTCCCAACCCCCGCCCTGAGCCAACAGGGCACTCCCAGGCGGGCCCTGCCCACTGCCTGGTTATCACTGCATGGCGCTCTCCTAATGAGCTGTGGCTACGGGGTAGGGCGGGGCCGGGAGCACCAGGAACTGTGTCCACTGCTGCGTGCCTGGTACTGTGTGTGGTAGCTAAACACGGAGAGTTGGCCCACCTGGGCAGGTACCACAGGCATCTTATCGTGCCAACTGCTTCCTGGGAAGGAGCAGGGTGAGGGGGGCAAAGGTCTCAGCCCACGCCCACGAGGGTTTTGTTTCTGGATTCCTGACCTCGGCCTATGCCAGCAGCTCGTGGGCCCGGGTCCCTCTCTGTGCTCTTGGAGAAGCTGTGAGAGTGAAGGCTCAGGAAATCTGAACGCTGAGCAGGAAGCCAAAGACGGCTCAAACCCAGGCCTTCATCCGTCCCAGGACGGGAGTAGCGGTCCTAGCCCGACTCCTTGGGGGTGAGCTCAGCAGGGCCTGGGACCTGACTGAGGCCCACGTTCGGGGATACAGTTAGGGCAGGGAAGGCGCCTTGGCCCAGTGGGGCATCATGTCCCTCCCCATCCAAGTCCCCACCCTACCCTCCCACTTGTCTGCCGTCTTAGACCAGAGAATGTGGGGACACCTATGGCCTGAGGTTCTATCCCCCGTGTCCACGGCTTGGGCTGGGGGGAAACTGGAACGCCAACATTTGTTTTCTTTCTTCGAAAGGCAGAGTGACACAGAGAGAAGGAGGGACAGAGAGAGACAGCTTCCATCTGCTGGTTCACTCCCCAAATGCTTGCAAAAGCTGAGGCTGGGCCAGGACAAAGCCGGAAGCCAGGAACTCTGTCCAGGTTTCCCACACGGGTGTCAGGGACTCAGGCACCTGAGCCACCTTCTGCTGCTCCCCAAGCGCATTAGAGGGAGCTGGTTGGAAAGGGCAGCACCTGGGATTCTCACTGGCCCTCAAGCGGCAGCTTCACCCACGGCGCCACAACGCCCGCCACACCCTGGACGTCTTCGGAAGTGCCCTTCCTCCCCGGCAGGGAGCCCTACCAGTAAGACAAGAGTAGGTCAGGACTAAGCTCTGGCCCACAGAGAGAGGGACCCTCCGGGGAGCTCCTGCTGCCCGAGATGCGGCAGTACAGAGTCCTGGGAGTCGGAGGCCCCGGGTTCAGCTCTGGCTCCGTGGCCTTTCCTGGGCCGCAGTTTCCTACATCTAACGTGACAGAGCTGGGTTGGCTTCTCGGTCTCCCCCAGCTCTGAGGGCCCCATGGTTTTAGGGAGTAACTAGACACACACAGAGCTTCCTGCTTGGCTTTGTACCTTCTCGTATCCTGTCTCGCTGACACCTCATGGCATCTCTCTGAGCCCAGTACGGGTTCTCCCATGTAACAACTGAGAAAACCAGGGGCCAGCGCCATGGCACAGCGGATAAAGCTGCAGCCAGCAGTGCCGGCATCCCATACGGGCACCAGTTCAAGACCTGGCTGCTCCGCTTCTGATCCAGCTCCCTGCTAATGCACCTGGAAGTGGATAATGTGGTCCAAGTGCTTGGGCCCCTGCACCAACATGGCAGACCTGGAAGAATCTCCTGGCTCCTGGCTTCCGTCTGGCCCAGCCCCGGCTATTGCATCTGTTTGGGGGGTAAATCAGCTGACGGAAGATTTCTGTCTCTCCCTGTAACTCTGCCTTTCAAATAAATAAAATAAATCTTTTTTAAAAAACAGGAAAACCAAACCTCAGAGCATTTCAGATGGTGAATACACCCAGACGGGGGCAAGAGAACCAGGACTGGTGTGCCGGCTCCAGAATCGAGCCCCAGGTTCCACACACTGGAGGGACCCTGGGAGAGTGGCCCTGCCAGGCCAGCGTGGATGGCTCCTCACACCTGGCCCTGGGGCTCATCCCAGAGTTTCCAACTTGAAGCTACTTCCTTGGTGTAGACCAGGGAACTCTCATAAAAGAGCAGATCTTATTTTTAAAAGTTGCCAAGAATATGGATAGCATGACTGCTTTTCTGCCAACTGTTTTTATTAACAAGAATTCTGCACACCATCGAGTGAAGCCCAGGCGGAGGCACTGACCTGTTACAAGAGCCTGATGCGAGCCGGCACAGCAGCGAAAGGGTGGGGCCTGTGTTTCGTCTTCGTATATACTTACGCAATGTTGGAATTAGCTCACTTTCTTCCTTTTTCTAGACAATGACCAACAAAACCTGGAGGTGGGGGTAGGTCGATTTCCTAAGCACCTGCTCTGTGCCAAGATTCAGTATTAAACACTCCACTGTGATAGGTTATCTCATTTAATTTTCACCAAGCCCCTGTGGAGTTCAAGCATGCTCATGGCAGCTTTAATCATAGTCATCCAAAAAGAGAACCTCACAACAGAACGAGCCAACATGCAAGGCAACACGCAGCACACTGAGAGAACACACCTGGGGTACACACAATGACAAAGAACAGAGACGCGGAGCCTAAGAAGCCAGACACAAATTGTGAGTTCCTTTTCCATGATAGGAAGATCATGAATAGGTAAAACTGGGGCCGGTGCTGTGGCGTAGCGGGTAAAGCCCCCACCTGCAGTGCTGGCATCCCACATGGGCACCGGTTCGAGTCCCCACTGCTCCACTTCTGATCCAGCTCTCTGCTATGGCCTGGGAAAGCAGTGGAAGATGGCCCAGGTCCTTGAGCTCCTGAACCTGCGTGGGAGACCCAGAGGAAGCTCCTGGCTCCTGGCTTTGGATTGGCCCAACGGCCATTTGGGGAGTGAATGAACAAATAAAAGATACCTCTCTCTCTCTCTCTGCCTCTTTGTAATTCTGCCTTTCAAATAAATAAATCATAAAAAAAAAAGGAATAGATAAGACAAGCAATCACTAACAGAAACCAGAGCAGTGGGCACCCCGGGGAATGTAGAGGTGCAGATTGGGAAGGGGACCTGGGACCCTGGGGGGTACCCAGATGGGCTAGCTTGACCTGGGTGGTTAGCATCGATGAAAACAATCACGGAGCTGTACGCTTTAAAATTAGTGCACTTTACAGTATGTATCACATCTGTATGCATGCAATCTCTCAAGCAAATGAACAGGGGAGGTCTCAAAAAAACAAGCCATGGGCATGGCATGCCCACATCCCATACTGGAGTGCCTGGCATTTAGTTCTGCCTCTGCTTCTGATCCAGCTTCCTGCTACTGTACCTGGGAGGCAGCAGATGACGGCCTAAGTGCTTGGACCCCTACCACCCACGTGGGAGACCTGGGATGGAGTTCCTGGTTCCTCACTTCAGCCTGACCCAGCCTTGGCTATTGTGGGCATTTGGGGAGTAAACCAGTAGATGGAAGATATCCTTTCTCTCTCAAGTAGATGAAAAAAAAAAAAAAAACTTAAAAAAATCACGAGGGTGAGAATTATCTGCAGAAAAATGAGACTCCCAGAGCAGACAATCAGCCCACAGTCAGAGAGCTGGCGGGCAGTGGAGCCGGGACTCACACCAGGTCTGTTGACGCTGGCGACCTTAAGTGCCCAGGCTACACTACCCGACTGCCCAGAAGGAAGCCTTGAATCTCAGCCGCAGAGTCAGCTGGGCCCCTCAGAGCAGCCTCACTCCCGGGCTCCGATGTGCGGAGCACCCGCTCTTCCTGCTAACCCCTGACCATTGTGGTTCCATCACTCTGCAGAAACAGGCTCGCCACAGGCCTCAGCATACCGAGAGCTGCTGTTTAACCAGTGATGCTAAATGTGAAGAAGCCAGGCCCATACTGAAGTCTTGGGCCAGCAGGGAGCTGGGGCAGGAGGACCACCCTGTGCCAGGACAGGGTGCCCAGTGCACACCCTGCTCAGGACCAGCCCTGGCCCACCGGACTGTGATTTCAGACGTGGACAGCCAGGGCCTCGGGGACCACGTAACAGCTGAGCAGCAGTGCTGGCCTCATCACTGGGCCACACTGCCTCATACCTTCTCATTAGGACCCAGAAAAGGCAGACTATGCCAGTCAGCCTCATCCCTCTCTCCAAAGACCAAACAGAGCTGTGAGGGACTGGGTCCCCCACCCCCACTCCCACCCCCTGGCTCCGCCTCTCTCCTCTTTCCTCTTCTGAAGGGGGCCACCCCCTGTGGCTTGGCACGGATCCCTCCTCCTGCTACATCCTCCACTCTCCCCCCACCTCCTACACAGTCTCTGTCCCAAACCATTTCCTGCAGTTCCCCATCTGATCAGTTTCTTAGGAAGGCTAATTATCCAGCAGGAAGGAGGCGGCAACTCCCAGAGCCAAGAACACTGGGGAAAAACTTGATCCACTCCATTCTCCACCTGCCAGGATGGGCTTTGCCCAGAACACAGCCAGGCACGGCCATGGCTCCCCCCGTGTCCAGGAAACGGTCCACACTCCTCTGCGTCGAGTCCAAGGGCTTCCTGACGAGTTCCAACCTTGGTCTAGGCCTCACTGCCACAGCGTTCTAAGTGGTGGTGCTGAAACCGAGACCCATCTGCCACCACGGCGCATGCTGTCCTGTGCTGCACCCCATGTCAATCCAGCCTGCCTTGCACATGGGCTGTTTCCATGTCGACCTCCCACATCCAGTGTCGGAGCCTCATGGCCGGGAATCACCTCCCCGAGCTGGGCCTGACACGTAGTAGGTGCTCCGGGACGAGCTGAAAGGCAGCCAGGCGCCCAGGGCAGGCCGTGCACCCCTGCAGCGCGAACCCGGCTGTGAGGGGAGGGGCACTGACATCATCTCAGAAGGGCTCAGCTCCAGCTCTGCCACCACCCTCTGTGGCCCTTGGGCAAGTCCCTTCCGTTCTGGCCTTCTGCTTCCTCCTCTGTGAGAGGAAGGGGCTGGGCCAGGCTCTGTCCTGGTCCCCGACAACATTCACTGTGAGGGGCTCCCTACAGCATTCTCATTCGACTCCCACAACTCCCAACTCCCAGCTGCACGTGGAAGAGGCAGGGTTTAAGTCCAGGTCTTTCAATTCCCACCCTCCCCCCCACCTTTTCCTGACACCTCCCGGACTCCTGGCTCTGTCTCCGGGATCCGTCCCAGCTCTCAAGTCTGATCCCAAGCCTGAACTTTCCTGGCTGGACAACTCCCCCAGGTCACGACCCTACAGTTCAGCCAGGGACAGGCAAGGCCAAGTCCTGATGCTCCGAGTGCCGCACCTCCCACGTGAGTCTGGTGACCATCTGCCTGCAGGTAGGGAGGCTGGAGAGCAGAGAGGGCAGGCCAGCAAGAGCCCCACAGAGCCCGGCGCCCACTCAGACCTTCCCACCCCAACAGGCCCCAACCCCCCCTGCTCTGCTTCAGCTCCCTGCCTACCCTCCCTTGTAGACACTCTTCTAGGCTGGAGCCCCCGCTCCACTGGTAGCCTGGCCAGAGGGTCCTGTTGGGCCCTAGCTGAGTGGTTCATGGGTAGGGAACTGCCTGCCGGGCTCCCTCTGTGGCCAGCCCGGAGCCGTGGAGGACCCTCCATCTCCAACTCCAGCCTGTCCACACACGGTCCCTGGTCAGCCACGGCGCCCTGCCCAGAAGCCTCCCACAGCACGCGTGGCACCTGGAATTGACTCCCACACCCAACCAAGGCCTGCAGGCCCGACCGGCCTGGGCCCCGCCTCCCTCTCTGTTCTCACCGCATTTCCCCTCCCCTCTCCAAACGGCTCAGGTCTCAGCCCAAACGCCTTCTCCTTGGAGAGCCTCTGCTGGCCATCGCAGGCGGCCCTGTCACACTCTCACACTGCCTTTCTTTAGGATGCTTTTGCTGCATCCACCGCCCAGGGCTCCATGCTGGCACGCAAGTCCCCTGACGTCCAGAGCCTCCTGGCTGGGTCCTCAGCGTCCAGAACTGTGGCTGGCAGCGGGGGAGGGGAGGCAGGTGGGGTGTGTGCCACCATTGACTAGGGGGCCGGGGAGGCCTCTCTGAAGAGAGGAAGGGGCTCTGCGTCCGGCGGGAGAGCACTGCCTGCAGCGGTCCAAGATGGTGACCCAGGCTGGGGACGGCCTGGCAGGACTCGGCGTGCTGCAGGAACACAGGAAGGCTGGTGGGGCCCAGAGTCGTGAAAGGCGCAGTCATCCCAGTTCACGAGGAAGCATTAGAAAGGCTGCAGAGGGGAGACACGTTCCCGTTTACCTTTCCAAATGCTCCCTCTGGCTGCTCTGCAGAGCGGTGTGGAGCTGGGAGACCACTCGGGAGGCCACAGGAGTCACCCGCGTTAATGCCTCTCATGGTGGGGTAAGGCCAAGAAGTGGAAAGAGAGAGCAGCACTGTGGTGCAGCGGGTTACACCAGCACTTGCGACGCCAGCATCTCACATCTCCGTGACTGCCCAGGCCCCAGCCACTCCACTTCTGACCCAGCTCCCGCTAATGCTTCTGGGGAAAGCGGCAGAGGATGGCCCCAGTACTGGGGGTCCCTGCCACCCCTGTGGGAGACCTGGATTTTGTTCCAGGCTCCTGGCTTTGGCATGGGCCAGCCCTAGCTGCTGTGGCCATTTTGGGGGAATGAACCAGCAGATGGAAGCACTCGCTCACTCGCTCTCTCACACACACACATTCTGTGCTTACCAAATGGATAAACAAATCTCTCTCTCTCTCTATTTATTTCTTTATTTGAAAGGCAGAGTTACACAGAGAGAGGGAGAGAGAAATCTTCCATCTGTTCCATCTGTCCCCAAATGGCCACAATGGCTAGGGCTGGGCCAGGCCAAAGCCAGGAGATAGGAGCTTCTTCTGGGTCTCCTACACGGGGACAGGGACCCAAGGACTTTAGCCATCTTCCACTGCTTTCCCAGGTGTATTAGCAGGGAGTGGGATCGGAAGTGGAGCAACTGGGTCTTGAACTGGTATCCATATGGGACACCGGCATTGTAGGCGGAGGCTTTACCCAGTATGCCATGACACCGGCTCTGGATAAATAAATCTTTACAATATAAACAAACCAAACGGGCCGGTGCTGTGGCTCACTTGGTTAATCCTCCGCCTGTAGCGCCGGCATCCTATATGGGCACCAAGTTCTAATCCCGGTTGCTCCTCTTCCAGTCCAGCTCTCTGCTGTGGCCCAGGAAGGCAGTGGAGGATGGCCCAAGTGCTTGGGTCCCTGCACTGCATGGGAGACTGGGAGGAAGCACCCGGCTCCTGGCTTCGGATCGGTGCAACTCCGGCCCTAGCAGCCATTTCGGGGGTGAACCAACGGAGGGAAGACCTTTCTCTCTCTCTCTGACTAACTGTCAAATAAAAAAAAAATTTAAAAAAACAGCCAACTCCAAAGCAAGAACAGAGTGGGAGACAAGCCTGAGGGGCCTGGCCACGGCTACACCTCCTCTGGCTGGAGTTCTGGATGCCCACGAATCCAGCCCCGCCCACCCAGTCAGTCAGTCAGTCTTCTCATGACCTCCCACCCAGACCGCCCCCTCGGTTGGCTGGGCCTCCTCCCAGCTGCCTGCCCACACTCAGACCCTCCTGGCCCACCTGCCCTTCCCCTCTTGCTCCTGGTCTGGTGACGGAGCCTGCACGGAGGCCTCTGCTCCTTCCAGCCACATTCCCTCCCTCCCTGGAGGCCTCCGGAGCTCTGCGCAGCAGCACAGCAGTCACATGGCACTTAACAGTCGCCTCCCTTTACAGGGCAGCCATTTGTAAGCTGGACCCAGCAGACACGGCGACTCGCACCCTTGGGGTTAGTTCCGACCATCAGGCAGCCACGCACCAGGGGAAGCCCTCAGCACAAGGCCAGGCACTGGCAGGGGCTGCAGAAACAGTAGCTGCCTGCTCACTGCCTGCCCGGGGCGGCCCCACCACAGCTGCGCCCTGCCCCACAGGTGCGCCCTGGCCGCTCTGCCACGCAGGTGGGTGAGGCGTGCTCCAGAGTGAGGCGGGAGGGTTGGAAAGGTCCCAGTGAGTTTCCAAAGCAAAGGTTAATGGCTCTGCCTTATCTATGGCTCTCCTTATTGCCGCCTCTGTGCTTTTTCCCCCTCTCCCCTCCAGGTGAGCTGAGCAAACTCCTGCCTAACCTCAGGACCCAGCTCAAAGTCCTGGAAGCCTTCCTTGATCCACCCTAACAAACCCTCCCGTGCACCCCAACCTGGCCCAACCCAGGGCCTCCTAGACTTGCCCGTCTACACGCCGGCCTCGCCCTCTAGGCTGGCATCACAAGGATTCATCTCGCTATCTTCAGCACAGTGTCAATCAGTGAGCATCCACACCAGCCGAGAGAAAGTCTCCCGCCCCCCCAAGAGCAGGCAGTGCAGCTCACGGTCTCATCTGCACCTCCACCCCCAGAACTGGTGACATGCAGCCCGACCCCAGCGCTAAAGTCATCCTGCAGAAACCCGCCCCCTCCACCGCTTCCGGTGATGAGACAGTGATGAGTGACAACTCCCACTCCAGGGCACGTACACTGTGCTCAGGCTCTGTGGGCACACCCCATTTGACTGGGGAAACTGAGTCCCAGGGCGATGCAGCTAGGGAGTGGCAGAACCTCTGTCCATAATGTTGGTGCAGCTTACCTGGAACTTACTATAGCTGGGCCTATTTTTATTTATTTTTTAAAAAATTTTGCTTTGTTTTAAAGATTTGTTTGAAAGAGTTAGAGAGAGGGAGAGACAAAATTTTCCATCCACTGGTTCATTCCCCAAATGACCACAGTGGCTGGGGCTTGTCCAGGCTGAAGTCAGGAGCCTGGACCTCCATTCAGGGCTCCCACATGCATGGCAGGGGCCCAGGCACTAGGGTCCTCTTCCATTGCTTCCCCAGGTACATTAGCAGGAGTTAGAGTGGAAGTGGAGCAGCCGGGACTCAAATTGGCGCTCTGTAGGTTGCAGATGTCACAAACAGCGGCTTAAACCCCAGCACCATGACACCAGCCATTGTTTTACTTCATTTTATAAATCCATCTTATTATTTATTTCTATGTATTCTCATTTTATTTAAAAGGCAAAGAGGGACAGTGCTGTGGTGTAGTAGGTTAATCTTTCACCTGCAATGCCGGCATCACATATGAGCTCTGGTTCTAGTCCCAGCTGCTCCTCTTCCCATCCAGCTCTCTGCTATGGCCTGGGAAAGCAGTGGAAGATGGCCCACATGCTTGGGCCCCTGCACCCGTGTGGGAGACCCAGAAGCTCCTGGCTCCTGGCTTCGGATCAGCCCAGCTCCGGCCGTTGCAGCCATTTGGGGAGTGAACCAGCAGATGGAAGACCTGTCTCACTGTCTCTCCCTCTTACTGTCTGTAACTCTACCTCTTAAATAAATAAAATCTAAAAAAAAAAAAAAAAAAAAAGGCAGAGAGACAGATTGAGAGAGACTTCAATTTTCTGGTTCATTCCTCAAGTGCCCTTAACAGCTGGGGCTGAGCCAACCCAAAGCCAGGAGCCTGGAGCTTCATCCAGGTCTCCCACATAGGTAGGTGGGACCCAACTATGAGCCATCATCTGCTGCCTCCCAAGGTGTGCATTAGCAGGAAGCTGGATTGGAAGCAGAGTAGTGGCGACCTGAATCAGGCACTCAGATATGGGATGCAGGTGTCTACTTAATCACTGGCCACGCGTATGCTAATAATGACCATCTGTAACGGTACATCCAATTATCATGTAAAATTGTGCTCTGTTCATGAGGGCTATCAGGCAAGAGCTAAGTCCCACTACTCCAGCTGGGTGGTACGACAGGCCCTTAAGTGTACCCGGAGAACCGGCACAGGACGTGCGACGGGAACCCTGGGTCTGGTTTCAGCTGTGCCACAGTTGGGCTCTCTGGGCCCGGGCTTCCCCATTTCTGAGAGTGCCTTCCTGAACCTAGTGGGCAGTACTCTACCCACAGGGAGCGTGCTCACGAAAGGTCAGGGTTACTTATCCATGGCCATCTCCTCGTGCGCTGAGCTCATCACTGGACACACAGCGGGCCACCAGCAAGTCCTGCTGGGTGATGACTCAGTGGCTGAGAGAAGCAAGAGCCACAGGAAACAAGCCAGGCTTTCTCTTGTTCCTGATCTGAGAGAGACACAGTATGTTCAAAATGTGCCAAACGGAGCTGCCCATCTTACGGGGTGCCCTCCCTGCATCTCGGGTTACAGGTGACCAAACTAAAACTCGAGGAGGGGAAGTGACTTGCCCAAGGTCACAGTGCTACAGTGTGGTGGAGCTGAGGCTGGAACCCTACCCCAACCCCCAGTCTGCCGGGCTGCACAGCCGGTGTTCTGAGCCAAGGCGTCTGGGAGCAGGCTTCCAGAGGGAACTGCTCTGGGACACTCTTCTGCAGCCAGAGGTTCTGCCCTGGGCAGCAGCTTGCTGACTGTGCCCGGTGAGGTCACGCACAAGAGACTTATCTATGGCCCACCTCTCCTTCAAGGCCTAGTTCAACAGCCACTTCCTCAGAGCTTGCCCCAGCCCTCCTGCCTCTGAGTTCCCCAAGGCACCCCGTCTGCACCTCAGATCACACCAGCTTTCTACTGCCTGACTTCCTGCTTCTCCTCCACTGTCCCCAGGCCAGCCCCTGCATCTCTGTACCGCTCACCAGCCAGGGAGACTGGGCTCAGCCAGGAAGGGTGAGTGGGGTACCTGCTCCTCTCCAGCTAGCTGTAACCAGAGTCCGAGGCTTGGTCCAGCTAGGTGATGCCCAGGCTGGCATCCTGCCTACCTGATACAGCATCCAGATTCCCGGGGGGGGCCTTGGCCCCAGGAGATAGGATCTCATTCCCTGGCTCAATGGCAGCGATGTTATAAAAAGCACAGAACCCAAGCTCAATGTTGGCTTGTGACGGCCTCTGGGCAGGTTCAGAGGTCCCAAGCCCAGCACTTAGTGCCCCTGTAGTGCCCCTGACAATGCTCAAGGGTTCCCTACCAGGAACAGCTCCCTGATGTACCCCCCCACCCCGCCAGGTGGCCCTGCTATGGGCTTAAAAGGCCCACTGGGAAAAGACCCCCCCAAGGTTAACTACCAATACCCATGCTGAAGCCCACACAGCCCCTCCTCATGGCCTACAGCCTGGCCACAGCCCTAAGACTCCCGTGTTGCTGTACAGAGTACAGATGAGCCCTGTCCCTGCCATCGGTACACACGCGGCCTGGGGTCTGTCCTCCCTGAGCTGCCACCAGAAAACGAGAAGATGAAATCAAAATGTCTCTTTGGGCCTGGGGGTCACAGGTTTTTTGCTTTTAAAGCTTTATTTATGTATTTGAGAGGCAGAGTTGGTGGTGGTGGTGGTGGTGGTGGGGTAGATCTTCCATGTGCTGGTTCACTCCTCAAATGGCTTCAATGGCTAGAGCCGAGCTGATCCAAAGCCAGGAGCTTCTTCCGGGTCTCCCCCGCAGGTGCAGGGGCCCAAGAACTTGGGCAATCTTTCTTGGGCCATCATCTACTGCTTTTCCAGGTCATCATCAGGAAGCTGGATTGGAAGTGGAGCAGCCGGGACTTGAACTGGCACCCATATGGGATGCCGGCACTGAAGGTGGAGGCTTAACCTACTACGCCACAGTGCCGGCTGGGTCACAGGTTTTGAGAAGGTTGTCTCTACCGCTAACATTCTAGAGCTGGAATATTCCATAGTTTCACTCCCAGGAGCAGGGAGAGTGCAGAGAACGGGGCTCATCAGCCCAGGACTGGCCTGCACTGCACACCACAGCCCGTCCACCTTCAGGGGCTCACCTGTGCTGCTGCCTCTAAGGTGGCCGCTTCCCCTGCCAGCACCTCAGAGGTGTGCCTGGGCCCTGCCTACGTCAGGAACAGGGCCCGAGTCACACTTGGAGTGTGAGCTGGGCTGGCCATGGCAACCCAGACGACCCAGGGGCAGAAGGAAGCCAGCACTCTCCCTGCCTGCACAGCGCAGGCAGAGTCTGCCGCACCTGCTTTGACCCCAACCCAGAGACGTCTTTCTCTCTTTAAGGAGTCCTCGTCCCTCTTCCCTCAGGACACGACTTGTTCTGGCTGAACTGGTCCCCCTCACCTGGAAGGTGCTCTGCAGTGCCCCAGGCAAACCCCACTCAACCAGGATGAACGCCTCTTCATCAAGGAACCGACCCAAACCAGCCAGGCCTGGCCCTTCAAGTTCCCACAGCACAAGAGGAAGCGGCTCTTAAGCTTTAGATCGGTGGCAACCACGGGCCATCTTACCCTGATAAAAGCACACATGCACAATGGCCTACACACAGCAGGGTGGGGTTGGGGGGGATCAAGAACTCACCACAGGGGGCCGGCCCTGTGGCTTAGCGGGCAAAGCTGCTGCCTGCAGTGCCGACATCCCATATGGGCGCCAGTTCAAGTCCTGGCTGCTCCACTTCCGATCCAGCTCTCTGCTATGGCCTGGGATAGCAGTAGAAGATGGCCCAAGTCCTTGGGCCCTTGCACCTGCATGGGAGATTCAGAAGAAGCTCCTGGCTCCTGGCTTTGGATTGGCACAGCTCCAGCTGTTGCGGCCAATTGGGGAGTGAACTAGCGGATGGAAGACCTCTCTCTCTCTGCCTCTCCTCTCTTTGTGCAACTCTGGCTTCAAGTAAATAAATAAATCTTACAAGAAAAAGAAAAACTCACCAGAGACTCAGAGAGGCCCCTGGAACTGGAGGCCGCAGAAGAGCAGGTCATGCAGTCCACCTCCCACCTAAGCCGCATCCCTGGGCAGCCTCCGAAACGACGTTCCCCTTCCTCACCTGGCTCCCCTCCCAAGATCACCTCCTTCAAGAAGCTTCCCTCGTCTCTCCTCTGCTCCCACCCGTATCGCCCCAGCTTGAACCCCATGGTTTCCCACCCAAGCCTCTCCCTCGCGTGTTGTCTTATGTCTATTCCTTCAAGCCTGTAACCTGTAACCCTGGGCTGGAGTCAGAGATGAGCAGGAGCCTGGACTTGAGAACTCTGTGCTGTGAAGGCCAGGCTCGATGATGGCACCAGCCCACTCCCCACAATGGGGCCGTGGAGTTCCCCCTCCTCCAGCCAGGCCTCAGTGAGCAGCGGCTCCCCAGGAACCACCATGAGCCTTTCACAGTGAAGCGGACATAGTCACCAAGGCCTAGGGAGGCAAAACCGACTGCTGACTGACAGGCAACAAAGAGACAGGGCTAGAACCACAGGGCCAGGCTCCCGAGTCCTAGCGTCAGCTCTTTCCTTTCACACAGATGGCTCTGTGAACACCAAATCTCCCCTCATGTACACGCTCACATGCTCACATATGCCTTCAGGATTTCTAAAGACATAAGAAAGTGAACACAGGGCTGGCTCTGCGTAGGTTCACCCTCTGCCTGTAGTTCTGGCATCCCATACGGACGCCGGTTTGGATCCTAGCTGCTCCACTTCCCATCCAGCTTCCTGCCAGTGGCCTTGGAAAGCAGCGGAGGATGGTCCAAGTACTTGGGCCCCTGTGCCCACATGGGAGACCTGGAAGAAGCTCCTGGTTCCTGGCTTCAGATCAGCCCAGCTCTCCAGCCGTTGCAGCCATTTGGGGAGCAAACTAGCGGATGGAGGACCCCCACTCCACCGCCCCATCTGTAACTCTGCCTCTCAAATAAATAATCTTGAAAGAAACAAAGAAAGAGAACAGCAGAGGGATGGGCATTTAACAACTTTTTTTAAGATTTTATTTGTTTATTTATTTATTTGACAGGTAGAGTTACACAGAGAGAGAAAGAGAGGGGTCTTCCTTCCGTTGGTTCACCCCACAAATGGCCACTACAGCTGGCACTGCACCAATACAAAGCCAGGAGCCAGGAGCTTCCTCCCGGTCTCCCATGTGGGTGCAGGGGCCCAAGCACTTGGGCCATCCTCCACTGCCCTCCCGGGCCACAGCAGAGAGCTGGACTGGAAGAGGAGCAGCTGGGACTAGAACCCGGCGCCCATATGGGATGCTGGCACCACAGGCGGAGGATTAGCCAAGTGAGCCACGGCGCTGGGCCTGGCATTTAACAACTTAACGTGTGGTTAAGGCACCACTTGGGGCGTCTACATCTCTCATTGGAGCACCTGGGTCCAGTCCCAGCTCTGCTTCCACCTCCAGCTTCCTGCTAATGCACCCTGGGAAACATCAAGTGACAGCTCAAGTATTGTGTCCCTGCCACCCACAGGGGACATCCAGATTGAGTTCCAGGCTCCTGGCTTCAGCTTGGCCCGGCCCCAGCTGTTATGGGCATTTGGGGAGCGAACCAGCAGATGGCAGATTCCCTTCCTCCCTCCCTCCCCCCCCCCCCCGCCTTCTAAATAAATATTTTTTACAAAGTGAACAGCACTAACCTCTGGGAAGCAGAAGAGTGGGGGTCAGCAAAGGGAGGAGGAGTTGTTACCTTTCGCCTTAATATCCTTCTGTACATTGGGCTTGATTTTGTTGTTTTGTTTTACCATGAACATGTTTTACATGTTTTTTTTGTTTGTTTGATTGTATTACAAAAGTAAATATGCCACAGAAAGGAGATCCCGGCCCCAGCTCACCCCCAACACACATAAAAACAAAGAGGAGCCATCAGCAAACCTGTCGAGGTACAACTGTAAATTAACGAGATTGCCTTCTTGTACAGTTTATGGCCACTAGTCTCATTAATTCACAGTGCGGTTTACGGCTTGAGGAATCTTCCCCAGGAAAAGCTTAATTCAATTAGGGTTCTCGGCAGCTCCTGGTATTTCGCTTTTACTTACACAAATTGAGGGCAGAGTGAACAGACCCAGAGAGACCCCACCCAGGCCACAGAGGGTGTCCTTGCAGATCCCCATCAGCGCCACTGGGGGGAGGGGGTAGTGGGTGGCCACGGCACCGCTAAGACACTGCTGAAGCCCAGCGCTCCGAGCGTCCCCTTTGGTTTAACGCCTTGGCCTGGTGCTGAGCCTGGCACCAAGGAGCCTCGCGGCCCTGGCTCTCCCTTCTCTTGGAGCAGTCAGACTGGTCTGTCTGGCCTGGAAGCTCCGTGAGGCCCTTCTCTCCATGGAGGTCAGCACCGCACCCTTTCCTGTGTTCACTCCTGAGCGTCCGCAGAGCCTGCCTGTGTGCAGGCATCCACAGGAAAGTGAACGGAGCCGCCGTCCTCAAGGGGCTTCCCGCTCCCATGGGGATCAGGCACTAAGCAGAGCCTGCATATCTAATCCATTTCCAGCCTTCAGGATTCTGGCTCCATCCCCGAGAGCCTTCTCTAAGCACCCCAGCCCCCGGGGACTGCTGGCTGCCTCTGAGCTTGGCCTCTGCCAGCAGCCGACTGGATCACACCTTGTGCTGAGCAGACTGGAAGCGCCTACAGGGCAGGCCTGGGTTTCATTGTTCTTCCACACTCAACACCTGCAGGCTGACTGCAGCCCACTGCAGACACCCGGCTGTCCCTGCTGTGCAAGCCCCACTAGTCATTGTCTTGGTGTGCGCTCTTACCACACAGTCTGGGCTTAGGGGGAAGCATTCCCGAGGGCATGGAACTGGGAAGGGGGCCCAGCAGGAAGAGTGTCTCACCCTGAACCTCAGCCAGAGCTGCTTCAGATCCTGTCTTTCCAGGAAAGAGCACCCTCGGGTCATTTGGAAACCTCCAGATTCCCAGCATAAGCAGTATCAGAGCTCAGGCCTCAGGCCTGGCCTGGGAGACACCCCCCCCCCCCGCCCCGCAATGGCCCTGCCTGTTGGATGAGCTTTGGGGGAAGCAAATGAAGTCAGCAAGATCCCTAGGAAGGGGTGCAGCCGCTGATCCCGACCTAACCCAAAACTTGGTTCAGTTAAAATTAGATTAGCCCCTAAGATTAAAAATACCCACATATAATCACGGGCTGCCTTAAAGTATCACTTGATGTTTATTGGCATCTAAAGAGATGGTTTGGCCCGGGATGGTGTGTGCAGACAACCTCGGGGAGACGTGTCTGACTCAGACGTTTGCAGGGGGAGTGAACACTGCGAAACGAGGCCCACACAGGCAAAGGATGACTCAGGAAGAACCCGGGTCCCGGGTCTGCTGAGCGAGCCTTCTCTGCCTGCCTCAGGAGGAGAGGGCGAGGTGGGGGCAGGCCCGGCAGCTGTGCACAGCCTGCACTCCCAGGGGGAGCCTGGGGGCCCTCAGCTCGGTTCCTGCCCCTCCCGTGTGGTTCCCACCGCTGCCACCTCTGGGGAGAGCTACCTGGAGAGGATCCCAGTCCCCTGCCCCCTCCCCCAAACCCAAGAAGTGGTCTGCAGAGGGAGGCCGAGACTTGAAACGCTAAACCCTTTGCACCTTCTCAGTTCACAGTGACGACAGGAAAAATTTCTGAACTGAAAAGGCCCTTGAGTCAGGCCATGGGGATAAAAAGAATGGAGGCTCTGAAGTCAGACAGATCTGGGCTAACCCCCAAAGCTTTGTAGCTGGGCAAGCACCTAACACCGCCTCCGACACAGGATCAATAGAACAAAGATTGAACAAAAACAGTACAAATCAGGAAACAGGGGCCCAGAGAGGGCGGGCCTTGCCTGGTCACCCAGCTGGCAGCAAGGAGCCAGGACCATGTTGGGTCTCTCGCCCTCCTGGCCCGTCCTGCCTGGCGGCGGCTGCTGTTCCCTGCTCCTCCTGCACGGTCTGCAGTACTGTGGGGAAGGGAAAGCGCTCCACTCTGCTGCTCCCTTCTGACCTCGGCCCTCAGGCTGCTCCTGCTCTCCAACTCAGGTGTGGTCCAGCGGCGGATGACAACCCGCAACTGGGCGCACCAGGACCACGGCTCCGTCAGCGCTTCCTTCCTGCAGGGGGAGCTGGTGTCCCCCCTGAAACCATCCCTGTAAGCCGCATGCTTGTAGGTCTGCTCACTCTCCTGGGTCCCTCTGAGTCTCTCCTTCCCCCGAACCTTACAATAACGTGGGAAGGAGGACGGGGCCTTGGGTCCAGGGAGTGCGCCCTCTGGCACTTACTGCAGTGGCAGGTCACAACCCAAGACTCGGTCTACTTACATGTAAAATGGGTACATCAGCACCACCTGCTATTCGAACCCACAGGACCACTGAGATCAAAACAAACACTGTACAAGCAAGTGCAGTGGAAACAAGCAACAGCACTAATGAGAATCACTACAAAACTCCTGCCTTGAAGGCCTAAAGAAAGCCACGCCACCTGCTCCCAGCCCAGAGGCTGCCTCTCAGGGGATGCCGCTGGCCCCCAGAGGCAGCCAGGAGCAGCTCAACACCCTATCTGCTCCAAAACAGAAGGGCAGGGGCACAAGGTTAGCCGCTCATGGCTGGCTTCATGAGATGCCCTCTAACCGGCACTGCCCTGCTCAAGCCAGGAAGAAGCAAGCTCCGGTCCGGCCATGGAAAGGGCACCAGGAGAGAGACAGCAGGCAGGGCCACTATCAGAGAATGAGGAACAGACCCAGTGTGGCTGGGATTTGGGGGCACCCATGCGACCCAGGGACAGAGGACAGGCCCAAAGCCAGGCACACAAAACCTCCGGCTTATTCAGAGCAGGGAGAAGACTCCCACCATCAACACGTGCCCTCCCCCTAGCGGGAGTCCCACAGTTGCCACGCACAGGTGCAGAGCAGGGCACTGCTCCGTGCAGGACCGCACATCTGCTGAGGGCAGCGAGGGGGGCAGCAGATGCAGCTGCACCCCTCAAGCAGGCTCTGCCAAGAAAATCAGCAGCCGCCCCACAGCGCCAAAGCGCACCCCTGCACCGTGTCCTCGTCTGCAGACAGACAGCCTCTATCTCATAGGACTTTAGTGCGGATTAAATGAGATTATTTTATAAAGTGCCTGACACTACTCTGTAGATACTCAATAAATGGTCATTATTATTGAAAACCAAACAAACAAACAAACCACACTCCCCCAGCCCAGTCCAGAGGAGATGTCACAGGGCAGACTAGGCCTACTGCCAAAGCTGCGCGTGGACAATAAGGGAAGAGGGTTCCCGGCGGGAAAAGGAGAGCTACTGCTGAGGGCTGGGACGTCCCCCCACCCCCACCCCCAAATCCGAAGGCGCCTGCAAACCACTACAGTGAGCTGGGCATGGTCAAGCTCTTCCCGGGTCTCAGAAGGTACAACAGCGTCTCCGCCTTACTGACGGAGCAAGTCAGGCTGAGAGACGAGGGACACGAAGCCCAAGGTCCGTGGTCACACACAAGGTCCGTGGACCACAGGCAGCGGCGTGGGCAGAGCCCAGGGCTGCCTTCCGTTACACCAGAGCTGGATGGGACAGGCTTGGGGGGAAGGAGAGGACGGGCGAGCCTTGGAGGTGTGAGCTGAATGAAATCTGGCCAAGCTGACCACGCCAGGCCCCCAAAGTGCCCTGGCGCTCCCGCACCTGGAGGCCTGCGTCCCACCCGATGCCTTCCTATAGCCCCTGCTGACCTCCCTCCCGCTGACCTGCAGTCAGTCAGCTGTTCTCCCAAAGAGAAAAAGGTCGCCTCTTTCTTTTTCAAGAGTCCCATCTGGGCTTCTTGAAACAGTTTCAAGGTGACCTTTAAGCTGTTTGTTCCTCTCATCTTTTGAGCAACGGGAGAGGCAAGTTGTGGTCTCATTTTTACAGGAAACCAGTTGCTCGGTCAAACAGGCTGCATGTGAAGGGGGCAACCACGACCCCCTCGCCAGTCCTCATAGGCCTGTGCTAGGGAGGAAGGGGAGGATACGCCTTGCAAAGACCAAGCCCAAACCAGCTCTAAGACACAAAGGGACAAAAGCAGGCTTCTTTATCCCAGCTCAGGAGACAAGATGAATACCTGCGTTATGAGCTCCCGGCCTCTGCCTGGTGTTCCAGGGGAGGGACTTCGGCAAACACCACGGGGGCTGCCGGGGTGAGCTGGGGTACAGTGAACTTCTCCCCAAGAGTGAGCCCTGGCCCAGGTGTCAGGTGCACTGGGAACACAACAGAATTCGGGCAGGTGGGGTGGGAGCATGGGGGCGGCCCTCCCCTAAGGTTCGGGGTCACGCTCACAGCTCTCCCAGGGTCTAAGTCCCCTCACTCCTCTGGTCTCTCCCCACTAGGAACAGGCAAAACAACCCAGAGAAGGGAAGTGAGTGTCCAGTGTTGCCCACTGAATCAGAGGCGAGAGGGCAGAGCATCCACAACTCCCAGCCTGCCCCTCCCTCTGCTCGGCAGGCAGGAAGGGAAGCGGAAGTGCACACACTCCTTCCTTTCTGAAACGAGGGGTACCTTGCAAAGGAAGCAGCTGCCACAGGAGATGGACTGAGGGTGCCCACAAAACTCCTGCACACGCTGGGGAGTCGAGAGAACAGGCAGAACCCCAAAGTAGGCTGCCAGGCATCGGAGTACAGAGGGAGCACCGCCTGGGCTCCCCACTCCATCCCCCAAGGCATCTGGTGTCCCTCCCTTCCCCAAAGCCCAGAGGCGACTCAAGTGAAAGGAAGAAGTCCGGGGCCACACCATAAGCCCTGAACCCCTAACACAGAGCAGAGGGGGATTTGGGATCCTCCAGCCCCCAGCACTGTAGGGGACTCAGGCAAGAGGAATGCATTTGCCTCAGGTGCTTAGAACCACAACAGGGACAAGTGTAACTCACCCGGCACTTCCCGTGTGTACAGGCAGTGCTTTCGTTTAAATCATCCACCATCACACTGATAGACCAACGCTAGATGCTATTATCCCCGTTTGTTACACGAGGAAACTGAGGCTGAGAGTGGCCGCCTAACTCTGCACCGCAAAGGTGAAGGGGAAAAACGAAGCATTCACTTCTGCCACCTGAACGGGGACCTTCAGGTCCCTGGCCACCTGTCTCTCCACTCTTCCCCAGGACGGCCAGACACTAGGACTCCTCTGTTTGCAGACAGAAAATTACCTTTCAAGCCCAGGACATGCACAGGCATTTGGAACTGCACAGATCACACGCAGAGGGGCAGCTGAGGCCGAGGGTTTCCCAAGTCAGTGCAATGGCAGAGATGTCAGACCTGGACCGGGGAGAGCCGTAACCAGCCCAAGGTCACTCCGGCAGGAGTCTGGGTGAGAAGCCAGGTTTCCAGACTTCTACACTGACATGACACCATCTCTGCTGTCCAGCTGCCTGGCGTCCTGGGCACAGCACTGTGACGGTGCCAAAACACGCCAGACCCTGCCGGATGCCATCAGCACCAGAGCTATCAGGCCTGCAGGGACAAACTTCTGACAGCCGAGTGGGATCTTGTGGTCATGCTGTCATCCACCAGTGGGCCCTGAGACCTGCAGCGTGTACGCCAGCCCCCAGGGCCCTGATGCTGTACCAGGTGTGGCTGGGAAGTGAGGGGTCAGAGAGAGAAAGCCGTTTACAGGCAGGGAGCACTTGCGAGTTCTCTCCTGGAACCTCACAAGCAAATGACACATCACGTTCACTTCGGTTTCTCACAACCAGCAGCCGAGCTTTCGTGACTCAGTTGGAATTCTCGAATCTCCCTGAGGCTCTTGCCCATTTCCCAGGTGAGGGAGACCCGTGGAAAAAGGCCCTGGCTGCTCAAGGTCATGCACTTGTGTCTGAATCAGCACACATGGTTCGCCTTCCCAGTCCTTGATTTTCTTCCAGGAAGGTGGCTGTCACCAGGGTGTAGGTGCCGACAGCCCAGCTCCCAGGCCAGGCCCTGCCACGATGGCCGGCACAGTACCAAAGCTGGGTGCCAGGAAGCCGGCTCCTGGATCTATCAAAACCCAGGCTCCAGTTCCTCCCTGCAGCAAGTCCCAGAGCCGGCCCCACACCGGCCGGCATCACCACTCACTTGGCTCCTGCATGTCCTTGGGAAAACTGCAAGGCTTCCTGCCAAGAACCACCAACTCCCCAAACCCAAGCCTCAGGCAAAGAGGGGAGCAGGGTCCCAGGCCTTGAGTCCTCCACACCTGGCTGGGGGCAGGCCGAAAATCAGAGCAACTGCCAAAGCCCCACCCCCGCCACCACTTCCGGGGACCTCTGGGCTACGCAGGCCCTGGGAGCTTTACCACTCTCCCCAGGCAGAACAGGGTGCTCAGGCCCAGCAGGGAGCCAACCTCTGGAAGGAAACAACCTGTCTCCTTCTCCCAGAAAGAACATTTCGGTCTTCAGACCAGAACACTCCCAGCCCCTCCCTGGAGCTCTCCCCCGGGGCCGGCACCTGGCGATGCAGCCAGGTAACCACCAAGGGGTAAGCTGGGATGTGACCAAGCCTCAACCCTCCCCACACTCCCCACCCCCAAAACGGACTTCAGAAAAGCCCAGGGCCCGCTGCCCCATAAACTATCTGGCGGGTGGCACTTCTGGGCCAGAAGCTGACTCAGGCTCTGCTAACCAGCCCAGGCAGGCAGCGCTCACAGGTAACATTCCGGGCAGGAAGGCAGTCGATGCGCCCTCGCGTTCTACTACACTTGTAAGCCTCCTGCGCCCAGGTGCCCCCGACACACAGGCTCCTCAGGCAGGCCAAGCAGAACCATCCGCCGTCCAGGCACGCCCTCCCGTGAGGCGTGGCATAAATCGTGCTGGGTGCTGTTGACAGAACAGAAAGTGCCACATGCCTGGTAGCCTGGCTTCCCCTGGGCCTGGCCCAGCCAGAGACCCGCCAGGCCCAGAAGCCTTGCCGAAGGTACTTAGTGTCAGACGCATCTCGTTCTCGAATCCTGCTCTCCCCCTGTCCCCATGCACGGTGCTGGCTCCGGTCTTGGGAGGCCTCAGACCACGGAGGCCACCATGGAAGGTGGTGTTTGACAAGGACCCAGGCGGCAGGACGGAGGCTGCCTGCATTACAGGAGTGGCTCAGATGTCAACTCCCGGGCAGCCTCAAATGGCTAGGGATGGGACAGAAGCTCACCAGGCCGGTGGCGGCGGGGTCAGAGCGGACCGGACTTACCTATCTTCATGAGGCAGGCCAGCAGGATCCAGAGGGAGATCTCAAAAGGGGTGCGCACGTGTGTGTAGTCAATGCCCAGGACCGGAAAGGCCTTCCGCGGCTTCATGCCATGTTCAGTGACCGAACGGTTCACGGGGCGGCTCTCGGGGGTGACTTCCGGTGGAGCGGTGGTGACATCCCCAATGGAGCGTTCCCGTGAAGGCTGCGAGTCTGGGGTGGTGCTGTCAGTGGGGCTGAGCTGGAGCCCATGGCTCCTGAGGCCAGGGAGCAGCCCCGCCAAGGCCACCACCACCAGCAAGGAGGGGACGATCCGAGGTGGAGAGAGGCCACGGACAGCTGACCACAGAAGCATGGCGCTGCGCCCTCCGCCCAGCAGGCCGAGACCCTTAGCGAAGTGAGAGTGAGACCTGGGACATAGGGAGCAGGGGGAGGGGGAGGGAGGGGACAGGGCTGGTCCCTAGGAGGAGTTCATGTTATAGAGTCAAGTTTTGTAGGAGCAGTCCTCTGGGGGTGGAGGGAGTCTGGCTTCCTGATCTGCAACTCCAAACTGGGGAAAGGGACAGGGACCCAGAAAGGACCACGGAAGGAGACCAAAAGGTCCGGAGCTGCAGACCTGGGAGAGGCAGAGAGGCAGAAGAGCGCGCCCTAGGGACAGAGCAAGGGACGGGATGGGGGGAGCCCGGGGGAGGGAAAGAAGGCAGGCTGGCACCTCCGGCTCAGGAAACTGACTGAGGACCTGGGACTCGGCTAGGGGAAGGGGGAGGGAGCCTGAGCCAGAGGGAGGGGACCGAAGCCGGTCCAGGAAGGAGAAAAAGAGAGGGCTGGGGGTGGCGGGCCGGGCTGTGAGGAAGTGAGGCCGGAAGGCAGCCCGGAGCTTCCCCCTGCAGAGAAGGGCCGGGGTCCGGGCGCGTCCGGCCGAGATTCCGGGGAAATGGAGGGAGGCGGAAGGCGGAGGCAGGCGGCCTGGAGGGAAGGCGCCTCGACGCGGGCGGGGGGCGGCTCCCGGTGGGCCAGCAGCAACACGCCCGTCGGTGCGGCCCCGGCGCGGCGCAGCGCTGCGCGCCCCGGCCCAGCTGCAGCTCCCGCGCGGCCAGCTCCAATGCTACATCCAGGCCAGATGCCAGCCCCTCGGCAGCGGCAGACTGATGCCTCGCTGAGCCCGGCGCTGCCACTTATAGGCACCAGCGAGCAGCCGGTGCAGCGGCCTAGAGGGACCTGTCAGCGCCCGCGCGGTGCAGCGGCCCCTGTCGCCAAGGGAAGGAAGTATCGCGTAGGAAAAGGAAGGAGACTCAGAGATGGCAAAAAAAATAAAAAAATAAAAAAAAAGCAAAGTCCAGAATCAAAGTCCCAAGAGTCTAACACGGGTATAATACTGTACTACTTACAAGGTTCTGTCACATCTGCAGGTTCATGAAAGCCTCCCCGTGCTCCTATAGAAGATGCGCTTTTCTCTTCCGTATTTAGTTAACACGTGACCTTGAGCAAGGTACTTCACCTCCCGGTATCCTGCCTTTCTCACCTGTAACGTGGAGGTGGTAGCGCATGTATCAGAGGAAATACGCGGATGCTTAAATGAGATGATCCAGGTAAGGTGTTCTGCTCACACCCTGACAGTTTTACAGACACGGAAACAGCTCCTCAGCTAGCGCCCGGATGGTTGGTTGTCTTGGTTTGCCAGGGATGCCCCACAAGGCACTGCAAAGTGGGTTGTAGCGACAGGAGCCTCGAGGTGGGAAATGAGTCAGGGATGGCTTCCGCTGAGGGCTGCGAGGACTATTCCGTGCCTCCCTGCTGCCTTCTGGCTGCTGGCAGCCTCTGGGTCGCGGTTGTGGCAGCATACCTCCCGTCTTCGCCGGAGCTCTTCCTGCGCTCTGTCTCGGCCAGATTTCCCTTTTCGCGATGACACTGGCCGGGTGGGATGAGGCATCCACCCTAGGAACTTCACTTTAACTTTATCATCTTCAAAGACCTTATCCCAATGAGGCCATGTCTGCAGGCGCTGGAGGTTAGAACTTTGGATTCTTTTGTGAAGGACGCAACTCAACCCTGGCAGTAGCGGGACCGAGATTTGAATCTATGGGGTTTGTTCAAGAGATCGTGACTGTACAATGGAATCATTGCAAAGCTTTTTTTTTTTTTTTAAATGCATTCATTTTATGTATTTAAAAAGCAGAGACACAGAGAAAGATCTCCCACTTGTTGGTTCACTCCCCAAATGCCCACATCAGCCAGGGCTGGGCCAGGCTGAAGCCAGGCACTGGGAACTCAATCCATTCAGGTGGCAGGCACCCAGCCACTTGAGCCATGACCCGCTGCCTGCCAGGGTGTGCATCAGCAGAAAACTGGAATGGAGAACAGAGTTAAAACATGAACCTAGGTTCTGCGACATGGAAAGCAGGCATCCCACACAGCAGCTGTGCCCAGGGCCCACCCGGAAAGATTTTTAAAAACACTATTGTCGGAACCAGCACTGTGGCTCAGCGGGTTAAAGCCCCAGTCTGCAGTGCCAGCATCCCATATGGGTGCCAGTTTGAGTCCTGGCTTCTCCACTTCCGATCTGGCTCTCTGCTATGGCCTGGGAAATCGGTAGAATATAGCCCAAATCCTTGGGCCCCTGCACCCGCATGGAAGACCTGGAGGAAGCTCCTGGCTCCTGGCTTCGGATTGACCCAGCTCCAGCTGTTGCAGCCATCTGAGGAGTGAATCCATGGATGAAAGATTTCTCTCTCTCTCTCTCTCTCTCTCTCTCTCTCCTTCCCTCCCTCTCTATAACTCTGCCTTTCAAATAAATAAATAAAATATTTAAATATATATATATACACACACACACACCATTGCCTAGGGCTGGTGTTGTGGCACAGCATGTTAAGCCTCCGCTTGTGGCAGCAGCAGCCCTTATCAGCGTGCCAGTTCAAGTCCCAGCTGCTCCACTTATGACTCGGCTCCCTGTTAACGCATCTGGGAAAGCAGTAGAGAATGGCCCAAGGGCTTGAGCCCCTGCCACCCATGTGGGAGACTAGGATGAGGTCCCTGACTCCTTGCCTTGGTCTGGCCCAGCCCTGACTGCTGCAGACATTTGGGGAGTGAACCAGCAGATAGAAAAGCTAGCTCGCTCTCTCTCTCTCTCTCTCTCTCTCTCTCACACACACACACACATACATACATACATAAATGTTTTCTTTAAAAATAGCACCTTTGGAGATTTAGATTCCATTGCTCTGGGTAGTGCCAGCCATGAATATTTTTATAAAAGCTCTAACATGTAACTAAGGTTAAGAACTAGTGAAGCTAATGAAATGCTGTCCTTGTTGTACAGAAGAGCAGATTAAGGCCAAGAAAGTCAAAGTGACAGCTCAAGGTCACAGAATGATTTCAGGGGATTTGGTTCAATTTACCAAATATTTATGGAGCCTCTAACTCTCTCTCTCTCTCTTTTAAAAAATATTTTATTTATCTATTGGAAAGAGTTACAGAGAAGCAGAGGCAGAGAAAGAGAGAGAGAGAGAGAAAGGTCTTCCATCTGCTGGTTCACTCCCCAGATAGCCGCAACAGCCGGAGCTGCTCCGATCCGAAGCCAGGCACCAGGAGCTTCTTCCAGGTCTCCCACACAAGTGCAAGGGCCCAAGGACTTGGGGCCATCTTCCACTGCTTTCCCAGGCCATAGCAGAGAGCTGGATCAGAAGTGGAGCAGCCAGTACTCGAACTGGTGCCCATACGGGATGCCGGCACTGCAGGCGGTGGCTTTACCTGTTACACGATAGTGCCAGCCCACAGCCTCTCTCTCTTTTTAAGATTCACTCATTTATTTGACAGGTGAAGTTACAGAGAGAGAGGAAGAGGAGGAGAGAGATCTTCCAACCACTAATTTTGCTCCCTGAAGTCTGAAACTACTGAGCCTAGGCCAGGCTGGCAACAGAAGCTTCATCTGTGTCTCCTACATGGATGGCAGGGGCCTAAGGCACTTGGATCACCTTCTGCTGCTTTCCTAGGTGCATTAACAGGGAGCTGAATCAGAAATGGAGCAGCTGGGATGCAAACCGGCGCCTATATGGGATGCTAGCTCTGCAAGTGGTCACTTAACCTGCTGTGCCACAGCAGCAGCCCTTATTCAGCCTCTTGACAAGGCTTTGTGCTGGGCTCTGCCAACACAGAGATGAGCCATGGGGGGAGGGGGCAGCATTGTGGTATAGCCACTGCCAGTGACACCATAATCCCATAAGAGCATCAGTTCAAGGTCTAGCTACTCTACTTCTGATCCAGCTCCTTGATAATGTGCCTGGAAAGCAGCAGAGGATAGCCCAAGTGCTTGGGCCCCTGCCACCCACTTGTCATGGAGTTCCAGGCTTCTGCTGGCTGTGGCCATTTGAGGAGCAAACCAGAAGATCTCTCTCTCGCTCTCCCTCTCCCTCTCCCTCTCTCTCTCTCTCTCTCTGTCTCTTCCTCTCTCTTTGTAACTTTCAAACAATTAAATAAATCTTTATAAAATCAGACATGAGAGAAAGGAGGTGGGAGTGACGGGAGGGGACATAAAATGGGCTGGCAGCCTCTGTTTCTTTGGCTACAATGGTTGCTGACGTAGCTGTTTTGGGAAAACCCAACACGCACTGAGCACTCGTGGCCTGGCTCTTTTCCCCAGGCAGGCCATCCTTCCAGAAAAGCCATACTAAACCACACCAGAGCGGTCGGGTCGTCACAGGGCGGGGAGGCAACATTAAACTGGGTCCTCAGAACCTTCTCCAGGTACAGACCTAGCCCCCTGGGACGTGACCCAGGAGCCTGGGAAAGCCTTCAGGGAAGTGCCGGGGGTCTTGTGTCGTGTGGCAGCAGAGGAAGGAATATCAGCTAGGGTGGAGATCACCAGGAAGCTGGCAGTGTTGAGTCAAGGACAGGAACAGCGACAACCACGCCTCATCATCGCTCAGCCTTCTGATGCACAAGCAAGTGCCCAGCTCATCTGCGATCCAAGGCCTGCTGCACGGCCAGGGTGCAAAACGTAGCATCGTTCCTCTCACTCCCAATTCAGAGATGGGAAAAAGCAAGGTGCAGAGACACAGATACGTGTGCAAGGGCACACAGCTAACTGGGAAGCAGGCCCAGGACTGAAGTCCGGTTTCTGACATCTGAGCCCAGGGCTGTATCAAAACTCCGCCGGTTCAGTGTGGAATAAAGAAGAGGGGGACGGCAGGCCTGGGGTCGGTGGGAGACTCTCCGCAGGTAGCCTGGGGTCAAAGCCCTGCTTGGCAGCAGCTTTCCCTGGCAATCTCTGAGCCACTCGGACACACCCTCTCCCCGGGCCTCAGGGAGTCTTTGCATGCCAGCCTGGGAGGTAGCAGGTCCAAGAGGGCCTGGAAATGCCAGCCCTGAGCTCCTCCGGGCCCTGGAGAAGGTTATAACAACATGGCAGTGCCAGGAAGGAGTCCCTGGGCAGAGCCACCTGGGACAGCCTCTGGCCAAGGCCCAGCGCTCGGAGACAACAGGGGCTGCCTACCGGAAACAGCCAGACCGTCTGGGTAAAGATCCCAGGACTGCCACTCACCAGCTGTAAGGTCTTGGGTTAGTCAGTCTGTGGTCCATAATTTCTTCCTCCTTAATGGTGGGCAATGACAGTGCCCACCTCCCAGAGCTGTGAGGAGGACACCAGCGTACGGGGAGCACTCAGCGCAGCCTGAGCAGTCACTCACAGAGTACCTCGTTGTTCCTGTTGACCTGTTCTGAGGACTTCAAACACGGGCTGCCTTTAGTTACTATTCTTTTAACATTTATGCATTTGAAAGGCAGAGCTAGTGAGGGGGAGAGAGAGAGAGAGAGAGAGAGAGAGAGAGAGAGAGAGAGAGAGAGATGTCTCATCTATTGCTTTACTCTACAAATGGCCACAATGGTCAGGGCTGGGCCAGGCCAGGAGCCAGAAGCTTCATGCAGCACTTGGGCCATCTTCTACTGCTTTCCCAGGTGCATTAGCAGGGAGCTGCATCAGAAGTGGAGCAGCTGGGACATAAACCAGTGCTCATGTGATGTTGGCATCACAGATGGCAGCTTAACCCATTTGTGCTATAGCACTGGTCCCCAAATGCAGAGTTTTTATGTAAGGACCACACGAATGTATACAGTCAGTCTCAGAGACAATTGACAGGCTAGAAAGAGATCCCTCACATCTGTGAGAGGTCAATCTCACCAGCAGACCACACCCCCTATGTGAATTTAATACTTCTAAATAAATCATATTGCTGTGTGTTGAAAGGTACTTAGTTAACATATACTCCCACCCAGGTGGGAAACCCAGATGAACTTCCCAGGCTCCTGGTTCCAGCCTGGCTCATCCTTGACTGCTTTCATTTGTTCGTTTGTTTGCTTTGTGTTTTTTGTTTTTAAAATTTACTTATTTATTTGAGAGGCAGAGTTACAGAGAGAGGGGGGGAGACAGAGAGAAAAGTCTTCCATCTGCTGGTTCACTCCCCAAATGGCTGCAACGGCCAGAGCTGTGCCGATCTGAAGCCAGGAGCCAGGAGCTTCTTCCAGGTCTCCCATGTGGGTGCAGACCATGCAGGCTTGGACCATCTTCCACTGCTTTCCCAGTCCATAGCAGGGAGCTGGATCAGAAGAGGAACAGCCGGGACATGAACCAGCACCCATATAGGATGGTGGTGCTGCAGGCGGAGGATTAACCCACTACGCCACAGTGCTGGCCCCAACTTGAGCTATCTTAAGGCATTTTCTTCGGTTAGCCTGTGAGACCACACTCTGTCCTGGCTTCCTTCCACCTCTAGGACTGCCCCTTTTTAAGCGTCTGCCCTCCATGAATTTTCCTTCTCCTCTTCTTCCTCCTCACAACCTGTGATGTTGAAGGCCCCTGGGCCTGGGTCTCCCCTCCCCCCTGCTCTGTCCACATTCCTTTCTCTGATGGCCTCGTCGTGGTTTCAGTCACCAGCCTATGAGGACAGAAGTCCGTCTCTGCTCTCAACTCCAGGCTGCTACCTGCAACTGAGCACCCAGCGTCTCTAGCTGACTGTCCGGCAGAGCTTTCCACCTCTGTGCAAAGCTGAGCTCCAGACTTCCACAGCCTCCCCGGGCCTGATTCTCCCACCACCTTCCCCACCGGGAGGCGTCCGTTCCACCTGCCCAGTTCCCAGGCCGAGACCGAGACCCGGAGTCCTCCCTGCCTCCTTTCTGTCCTTCGCATTATCAATTCAATCTTCAAGATAATCCAGAATCCAACTACTTCCTCTGCTCCAAGCCAGTGCCCTTTCTGGTCTAGATCGTTATCGCAACAAAGCAGCCAGAGGCATCCTGGACCGTCTGAGTCAGTCACCCCTGCTCGGTCCCTGGTCCCTCCGAGGGCCTCATGCTGGGTGGTAAGACCCTGCCCCAAGCAGCCCGCACTCCCTGGCCTCCTCTCTCTCTCTTCTCCCTTACGCTGCTGCCCTAGCCCCTGGCTGCCTGCTTACACGCTCTTCAGACATCCCAGCCTTGCTCTGTCAGAGCCCTTGACCCAGCCGTTTCCTCCCCCGGGCTGCGGTTACCCATGCACATCTGCAGGCTTCCCCCTTCACTTCCTTGGAGTCTTTGCTCAATGCTATCTCCCAGTGAAGTGTGCCCCCACCAGCCTATTTGAAAGCATGAAGCCCCCATCTCCACCCTCTCTCTTTCCTTATCCATTTCATTTTTCTTCATCACTCTTATACCGTCTGACATACTATATGTATTTTTTCTTTATCTTTTTTTTTTTTTTTTTTTGTAAAGATTTTATTTGTTGGCTGGCGCTGCGGCTCACTTGGCTAATCCTTCACCTGTGGTGCTGGCACACTGGGTTCTAGTCCCGGTTGGGGGGTTGGGGCGCTGGATTCTGTCCCTGTTGCTCCTCTTCCAGTCTAGCTCTCTGCTGTGGCCCAGGAAGGCAGTGGAGGATGGCCCAGGTGCTTGGGACCCGCACCCCCATGGGAGCCCAGGAGGAGGCACCTGGCTCCTGGCTCCTGGCTTCGGATTGGCACAACGCACCAGCCGCAGCACACGGGCCGTAGCGACCATTTGTGGAGTGAACCAATGGAAAGGAAGACTTCTCTCTCTCTCTCTCTCTCTCTCTCACTGTCTAACTCTGCCTGTCAAAAAAAAAAAAAAAAAGGCCGCGGCTCAGTAGGCTAATCCTCCACCTAGTGGCGTCAGCACACCAGGTTCTAGTCCTGGTCGGGGTACCGGATTCTGTCCCGGTTGCCCCTCTTCCAGGCCAGCTCTCTGCTGTGGCCTGGGAGTGCAGTGGAGGATGGCCCAAGTGCTTGGGCCCTGCACCTGCATGGGAGACCAGGGGAAACACCTGGCTCCTGCCTTCGGATAGGCGTGGTGCGCCGGCTGCAGCGTGCCTGCCACGGTGGCCATTGGAGGGTGAACCAACAGCAAAGGAAGACGTTTCTCTCTGTCTTTCTCTCTCACTGTCCACTCTGCCTGTCAAAAAAAAAAAAAAAAAAAAAAGTAAAACAAAAAAAAATATTTTCTTTGTTTTATTTGAGAGGTAGAGTTACAGACAGTGAAAGGGAGAGAGAGAGAGAGAGAGGTCTTCCATCTGCTGGCTCACTCCCAAATTGGCTGCAACGGCCAAAGCTGTGCCGATCCAAAGCCAGGAGCCAGGAGCTTCTTCTAGGTCTCCCACACAGGTGCAGGGACCCAAGGACCTAGGCCATCTTCTACTGTTTTCCCAGGCCACAGCAGAGAGCTGGATCAGAAGTGGAGCAGCCGGGTCTCGAACTGGTACCCATACAGTATGCCAGCACCACAGGCAGTGGCTTTACCTGCCATGCGCTGGCCCCTTATTTTTCAATTAATTTATGAGAGAGAGGGAGGGAGAGCGCGCACTCCCATCTTTTATTGACTCCCCAAATGTCTGCAGTGACTAGCAGGGAAGGGGTGAAGCCAGGAGCCTCAAACTCAGTCCAGACCTCCCAGGTCGGTGGCAGGGACTCAACTACCTGAGCCATCGCTGCTGCCTCCCGGGGTGCAAGAAGCTGGAGTGAGGAGCCGGAGCCAGGAGTCTAATCAAAGCACCCACATGGACCAGCAGTGTCCTAACCTGTGGGCTGCATGCCTGCCTCGTGACACACTAGGTATTTTACTGCCTGTTTGCCCCCTAGTATGTAAGCTCCATGACAGCAGGAATCCCAGGCCATAAAGCACAATGGTTGAGAGGCCCTGCTCGGAGCCAGACTGCCTGGATTGCTGTAGCTACCACGACGAGTCTCTTCCAGTCACCATAGCTTGGTGTCTTCACCACTGACGGAATAATAGTAGAACGGATGTTGTAAGGTCATTGCAATGATTAAATGAATTCATATAAAGTATAATTATAATTATACATATAAATACATGTAAAGTGCTGAGAATTGCACGTTCATAAGTGTTCACTGCTATTATTATTGTCAAAGAATGCTGGGCGGGGCTGGCACTGTGGCGTAGTGGGTAAAGCCACTGCCTGCAGTGCCAGCATCCCAGATGGGTGCCAGTTAGAGTCCCGGCTGCTCCATTTCCAATCTAGCTCTCTGCTATGGCCTGGGAAAGCAGTAGATGGCCCATGTGTTTGGGCCCCTGCACCTATGTGGGAGATCTGGAAGAAGTTCCTGGCTCCTGGCTTCAGATAGGCATAGCTCCAGCCGTTGCAGCCAGATGGGGAGTGAACCAGCGGATGGAAGACCTGTCTCTTTTCTCTCTGCCTCTGCCTCTGCCTCTGTAACTCCGCCTTCCAAATAAATAAGTAAATCTTAAAAAAAAAAAAAAATTTGGATCCGGGTAGGCATTGTGGCACAGCAGTTCATATCAGAGTACCTGGTTTCAGTCCCAGCTATTCCGTGCTTGCAATCCAGCTCCCTGCTCACATGCATCCTAGGAGGTGATGGCTCAGGCATTTGGGTTCCTGTCACCTACACTGGGGACCCAGGTGGAGTTCCTAGCTTTGGCTTCAGTGTGGCCCAGGCTGACTGCTGTGGGCATTTGGGAAGTGAACCAGTGGACAGACATTCTCTTTCTTTTTTTCTTTTTTTTTTTTTTTTTGACAGATAGAGTTAGACAGCAAGAGAGGGAGGGACAGGAAGGTCTTCCTTCCATTGGTTCACCCCCAAAATGGCCGCCACAGCCAGAGCTACGCTGATCCGAAGGCAGGAGCCAGGTACTTCCTCCCATGGGGTGCAGGGCCCAAGCACTTGGGCCATCCTCCACTGCATTCCAGGGTCACAGCAGAGAGCTGGACTGGAAGAGGAGCAACAGGGACTAGAACTCGGCGCCCATATGGAATGCCGGCGCCACAGGTGGAGGATTAACCAAGTGAGCCACGGCGCTGGCCCCTCTCACTATCTTTCTTTCTCTGTCACTCTGCCTTCCAAATAAATAAGTGAATCTTTAAAAAAAAAAAAAAAACTAAAGGGGCCAGCGCTATGGCATAGCGGGTAAAGCTGCTGCCTCCAGTGCTGGTATCCCTTATGGGCACCGATTGGAATCCCAGCTGCTCCACTTCCAATCCAGCTCTCTGCTATGGCCTGGGAAAGCAGCAGAGGATGGCCCAAGTCCTTGGGTCCTTGCATCCACGTGGGAGACCTGGAAGAAGCTCCTGGCTTCAGATCGGCACAGCTCTAGCCATTACAGCCATCTGGGAAGTGAATCAGTGGATGGAAGAGATTTCTCTCTCTCTCTCTCTCTCTCTCTCTCTCTCTCCCTCTCTGTAACTCTGCTTCTCAAATAAATATTTAAAAAAAAATTAACAATAGTGTTGGGTTCCTGAGAAGTCCCATATACTAGTTTTCTGTTGTAGCTCACAACTGTGTCCCCAGAACTGAGAATAGTACTTACCATGTAAGAAGCCATTGAAGAAAGATTTGTTAGACAAATGAATAAGGATATGCACATTCACAAACAGCACATAAGGTTCCTGTGGATCTTTTTAAAGATTTATTCTATTTATTTGAAATGCAGAGTGACAGGGAGGGAGAAAAAAGATTTTTCTCTCTGCTTGTTCACTTCTCAAATGGCCAAAGCCAAGAGCCCAGAACTCCATCTAGGTCTCCCATGGGTGGCAAGGGTGCAAGTACGTGGGCCATCTTCTGCTGCCTTCCCAGGCATGTTAGTAGGGGGCTGGATGGGCAGAAGAACAGCTGGGACTCAAACTGGCGCTCTGATGTGGGCTGCTGGCAACTCAGGCAGCAGCTTTACCTGCTGTGCCCAATGCTGGCCCTATGTCTTTTAAATTTATATCAATGGCATCATAGCTCTATTTTTTCACTCAATATTTATATTTTTATATGGCTAGATCTCACTCTTTCCTTTTAACTGCTATATAATGAGTATTCTATCATTTTAATATATCACCACTTTTGTATCTGTCCCCTAGTGATAACCGATAAAGTTGTTCCAGTTTTCTGTTGTTGAGAACAAAGCTGTATCAGTGTACCCGTGTGAGAGTTCCTCTCCCTATATATTTGAAAGGGAAATTTCTTGCTGCGGGATTTGTATATTTACTGCCTTTCTAGGCTAAATTATTTTCCTAGAGTGCTTTTTTGCCTTCCCACCTGCAGGAATGAGAGAACTATTTCCCTCATTTTCTCCTCAAAACACCAGAGTCTGGCTGGGTCGTCTTCATGGACTTGATGGGTAGAAAATAGTATCTCAGGGCCAGCACTGTGGTCTAGCAGGTAAAGCCACTGCCTGCAGTGCCGGCATCCCATATGGGCACGGGTTCAAGTCCTGGCGGTTCCACTTCCGATCCAGCTCTCTGCTATGGCCTGGGAAAGCAGTGGAAGATGGCCCAAGTCCTTGGGCCCCTGCACCCATGTAGGAGACCCAGAAGAAGCTCCTGGTTCCTGGCTTCAGATTGGCTCAGCTCCCGCCATTGCAGCCATCTAGGGAGTGAACCAGCAGATGGAAGACCTCTCTCTCTCTCTCTCTGCCTCTCCTTCTTTCTCTCTGTACCTCTGACTTTTAAATAAAAATAAATAATAATAATAATAAAATAGCATCTCATCATTTTTTACATAACCTTTTCACTTTGGAATAACTTCTCATGGGCAGAAAAGGTGCAGTGACAAAATAGAGTTCCTACATATTCCTCACCCAGTTTCCCCTCGAGTTCACATCTTACGTGACCATGATGGGTTTGTCAAAACTCAAAAGCCAGCATTGGCACGTTACTGTTAATTTTTAAGATTCATTTATTTATTTGAAAAGCAGAGTGACAGAGAGGAAGATACACACACACACACACACACATGCAGACAGAGAGAGAGAGAAATCTCATCCATTGGTTTGCTCCCCAAATGAAAGAAACATCTGTGACTTGGCCAGACATTAACCAGAAGCCAGAAACCCCATCCAGGTCTCCCACATGGGTGGCAGGGTCCAGGTATTTGAGCCATCATTCACTACCTTCCCAGGATGCATTAGTAAGAAGTTAGGTTGGAAATGGACCAGCCAGGACTCAAACCAGTGCTCTGATGTGGGACACAGGCATCCCAAGTGGCAGCTTAACCCACAGTGCCCACCCCTCATCACCGTTAATGAAATGCCAGACTTTATTTGTATACCACTAATGTCCTTTCCCTGTACCTGGATCCCACCCAAGCTACTATGTTGCACTTGCTTCTTTTTTATTTGTTTATCTGAAAGGCAGAATTGGGGGGGGGGCAGAGACAGAAGTCTTGAATCCACTGGTTCGCTCTCCAAATCTCTGCAGCAGCCACAGCTGGGCCCGTCAGCCAGGACACTACTATGCCACAATGCCAGCCCCACTCACTTCTCACGTCTCCTTAGTCTGCTGTGGTCTGTGACCGTTTCTTGGTCTTTCCTATTCCTACGACCTTGACAATCCCAAGGAGCAGCAGCTGGTGATGAGAGGTTTTGCGGAATCTCGCTCATTGTGAGTCTGCCTGGTATTTTCTTCCTGACTCTGTTTCCAGACAAACCCCCAAACTAGTAGGAGATGTTGCTATAGAAACCCCAAATCTGGGTCTGCTCACCCAATTCACAGAAAGCAAATCACTGTCATCGAGGCAGTGGAAGAAAGGTGTTTAGCCAGCGCCGCGGCTCAATAGGCTAATCCTCCACCTTGCGGCGCCGGCACACCGGGTTCTAGTCCCAGTCGGGGTGCCGGATTCTGTCCCGATTGCCCCTCTTCCAGGCCAGCTCTCTGCTATGGCCCGGGAGTGCAGTAGAGGATGGCCCAAGTGCTTGGGCCCTGCACCCCATGGGAGACCAGGAGAAGCACCAGCAGTGCACCGGCCGCAGCGGCCATTGGAGGGTGAACCAATGGCAAAAGAAAGACCTTTCTCTCTGTTTCTCTCTCTCACTGTCCACTCTGCCTGTCAGAAAAAAGAAAAAAAAAAAAAAGAAAAAAAAAAAAAAAAAAGGAAAGAAAGGTGTTTATCGCAAAGCGCCGAGCAAGGAGCTGGGCAGCTGTCACTTAATCCCCGGGCTCCTTGAAGAGTCAGGGTGAAGTTTCTTATACGTTGCAATCGGGCTGGGAGGTCTGTGTTCAGCTGGTGTCTGAGTTCCTGGTTGGCCAGTGATGCTTGTGACCTTCCTTTGACTGTTTGGTGACTGTTACAGTGGCCAACTGGGCTCAGCAAGTCTAGGAGGTTCCATGGAAGTGGTAGTTACCTTCTGCACCAGACCTGGACTTGCCTTGCCTGAACCTAGAAATCTACTGAACAACCCATTCTGGACAGCACTGGAGAAGCAGATGACTTCTTGACTCTGGTGATTAGAACCTTGTTGGGGGGGGAGGGGGATGGCGCATAGTGGGTTAAGCCGCTGCCTGCAGTGCCGGCATCCCATATGGGTGTTTGTTCGAGACCTGGCTGCTCCACTTCCAATACAGCTCTCTGCTATGGCCTGGGAAAGCAGTGGAAGATGGCCCAAGTCCTTGGGCCCCTGCACCCACGTGGGAGACCCAGAGGAGGCTCCTGGCTCCTGGCTCCCAGCTGCGGTTGTTTGGCCATTTGAGGAGTGAACCAGCAGATGGAAGACCTCTCTCTCTCTCTCTCCCTCTGCTCTCTGCAACTCTGCTTTTCAAATAAATAAATCTTAAAAAAAAAAAAAAAAAAAAAAAAAAGAATCTTGTTGGGCCAGCTACATCACCCCCTCAATTCTGTGAATTCTTTTTGATAAAGGACAGATAAGGAGACAGAGGAGACACTGGGTCCTGCCTTTAAATGATAGGAGTTCAGTCTTCACTTGACTAGGGTCAGGGTTTAGGGGAGGACTCCACAGCAGGGAAATGCCTTTCTCATCACATCATATCCCCCTTGTGGCTCATCACTGGTCATGCTAACTTTGATCACGTGTTAACTGATATTTCCAGGCTTCTCCACTATAAAGTTACTATGTTTCCCCTTTTCATACTCCAGCCATTGGAAGTCGTATCTAAATCATAAACCATTTAATTTGCATTTCCCTGATTATTAAGAAGCCAAACACCTTTTCGTGATATGGGCCATCCTGAGGGTGTTCCTCATGGGAGAATGACCTGTTCATGTTTCTTGCCTATATTTCAATTTGCTTGCTGGTCTTTAGTTCTTACTCAGTTCTAGATATTATTTATATATTAATTGCAATCCTCCCAATGAATCATTTAGTATTTTAATTTTTTTATATCTTCGGCTATGTACAAATTTTTTATTTCAGTTTACTCATCGTTGCATACTGTTTATGCTTTTTTTTTTTTTTTTTTTTGACAGGCAGAGTGGACAGTGAGAGAGAGAGAGACAGAGACAAAGGTCTTCCTTTGCTGTTGGTTCACCCTCCAATGGCCGCTGCGGCCGGCGCACCACGCTGATCCAAAGCTGGGAGCCAGGTGCTTCCTCCTGGTCTCCCATGCGGGTGCAGGGCCCAAGCACTTGGGCCATCCTCCACTGCATTCCTGGGCCACAGCAGAGAGCTGGCCTGGCAGAGGGGCAACCGGGACAGAATCCGGCACCCCGACCAGGACTAGAATCCAGGGTGCCAGCGCCGCAGGTGGAGGATTAGCCTAGTGAGCCGCGGCGCCAGCCTTTTATGCTTTTTTAAAAATTTTGTTTGGAACATCCACATTCCATACCACAGTCCCTGGGTTTGCCTCTGACTCAGCTTTGTATTAATGTGACCCTGGGAGGTAGCAGGCGTAGCTCCAGCAGCTGGGTTCTTGCTATTCGCATGTTAGACCTAGACTGAGATCTGGACTCCCAGCTTCTGCCTGGCCCAGCCCTGGCTGTTGTGAGCATTTGGGGAGTGACCAGTGGATAGAAGATATTCTTTCTCTCTCTCCGCCTTTCAAATGAGTGAAAGTAAATAACTTTGTTAAAAGGGGAGTCAGGCATTTGGTATAGTACTTAACATCACTTGGGATGCCCAAATCCATATCAGAATGCCTGAGTCTGAGTCCTGGCTCTGCTCCCAATTCCAGTTTCCTAGTTTCCTGCTGATGTGAACCCGAAGAGGCAGCAGATGATGGCGCAGTGACTTGGGTCCCTGCCACACACGTCGGAGACCTGAACTGAGTCCTGGCTCCAGTTTCATCTCGGTCTGCCCGAGTGCTGCAGACATTTGGGGAGTGAACCAGTGAGTGCAGGATCTCTGTCTCCATCTCTCTCTTTGTCTCTCTGCCTTTCAAATAAATAAAATAGAATTTTAAATTATTTCTTTCTTTATTTTTTTTTTTTGACAGGCAGAGTGGACAGTGAGAGAGAGAGACAGAGACAAAGGTCTTCCTTTGCCGTTGGTTCACCCTCCAATGGCCGCCGTGGCGGGCATGCTGCAGCCGGCGCACCGCGCTGATCCGATGGCAGGAGCCAGGAGCCAGGTGCTTTTCCTGGTCTCCCATGGGGTGCAGGGCCCAAGGACTTGGGCCATCCTCCACTGCACTCCCTGGCCACAGCAGAGAGCTGGCCTGGAAGAGGGGCAACCGGGACAGAATCCAGTGCCCCGACCGGGACTAGAACCCGGGGTGCCGGCGCCGCAAGGTGGAGGATTAGCCTAGTGAGCTGCGGCGCCGGCTTAAATTATTTCTTTATTTGGGAGGCAGAGAGACAGCTTTGATCTGCTGTTTTACTTCCCGAATGTCTGTCGAGACAGAGGTGGGGGTGGGAGGCAAAGATGGCAAATATGGGAGTCAGGAACCCGATTACTTGATCCATCACTGCTACCTCCCAGGGTCTGGGCCACAGGAAGCCAGGGGCAGGAGTGGGAGGCACGGTGACATGGATTGGGAGGCATTCGGATGTCTTGACCACCAGGTGAGACACCTGTTCCTCTTCGTTCTTTTGGAACCACCTTTTGCACACTCAGCCATGACTCAGCAGTCCCGTCATGACCACAAGTTCTCCTGGCTTCGCTTACATAGCCTTTGCCTGCAATGCTTTCTTCCAGACAAACTCCTTCTTAATTTTACTGCCATGAACCAAAGGAAACCTCCTCTGGGAAGCCCTCCCGGGGCCCCCAGGTGGAATTAATTGATTGCTCTTTCCATAGTGTTCACACAACTTTCCCAAATCTTTATTAAAGCACATAGCATGCTCTATTGTATTGCCCTGCGTGTGTTCGTGTGTGTGCGCGCACCACCCACCATACTGCAGAGAGACCCCAGCTACTGTGTGTTCACCAGAACATCAAGCATAATGCAGCCAATGTTTATTGAGTGAATGAATGAACGTAGTCTGAATCAGTGGGTTTACAAACCTTTCCCCCGTGCCTTTAATGATTTTTAAGAAAAACTCTGCATCTTTCCATCCTCCATGTCTGTGAGAAGCCCAAGAGGAAGCAAGTGGCACACTTGACGGAAGACAACTTAAGGAGATTATGTACATAAGGGACTAATTTCGTATGTGGTCAGGAAGGCTGTAGGGAAATCACAAAGATCCTCCAGGAAGCTGGGACTATCAGCAGCCAGGCTGCTACCACCCCAAGCCTCCAGGGACAAGCCCTCAGCCTTACGAGGGACAGGAATTTGTTGTGAGCCTGACCAGATCTCACAGGGCAGGAACCGGAGGACTAGATGATGACCTCACTCTCTTCACTCCCTTCCGCCTCCTGCCAGGATCCCCATCAGCTAAATTCATATCCAAAAATGGAGGGCACAGGAGACATGGGTGGACCAGGGATACATGCACATTTTTTCTAGAACATTTGTAAGTTGACAACTGAAATGTTTGTCTTGATTCTATCATTGACAAGGGTATACTTCTACCATATTATAAATATTAATATTTTCAATAAAACTATGGGGCCACTCAACTGAAAGTAAGTACTAGAGTGATTTGACATACATTATAATTCATTTAAAGAAAATACCAGGAGGCCGGCACTGTGGTGCAGCGAGTTAACACCCTGGCCTGAAGTGCTGGCATCCCATATGGGCGCTGGTTCGAGACCCGGCTGCTCCACTTCTGATCCAGCTCTCTGCTGTGGCCTGGGATTGCAGTGGAAGATGGCCCAAGTCCTTGGGCCCTGCACCCACGTGGGAGACCCAGGAGAAGCTCCTGGCTCCTGGCTTTGGATCAGTGCAGCTCCGGCAGTTGCAGCCAACTGGGGAGTGAACCATTGGATGGAGGACCGCTCTCTCTCTCTCTCTCTCTCTGCCTCTCCTCTCTCTGTGTAACTCTTTCAAATAAATAAATAAATCTTAAAAAAAAAATAAAGAAAATACCAGAACAAACCCTACTGACTCTGGCAGAAATGCTTATGTGGGCAAGGATGTATTAATTTTTTTCCAAATTCTTGTTTCACACAAAGACAAGCATTTTAAGTACAGACACATATAAGGGACACAGAGCAATAAAGTTAATTCAAAGGGGCCAGCGCTGTGATGCAGTGGGTTAAGCCTCTGCCTGTGGCACCAGCATCCCATATGGGCACCAGTTTGTGTCCTGGCTGCTCCACTTCCTATCCAGATCACTGTTAACATGCCTGGGGAAGCAGCAGAAGATGGCCTGTTTGGGCCCCTCACTCACCTGAGAGACCCAGAAGAAGCTCCTGGCTCCTGGCTTCAGATCAGCCCAGCCTCAGCTGTTGTGGCCATTTGGGGAGTGAACCAGCAGGTGGAAGACCTCTCTCTCTGTAACTGTGCCAGCTCTTCCACATGGGGGCAGGGCCCCAAGCACTTGTGCCATCCTCCACTGCTTTCCCAGGCACATTAGCAAGGAGCTGGATCAGAAGTGGAGCAACCAGGGCTTGAACTGGTGCCCATATGAGATGCTGACATCACAGGCGATGACTTAACCCACTACACCACAATGCTGCTCCCAGTGATCCATCTTCTGTATCTGCTTCCTGTTGATTAGGGTCACGGGCCCTGCACATCCTGGATACGTATCTCATGTAATGGACACATCCCCTAAGACAGAAGATTTTCAACAGTTACCGACGATGGTTGTGGTCCTTGCGTGGTCACCATTCCTCCGAGAAGCTCTTGGACTCTGAAAGAAACAAACCTGTCAATCAGATGAGTAACTGGAAAAGGACAAATCGTAGGCGGGATCCCTCTTAGGAAAGGAAGAATATGTTCTTTTTTTATTTTTAAGATTTATTTATTTATTTGAAAGGCAGAGTTACAGAGAGGCAGAGACAGAGAAAGAGAGAGGCCTTCTCTCCGCTGGTTCACGCCCCAAATGGCCGCAACAGCTGGAGCTGCGCCTTTCCAAAGCCAGGTGTCAGGAGCTTCTTCTGGGTCTTCCACATGGATGCCGGGGCCCAAGGACCTGGGCCACCCTCTGCTGCTTTCCCAGGACATAGCAGAGAGCTGGATGGGAAGTGGAGCAGCCAGGACTCGAATTCATGCCCATATGGGTTGCTGGCACTGCAGGCGGCAGCTTTACCTGCCACGCCACAGCACTGGCCCCAAAAATATGTTGTTTTATTTCCCGAACAGTGGGAGCTGATAGACTTTCCCTGACTAGATTATAAAACCATTTAGCCTAGATATAAAGCTTTGCAGTGTCTCTTTCAGTGAACATACTGCTGTTAGGGGGGATTTCATTAATTTCATTAATTACTGCACATTCTCTACTTGTTCCACAAGTAGAGAAGTAGACCTCTCACATGGGTGCAGGGGCCCAAGGACTTGGGCCATCTTCTACTGCTTTCCCAGGCCATAGCAGAGAGCTGGATCAAAAGTGGAGCAGCCAAGACTTCAATCGGCACCCTTATGGGATGCCAGCACTGCAGGTAGAGGCTTTACCTGCTACACCACAACACCGGCCCCAACTTGGGTTATTTTATAAACACAGGGGACAGGACCGAGTTACTTCCCTTATGACAATATTTAGTCCTTTTCCTCCAAATGCTGAAGCTCCTCTTTCCATATGGGTAGAGTCAGGTTTTTCCTTAATAATTTTCCCCCTTAGAGGCCATTGGGAGCATGACCCCATGATTTAAAATCCACCACCCATTGGCATTTTTAGCATAACCTCGTTACTGAGACCATTTTGTCTTGGGCTCAGTATAGTAAGGATTTTTAGTAATGTCTACAGGTCAAGGTATCAAAAGCTATTTCTAAAATCCTCCCTGCAATGGATCCTTTTCGGCTAGTGCATTTCCTTTGCTGACATGGCTGTCTTCCTTCTGGTGAGCCCTGCAGTATTCGACAGCCACTTCCAGAGGTTCCAGCACTGTCTGAAGAAGATGTGCTATCTCTCCCATGTTTAGCAGGTGCGTTATTTGCAGTCAGTAAGCCTCATTCTCTCCAAACTGCTGCGTGTGCGTGTAACACAAGGGAAGCGTATGTGGACTGTGTGTAAATAGTAGCTCTTTGGCCTTTTCCTAGTCAAGGCAGTAAGCTGAGCCTTTTGAGCTGAGGTGTTGGATGGCAATGGCTGGACTTCTCCTGCCTGAGTGTGATCCACTGTGGCATAACCTGCCTTTCTAACTCTTTTCTCCATAAACTATTGCTATCAGTAAACCATTTGACGTCTGGATCTTCCAGAGGCTCATCTCATAGCCAGTCCTGCTATAATACACCTGCCCTATTGTATCCACACAATGGTGAGTTAACTCATCAGTACCTTCAGATGGCAAGGGAGTAGCTGGATTGAGGACTTGGCATGCCTTGAGAGTTACTTCAGGTGAGGCTAACAAAAGACGCTGATATTTTGTAAGTCATTCTCCTGTTAGACTTTGATACCCTTTAATTTCCAGAACTCCTTGCACCTGGTGTGGAGTTTGAATTTCAAGTGACTGGCTTAAAGCCAGCTTGGTGGTTTCCTCCACAAAAGCACTGTAGCAGTGACTGCCCTTAAGCATACAGACTATCCTGCAGCCACTAAGTCTTGTTGCTTAAAAATGTGGGCCACTAGGATCAGTGTTGTGAGTAATGGGTGAAGCTGCTGCCCGCAGCACCAGCATCCCATATGGGCGCCCGTTTGAGCCTTGGCTGCTCCACTTTCCATCCAGCTTCCTGCTAATGCTCCTGGGAATGCAGCAGAAGATGGCTCAAGTCCTGCAGCCCTTGAGTCCATGTGGGAGACCCGGATGAAGCTCTTGGCTCCTGGCTTTGGCCTGGCACAGCCCCAGATGTTGCAGCCATTTGGGGAGTGAACCAGCATGTAGAAGACCTCTCTCTCTCTCTCTCTGTATCTCCCTCTCTCTGTGTGTAACTCTGCCTTTCAAATAAATAAAATAAATCTTAAAAAAAAAATAGAAAAGAAAAGCAGGCCACTGGTCATGAAAGTGGACCCAATTTCTTAGTACTACTCTCTGCTTCTCTGCTACAAACAGAGTGAGTGAACTGGTTGTTCAAGTTGAGATTCCTAGTTCCAGAGCTTCTGTTAATAGCTCTTTAATCTTTTGCAAAGCTTCCTGATGCTCTCCTGTCCAGCGAAGTGGGTCTGTGTTAGGACCCTTTAAAGCCTCATGTAAGGTTTGCCTATTAACCGCAATCCTGGAATCTTTAGTCTATAAACCTTCCATTCCCAGAAATATCCTTAGCTGTTTCTTTGTCCTGTGGAGCTCTGTACATAATATAGCTTTCTTTCTCTTGAGTGACAGAGCATGATGTCCTAAGGTCAGAACACATCCTAAATAGTTTACCTCTTGTTTAGAAATCTGGGGAAACTCTGTGTCCCTAAAAAGTTTAAGACCTGGCTGGTATTTACATTGGAGTCCTCCTTTTTTTTTGGGGGGGGGGCTGCAAATAAAAATGCCATCTACATTTTACAGAATTGCTCCAGTCTTTAATTGGAGCTCTCTGAGTCCCTTTGCAAGAACATTTCCAAACATATGAGGACGATCTCTGGAGTCTTGAGGGAGAACTGCCCAAGTGTGCTGTGGAGTTACAGCTGAGGATGGATCAGTCCATTCAGAGGCAAACAAGTGCTGGGATTCTGGGTTTAACAGGATGAAGAACAGAGCATCTTTCAGGTCTTTTACTGTGTACCACGAGGTGCATACAGGTATCTGCGTTAATATGGTGTAAGGATTTGGCACAAAAGGATGAAGAGGAATGATTGCCTCATTACTAAAGTCCTGTGCTATTCTATATTCCCCATTCGGCTTTAAAACAGGCAAAACTGGAGTATCACAGGGAGAAGGACAGGCAACCAGGACTCCGTGTTTGAGAAACTGATCGGTCCAGGGTTGAAGTCCCCATCAGCCTCTGGTTTTACGCAACAGTGGCACTGCTGAGGAAATCTGGTATGTCCTCTACGAGGACTGTGACACTGTGACAGCTCAGGCATGTGTGGCCCATCATGGTATCCCCCATCCCAGAGCTGAGGATCTACTCTATCTTTTATTCCAGTAGGAAAATCATCCAGGCTGGGGTCTGCCTCAGTGACTGTTAGCATCACAGCAACAACTTCAATGTAGGAGCAATTAACATGAGGGAAGAACCAGGGATGATAGCAAACCTCTTCCGAGCCGAGGAGTTGGGCATTCAGACATCACCAAAAGCATCCTCTGTTTGAGCCACCAAAGGCAAAGTAAGCCTTTGAGAGTGAGGTTTGTCATCGACTCCCATAACACAGTTCTGGAAGATGGGGTCATCACAGAGTAAGCGGCTCCAGCATGAATCAGGAAACGAGCACACTTCGCGCCTGCAATGTCATAGTCACCTGGAACTCCGCACGTGAGATGCTTGCTTCCTTAGGAGCCGCCTGAGTCCCCAGGCCCCTTTGGTCTTCAGACAGATCCATGAGTCCCTTCCTGTCTCCGGAGGAGGACACAGTCCCTCTTCCAGTGACCACTTTTCTTGCCTTGGGGGCACAGACCTGGGATCCCTTGCAGAGGAACCCTCCTTATGCCATCGCCTGGCACATCCTCCTGCGATGGCGGAATGCCCTGGACTGACTCTGAGGTTGCCAAGTGCTGATTGCGGCCATCGTTGTCCTGTAGGTCTGCTGCCTGGCCTGCCTCCCATGCTGGAGTATGTATGCTTTGCTCCTCAGCCCTGTCTCTATTGTTAAACACTGAAAATGCTTTTCTACCATTTGACTCATGGGGGCTTGGGGGTTCCATGGCTAGATTTTTTTTTTAAAGATCTGTTTATTTATTTGCAAGGCAATGAGAGAGAGAAAGAGAGAGAGAGAGCTTCCATCCGCTGGTTTACTCCCCAAATAGCCACAATGCCTGGAGCTGTGCCAATCTGAAGCTAAGAGCCAGGAACCTCTTCCAGTCTCCCAGGTGGGTGCAGGCACACAAGCACTTGGGTCATCTTCCCCTGCGTCCCCACATTGGCAGTGCGCTAGATAGGGAGTGGAGCATCCAGGACTCAAACCAGCAGCTTCACCCACTACATCACAGCACTGGCCCTGCATGGCCAGCACTTGAGGCTTTCTTCTAACATCTGGCACTGACTGAGGAAATGAGTATCACATAGGACCTTCCTTCAGGAGAGTCAGGATCTATATTTCAGATCTCTTCAATGCCTCTACCAGCCATCCCTGGGACAAGACTGGGTTGTCATCCTTCTGTGTTACCTCTCTGATTTTATAATTTATGGATCTGATAATACATTTCCTCATCCCAGACAGAAGGTGTGAAGCCATGCGGTCTCGATGCTGTAAGTGCTCATGTCCTTCCTGATAATTCCAATCAGGGTCAGCTGCTGGGTCTGCTAATGCCCCTGTAACTAGTACCCAGGCTGTTGAATAACCAGAGAATCCACATGGGTTTGAGCCTTAGTGCAAACACATTGTTTCTTTTCAGTGGTGCAACAAGTAGACAAAAATAACATGTAAGTTGGTTTGAGTTAAGACTAAAAGACTAAAGTGAAGGCCTAAAACTTCTCAGTGAATCGAGTAGGGTCCTTTGAAAACCATCCTAGCTTTTGCTTACATTGGCTTAAGTCAAACTTGGTGAGAGGGACAAGCACTCTAACTGTCCCTACATCTCCATGTGCCACTTCTCTCAGAGAACAGAGCATACCCACTTTGGGCTGATGGGGACCTGCTGCAAGTAACTCTGGTTGGGCTGTTCTCTGGTAAGGAAGACAGGAAGGGTTGAAAGGTGGAGGTCGTGGGGTGATAGAAGGTAAGGAAGAGTCAGGTTTTAGGGGTGCAGGGGAGGGCCTAGTGCCCTCTGAGGGTGGTCTTAGCATGTAGACTTGCTCAGCCTGGAATGGCTAAGGACCAGCTAGTAGTGGACCAGTCACTATTATCTATCAATTCTTCCCTTGTCTTTGAGAGAGCAGGTACAGAATGTAGCCCGGTACTCCTTTCATGAATCAAGTGTGATATAATGCCGTGAGTACACAAGAAACTTCTAGCCATTTTTGCTGATCCCTACAGAAGAGGCCAAGTCGTGAGATGGTATTAGAGTTCAGAGTCCCATCTATGAGCCAGGCCTCTTCATTGCCCAGCTTGTATTTTGGCCAGATGGTAATACAGGGGAAAATTAATTTTTTATTTAGCTTAAGAGTCTCCCAGTTACTGAGCATGCATCCTAGGGGTGTATCAGCGGGAATGGATGCGGGGTCGTCCACAGCTGAAAGTCTGGGAAGACAGAAGTTAGAAAGGGCTCAGGATGAGCCCAGTTAGGCTTCAGCGTGTGACTCGAATCCCTCGCATGAGAGCTGGCATCCAAGACCTCCTTGTGCATCCCAAGCTGGGGTTCCCTGCTTCAGGGCTTCCTACAGGTTGACTGTAGATCTAGGGTGTTCTCCCAAGCCTGAAACCACCGCCCAGCCCCCCAAATACTTCGGTAGGCCTTTTTGCCACCACACATAGGGTATCTGGCCTCTAGCGGGCTCTAACGCTCCAATAAACCAGAGAAGGCATTTGACCCAGGCCCGAGATGCATTATTCAGGGCCTTTACTTGAGCCTGAAATATTTTGTGGGGGAGCCAGAACTGCAGCTGCACCTGGGACTTGTAACCTCTCGGAGGCATTGACATCAGGGTGAGTCCAGCGTTGAGTTGAAAGAAAGAAAAAAAAAAAAAGCTGAAAAGCTGTAGCATTTGCCAATAAGGCAGTTACTGTGGGCCCATGCCATGATGGGGGTAGGGAGGACTGTCCATCTTCCACCAGCCAAATGTAGAACCTCCACCATACCTGGAGGTACCACCTCCTGATGCCAGACATGGTAACCAAGCAACAGAATCAATTTTTTCCTCCTCCCCCTACCATCAGGCAAAGGAGTGGAGTTAACAAGCCGTGCACCAATTTAGAAAAATAGAGACCTGAGTTAGAACCTGAAATGAAATCTGGGTCTGGCACCTGGAGATTGTCCATGGTGGCTCCATGCTAAGAGCTGACCTATCCTGCAGTGGACACTAACTTCAGAAGCACAGTGTGGGGGCCGGTACTGTGACGTAGCAGGTAAAGCCACCGCCTGCAGTGCCGGCCCCCATATGGGATGAGTTCCGGCTGCTCCACTTCCCATCCAGCTCTCTGCTATGGCCTGCAGAAGCAGAACAAGATGGCCCAGATGCTTGGGTTTCTGTACTCATGAGAGAGACCCAGAGGAAGCTCCTGGCTGCTGACTTCAGTTTGGCCCAGCTCCAGCTGTAGAGGCCATTTGGGGAGTGGACCAGAGGATGGAAGACCTCTCTCTCTCTCTCTCTCTCTCTCTCTCATCCTTTCTGTGACTCTGCCTTTCAAACGCAGCCAACCTGTGGGCACTTGTATCAGTGGGTGGTCGCGAGCCCTGCGTGCTCTCTCCTATATGTCTGGATTCCCTCAGTGTTAAGTCTGTAGCTGCTGCTCTGCAGCCAATAGCATTAAAAACAAAAGCACCAAGATTTGCACTTTCAAAAGTTTGCCCCAGGCCGGCGCTGCGGGTCACTAGGCTAATCCTCCGCCTTGCGGCGCCGGCACACCAGGTTCTAGTCCCGGTCGGGGCGCCGGATTCTGTCCCGGTTGCCCCTCTTCCAGGCCAGCTCTCTGCTGTGGCCCGGGAGTGCAGTGGAGGATGGCCCGAGTACTTGGGCCCTGCACCCCATGGGAGAACAGGATAAGTACCTGGCTCCTGCCATCAGATCTGCGCGGTGCACTGGCTGCAGCGTGCCAGCCGTGGTGGCCATTGGAGGGTGAACCAATGGCAAAGGAAGACCTTTCTCTCTGTCTCTCTCTCTCACTGTCCACTCTGCCTGTCAAAAAAAAAAAAAGAGTAAGCTAGAGACCAGCGCCGCAGCTCACTAGGCTAATCCTCCACCTGTGGCGCCAGCACACTGGGTTCTAGTCCCGGTTGGGGCGCTGGATTCTGTCCCAGTTGCCCCTCTTCCAGGCTAGCTCTCTGCTGTGGCCCAGGAGTGCAGTGGAGGATGGCCCAAGTGCTTGGGCCCTGCACCTGCATAGGAGACCAGGAGAAGCACCTGGCTCCTGGCTTTGGATCAGCGCAGTGCGCTGGCCGCAGCGGCCATTGGAGGGTGAACCAATGGAAAAAGGAAGACCTTTCTCTCTGTCTCTCTCTGTCTCACTGTCTAACTCTGCCTGTCAAAAAAAAAAAAAAAAAAAAAAAAAAAAAAGAAGAAGGCTATATTCAGTATCAGTGTTATAGATAGCATCACTAAGAAACATGTTTACATACAGAAGGAGATGAGAATGGATAGAATTTTGTTAGAGTAATGGCAATTATTTTAATTCCTTATGTAATTGAGCCCCATCCCTGTAGCCTTTGATGTAGATTTTATCTGGCTCCTTCATCTCCTTAGCTTGCAATTCCTCTAAAGATGAACTTATTAAGTTAAGGGAGTGACACAGCCTCCCTTATGGTTAACATAGTTAAAAGTTCAATGCTGGCCTCTATCCTGAGACCTTTTACAAGAACTCACCAGCAGGTACCAGACTGTAGGACTTGACTTTCATTTATTAACTCTATGGCTGGTATTACCTCTATGGCTGGTATTGGGATGCTGACCCCTAGCACTGACCAAAGGAAGACCACACACACTGTGGACCAAGCAGGGCCCACACAAGAGCTGATCACTCACTGCTCAGCCCCAACTTTGAACTATAAGACGCAGCGCCTCCACTCCCTCAGGGAATTGGGCATTAACTGTTCCTTGTTCTGTGCTGTGCCCGCTTTTACTCATCGCTCTGCTATCAGTGATAGATTTGCTGCACTCCAGTTTGGGGTTCTATAGCAACTCCTTGTATTTCCAGAGACGGCTGCTCGGAGGTTCTTGTCTTCATGCAAGAAAGAGTTCAGACGTGAGACAGCAGGAGTAAGTATGATAGCTAGATTTAAAGAGGTGCGCCTGACAGACCAGCTGGGCATCTCAGTTTAAAAAAAAAAAAAAAAAACACCTGAGAGGCTGGTCCACCTTGGATGGGAGTTTTTATGGACACGGATATGGGCTCTTTGTTTAACCATCCTCTGAACTACAGCCTCTCCCTTTAGTAGTCTCTGTTTAATCAGGGACTCTTTCCCCAAACTTTCTATTCTACTCTGGCCAGCTCTTTTCTCCTCCCTGGTTCTGACTCTGATGTGATTTGACACTGGCCTGAGTCGGTCACTTCCCGTAACGTTTTGGCGGCCTGTACAGGGACTTCTCCTGAGATCACAGGGAGCCAACCTCCAGCGTGAATCCACACGTCCTGTCGGCCCCTGACCACAGCCATTCCTTTCTTCTCCTTGGTCTCTGGTCCCTGCGTTGTGAGAGCACAGGGAGCTGGGGGGAGCTGGGCTCCAACAGCTCCTTGCCAACCTATCAAACAGCAGCAGGCTGGTGAGTGACAGCTCCTGCCCACCCGCAGGGGTTAGTGATTGGCAGCTCCAGGCGATTTGCCTTTTGAGAGCTGTGGCCAACCTCCCAGGGTAGAATTATAGGCAGCCCCTATATGGCCTGGCCACCATAACAAGTCCCCTCCCCTCTGTGCACCATCCAAACTGCCTTCCCTTTCTATGCACAACCCAGGCCCACCTCCTACTCACCACCAAAGCCTGCAGTCCTTCCTGAGTAGCAGAAACCACAAGTTTCCCAGTGCTGGGAATTTGGACAGTGCTAGCTGGAAATATTCCAACATGGCTATAGGATGCATTTCCCCTCGATGTCTTTGAGGTCATTATAATGAAATTACCTTGGAGGCCACGCCCACTCCCATCATACACCTGAGGCCATGCTCTTTTGAATATTCGGTTGGGCTCCACCCGCCCAACCTCTGCAGGGTATAGGGAAGGCCTAACCTTGCTGAGGGGCCTTTTCATGGTTGGATCTTTTTCCTTGGAGAGGGGTTTTCCTTTACTGGGGACCCTTTTACGTGTTTGGCTGTACATGTGCATATGACGTGGTTCTTGAGTTTTATTTGGATCTTTTGTTTCACCCTGAATAAATCCTGCTCTCCTGTACATCTTTATGCTTCCACCCTTGAATTCCTTCACAAGTGGAGGGACTCCAGGGGCTCAGGGGAAAAAAAAAAAAAAAAAAAGCAAAGAAAAAACACAGTGTAACTCCCCAGGAGCTCTGTGGGGGAGGAGGAGGGGGAGAAATACTTACAATGTAATATTCAGATGTTGTGGGGTCTGCAGAATGAGCTGACCTCACCCAGGACTCCGCACATCTCTGCACAAACACAGGCTATTCCAATGTTGGTTCCCTGATTGACTCATGTGGCATGTCTCTTAGCATACACTTCAACAAAGCTGGAGAACTTCCTGCTTTAGAAACACATAAAAGTCCGAGCCAGGCAGCCTTGAAAAGCCGTTCAGGGCAGGCAGCCCTGTTGAGGTGGCTGGAGGCAGACCCTCCCGCTGTTGGGGGGCTTCCCCCGCCTCCTTTGCCTTCCCCATCCATGCGCCTCATTCATTGTGGTCACAAGACAAAAGAACCAGCCGAGAAAGGAAGCTGTCACCCAGAAGGCAGCAGTGTTAGCAGAAATAGGGGGAATAGGCTCTGGTGTGCACACAAGAAAGAATTCCAGCGTGAGACAGAGGGCAGCGGGAAGCAAGGTAACAAGGTTTAATGGGGGCAGGGCATCCGTCAGAACGGATGGGCACCTCTCCAGACAGAAGCTCCCAGCCATTCAGACTGGGGAAAGCAAGGTTACGTGGTTTAATGGAGAGGATGCACCTTGCAGGCCAGGCGGGCGGCTCAGCAGAGAGCTGAGAGCTGGGTGCAGTCTGTATTCAGCCGGGGGTTATAAGGGAATCGGGTCCAGTTCTCCTTGCCATTCCTCTTTCCCTTCCTTCCTCTTCTTCCAGACAAAGGGTTTGCTGAGTGTGAATTATTGGAAGTTCCTGCCCTGGTTCCCTACAGAGTGTCATCAGAATGGGGAGCCCACCTGGCAGCAGGCAGAGGAGCTGCCCCTAGGGTGCCTTGCTTGGGGGAAGGCTGTGAAGGTTTTCTTGCCCAGTGTTATCTCACAGGGTAGCCCATGTGGTGCTGAGCAGAGAAGATTCTCCCAGGGAGCTTTCCTGGGGGTGGGGTGGGGAAGGCTGAGGCCACCTGGACAGTTACCAGGGTCAGGGCAGGGCTTGGTCGTGTAAAATACTGGGCAGTTTCCAAGGCTTCCCTTTCAGATGCTGAACACACACACACACACACACACACACACACTTCCTGCCTAACAGCAGCACTTGATGAGCCAGCAAAGAGAAGCGGTGACCCTGCAGAGGGGAGCGAGCTGCCGAGCTGCAGCACAGAGAGCTGTGACGGCCACCAGAGCTGTGCTGTCCCTGAGGGCCAGGACAGGCTGCAGACGCCAGCGAAGAGAGCTGCAGACCGCACCCCACCCCGCCCCCGCCGTGGCTCTGTAACACCCATACCTGCTTGCTTGAGACAGGGGAAGAACCATGAGGGAGCTTAGCAGGGAGCCCCACAGCCCTGACTCGCCGGGAAAGGGTTGTCCATCCGGGGACACCTGATGATTGGTGGCCAGGGAACCCAAAGGCCCCTGTTCACAAATGCCCAATACTGGTTGCCCTTGGGGGTGAGGACTATACTTATCTCACCTTAATGGGCCCCCTTTGTCCTTCACAAACACCAAAAGCCTACTGTCTGCCCTTTCTCAACTGACCACCCATAGGGAACCATGCTGGGCTAAGACTTTAGGGGTGAGGACAGCTCCTGGCCCCTTTCTCCTGGGCCTGGACCAGCTGCCCAGCATCAGGGCCCCTCCCTCTTCAGGAGGACGCATCATGGCCTTTTCTTAGCTAAAGCAGCACCAAAGGCACCCTCTGGCAGGCAGGACACCCACTGAAGCGGACACCCATTCAGACTGAGTCTCCGCCTTCTGCTAGGGCACCCCAGGAAGGCTCTGCATTGGTCACCCCTCAGGCCATTTCTTGCCCCTCAGTTGGGCTGTTTCTTTTTTTTTTTTTTTTTTTTTTTTTTTTTTTCTTTTTTGACAGGCAGAGTGGAGAGTGAGAAAAAAAGAGACAGAGAGAAAGGTCTTACTTTGCTGTTGGTTCACCCTCCAATGGCCGCCGCAGCCGGCACACCGCGCTGATCCGAAGCCAGGAGCCAGGTACTTATCCTGGTCTCCCACGGGGTGCAGGGCCCAAGCACTTGGGCCATCCTCCACTGCACTCCCTGGCCACAGCAGAGAGCTGGACTGGAAGAGGGGCAACCGGGACAGAATCCAGCACCCCAACCGGGACTAGAACCCAGTGTGCCGGCGCCGCAAGGCAGAGGACCAGCCTAGTGAGCTGCGGCACCGGCCGGAAAGCCGAATCTTAAAAGAGTTGATTGTTATCTTGAAAAAGAACCCAGGCCGGCGCCGCGGCTCACTAGGCTAATCCTCCGCCTAGCGGCGCCGGCACACCGGGTTCTAGAACCCGGTGGGGGCGCCGGATTCTGTCCCGGTTGCCCCTCTTCTAGGCCAGCCCTCTGCTGTGGCCAGGGAGTGCAGTGGAGGATGGCCCAGGTGCTTGGGCCCTGCACCCCATGGGAGACCAGGAAAAGCACCTGGCTCCTGGCTCCTGCCATCGGATCAGCGCGGTGCGCCGGCCGCAGCGCGCCGGCCGCGGCGGCCATTGGAGGGTGAACCAACGGCAAAAGGAAGACCTTTCTCTCTGTCTCTCTCTCTCACTGTCCACTCTGCCTGTCAAAAATAAAAAAAAAAAAAAAAAAAAAAAAGAAAGAAAAAGAAAAAGAACCCAAAGGATTTTTAAAGATGTTTGAGGCTGTGTTTCTCATCACAGGCCCAGAAGCCAAAAAGGACAGAAGTTTCATAAAACTCTGCAGGTGCTCTCGAGAATGCTGTACCTGGGTTTCCTTGTCAGTTGCTGAGTAATTTTTTTTTTAAGATTTATTTTATTTATTTGAAAGGCAGAGTTACACACACACCCAAAGAAAAAGAAAGAGAGAGAGAGAGAGATCTTCCATCTGCTGGATCACTGCCCAAATGGCTGCAACAGCCAATGCTGGACCAGGCCTAAGCTAGGAGTCAGGAGCTTCTTCCGGGTCTCCCACGTGGGTTTGGGGGCGCAAACACTTGGGTCATCTTCCACCGCTTTCCCAGGTGCATTAGGAGGGAGCTGGATCAGAAGTGGAGCAGCCGGGACTTGAACCAGCGCCCATATGGGATTCCAGCATCACAGGCAAAGGCTTTACCTGCTATGCCACAACTCAGAGTTTTATAATTTTCACCAAGTCTTTTATCATTCATAGTTCTGATTCTTCTCTGAAAATATTTGCAACCAGATTCATGGAGAAGACTCCAACAAATAGTCTTTTTTGAAAATTTATTTATATATTTATTTATTTGACAGAGAGACAGAGAGAGATAGAGAGATGTCTTCCATCTACTGGTTTACTCTCCAAATAGCTGCAATGGCTGGGGTTGGTCCAGGCTGATGTCAGAAGCCCAGAACTCCATCTAGGTCCCCCCTGTGGGCAGCAGGGGTCCAAGCACTTCAGACAATCTCCACTGCCTTCCCAGGCGCATTAGCAGGGAGCTGGATTGGAAGCAGAGCAGCTGGGACTCAAACCTGTGCTCCCCCGTGGGATGCTGCCATTTCAAGTACCAGCTTAATCCACTACACTATGATGCTGGTCCCTCCAACCAATATTCTTGAAAACAGGTTTCTGAATGCTTTGAGATCAGTAGACTAGATAAGAATGTTCAGGACTGAAAAAAAAAAAAAAAAAAAAAACTGGAAAGTCCATAAAACTGCTAGTGGAGATCAAACAAGAGTTAGGTATAGGAAGATGAATGAATTACTGAAATTTGTGGATTTGTATGTCCTCTATTTAAATATTGATGGGAGCTGGCATTGTGGTGTAGCAGGAAAATCCGCTGCACGTGACGCCAGCATCCTATATGGGTGCCAATTCATGTCCAGGCTGCTCCACTTCCGATCCAGCTGCCTGCTAATGGCCTGGAAAAACAGTAGAAGATGGCCCACGTGCTTGGGCCTTGGGCCCCTGCCCCTCACTTGGAAGACCTGGGTGAAGCTCCTGGCTCCTTGCTTCAGGCTGGCTCAGCCCTGGCCATTGTGGGAGTAAACCAGCAGATGGAAGATCTCACTTTCTCTCTATCTCTCCCTCTCTAAATCTGCCTTTCAAATAAATAAATAATTTTTAAAAATAGTTAAAATACTGCTGGCTCTGTATTTTAATGCTTATCTACTAGATTCAAGAAAAGCTTTCTTCAGTTTGTAGCACTTTGGTATAATTTTTCAAACTGAGATGAAAGTAGTTTACCTCCTCCCTCCAAATTTTAAGGATTTATTTTATTTATTTGAAAGGCAAAGGGGCGGGGAGAGAGAGAGAGAGAGAGAGAGAGAGAGAGAGAGAGAAATTTTCCATCCACTGGTTCACTCCCCAAATGGCTCAATGGTTGGGCTGAGCCAGGCCAAAGCCAGAAGCCTGGAACTCCATTGAGGTCTCCCACATGGGTGCAGGGGCCCAAGTACTTGGGTCGTCTGCTGCTTTCTCAGGCACATTAGCAGGGAGCTGAGTTGGAAGCATAGTAGCTGGAACCTGAACCAGCACTCTGATATGGGATGCTGGGATCACAAGTAGTGGCTTAACCTGCTGTGCCACAATACCATCTCTATCCCCTTACTTAAGTTCTCTAAAATTCAAAAATTTTGATGAGGATTTTTGGTTTTTTATTGCAATGTGATTATTTGCATCAATTCAGCAAGAATCTTTTCCCATCATAACAAGATATAGTTGGAAACACTGACATATCTAAAAATTATGCACAGAACACCTGACTTTAAGGGTTCCCGGTTTGCAGTGAACAAATGGAGCTGTCATTTCTTAGTATGTTCTAAAACTTCAAAAGATGAGGTACCATCTTTTGTGCTGTGGCACCATAGGTAAAGCTGCCACCTGCAGTGCCAGCATCCCATATGGGCACCGGTTCATGTCCCAGCTGTTCCTCTTCCGATCCAGCTCCCTGCTAGAGGCCTGGGAAAGCAGCAGAAGATGACCAAAGTGTTTAGGTCCCTGACATCCACATGGGAGACTCAGATGAATTTCTGGCTCCTGGCTTCTGGCTTCAGCCTGGCCCATTGCTGGCCATTGGTGGCCATCTGGAGAGTGAACCAGTAGATGGAAGATTCTCTCTCTCTCTAACTCTGACTTTCAAAATAAATAATTTTAAAAAAAGATTAGGTACTATAGATTTTTTTAAAAAATCTAAGTCTGCCTTGTATTCAGATTCTTTGAGAATTTTCTGAGTCCATGATTATTATATGGTAAAACAACTTTTGTTACCACACGGTTTGCAACAAACTAAAATACACCTGCTTCTAGAGTGTAACTCTGTTCCTTGTTTTGAGGCTTGCTAACTTCAAAAGCTTTCTACGCCTGAGCTTATTGTGTGGTTGAGCAATCTTTCCTGCTGTGTTTGCATGAATAGTCATTTATGTCTGTTAGATTGTAACCCTGTTCATTGTTCTTAAGATGCAGACTTAATTTGTTTTACTCTTGTTGGTTTTGTGATATATATCTTCTTTTTCAGCTTTGTGCCTACTATCTGTCAGAATTCTACGGAAGTATAATTCCCAGCAAGATAGTATTGGCCTGACACTGAGACATCACGCCAACGGAGCAGATAAAATTAATTTTAAATTAACTGAGAGTATCTAAGGCTGTTCTAGGAGTTTTGTGGAAGTTGAATGTTGTGTGGAATTACGTTGGCTGTGAGAAGAAGGAAATTAGAGACCCAAGGCTTGGGTCCCCAACTCCTTGGATGGAGAACTTGGCTTCTATTCTCTCTCCTGTCCCTACTGATTCCTCTGATGTCTCTCCCCCTTGCCCTAACTCTTGGGCCTCCTCTTTTGAACAGGCTAATTCATTTCATCTCCTCTATAATATAGCAAATCCATTTCCAAGTGGAAATGCAACATAGATTTCAACACTGAATTCCTCAGGACAAGGCCACCTACACTCCCCTAAATAATGTGTGCAGACATTTCTGGAACAAATCATCCATTTCCCCTGAGGATGCACTGCTGGATCCCTGCAACCAGGACCCCAAGA